>NC_092740.1:66330376-66633406 GCF_047496795.1 Chiloscyllium punctatum
GGATAGAGAACTGGCTAACCGGTCGAAGTCAGAGAGTGGTGGTAGATGGTAAATATTCAGCCTGGAGCCCAGTTACAAGTGGAGTTCCTCAGGGATCAGTTCTGGGTCCTCTGCTGTTTGTAATTTTTATTAACGACTTGGAAGAGGGTGTCGAAGGGTGGGTCAGTAAATTTGCAGACGATACGAAGATTGGTGGAGTTGTGGATAGTGAGGAGGGCTGTTGTCTGCTGCAAAGGGACTTCAATATGATGCAGAGCTGGGCTGAGGAGTGGCAGATGGAGTTCAACCCTGCCAAGTGTGAGGTTGTCCATTTTGGAAGGACAAATAAGAATGCGAAATACAAGGTTAACGGTAGGGTTCTTAGTAAGGTGGAGGAGCAGAGGGATGTTGGGGTCTATGTTCATAGCTCTTTGAAAGTTGCCATCAGGTGGATAGAGCTTGTAAGAAGGCCTATGGTGTATTAGCGTTCATTAGCAGAGGGATTGAATTCAAGAGTCGTGAGATGATGTTGCAGCTGTATAGGACCTTAGTACTCCAAATGTGGCCTTACCGTGTGCAGTTCTGGTCGCCTCATTTTAGGAAAGATGTGGAAGCTTTGGAGAGGGTGCAGAGGAGATTTACCAGGATGTTTCCTGGAATGGAGAATAGGTCGTACGAGGATAGGTTGAGAGTTCTCTGCCTTTTCTCATTGGAACGGCGAAGGATGAGAGGTGACTTGATAGAGGTTTATAAGATGATCAGGGGAATAGATAGAGTAGACAGTCAGAGACTTTTTCCCCAGGTACAACAGAGTGTTACAAGGGGACATAAATTTAAGGTGAAGGGTAGAAGGTATGGGGGGATGTCAGGGGTAGGTTCTTTACTCAGAGAGTGGTGGGGGCATGAAATGCGCTGCCTGTGGGAGTGGCAGAGTCAGAATCATTGGTGACCTTTAAGCGGCAATTGGATAGGTACATGGATCGGTGCTTAAGCTAGGACAAATGTTCGGCACAACATCGTGGGCCGAAGGGCCTGTTCTGTGCTGTAATGTTCTATGTTCCATCTTGGACTCCCTCAGATGTCACCAGCATCACAGATGCCAGTCTTTAGCCGAATTAATTCAGTCCATGGTTAGCACTGCTGCCTCACAGCACTGGTACCATGGTTCAATTCCAGCCTCAGGCAGTTGTCTATGTGGAGTTTGCACATCCTCCCTTTGCACAGGTTTCCTCCCACAGTCCAAAGATGTACAGGTTATGTTGGATTGGCCATGCTAAATTGCCAATAGTGTCCAGGGATGTGCAAACCAGGTAGATAAGCAATGGAAAATGCAGGATTACAGGGATGGGGTAGGGATGGTGGGATGCTCTTCAGAGGGGCAGTGTGCATCCAATGGTTTGAATGGCCTGCTTCCACTCTGCAAGATTCTATGATCCTATAATCAGGTAAAGGCACTGGATAGACTATGGGCCATGACAACATTCTGGTAACAGTACTGAAGACTTGTGCTCCAGAACTTGCTGCACCCCAAGCCAAGCTGTTCCAGATCAGCTACAACACTGTCATCTCCCTGACAATGTGGGGAATTGCTCAGGTATATCCTCTACGAATCGAGACAAAGTCAACCTGGCCATTTAGTGCTGTCTACTCTTGATCATCAGTGAAGAGATGGAATAAAACTATCAAAGTAGCTTTCAAGCAGCATTTGCTCAGCAATAACCTGCTCACTGGTGCTCAATTTTAGTATCCCTCTCAACAAAGTTAAGTCTGTAATTGCTGGGCCGATCTTTACAGGCTTTTTTTGAGTAAGAACGTAGTGTTTCTAATTAGATTGACAGAGTTGTATAGCACAGTAATAGATCCTTCGGTCCAACTTATCTATGTTGATGAGATATCCTAAGTAAACGTAGTCCCATTTGCCAGCATTTGGCCCACATCCCTCTAAACCCTTCCTATTCATGTATCCATTTAAATGTTGTAATTGTACCAGCCTCCACCACTTCCTCTGGCAGCTCATTCCATACCTGGACTATCATCTGCATGAAAACTTTGCTCCTTCGATCCCTTTTTAATCTTTCCCTTCTCACCTGAAGCACTGCCCTCTAGTTTTGAATTCCCCTACCCTGGGGTAAAATCTTTGGCTATTCACCCTATTTGTGCCTGTTCTGATTTTATAAACCTGTGTAAGGTCACCCCTTAGCCTTCAACGCTCCAGGGAAAATAGCCTCAGACTCTTCAGCCCCTCCATATAGATTAAACCATCCAACACTGGCAGCATCTTTGTAAATTTTTCTAAACCATTTCAAGTTTAACAACATTTTTCCGATACCAGGGAGACCCAAAATTCAGGAAGATTTTTTTTTGCCAGTGCTTCTGTAATTTCCACTCTTCCCTTCCTTTAATAACCACAAAATATCTCTGTCAAAGATTGTGGTGCTGGAAAAGTACAGCCAGTCAAGCAGCATCTGAGGAGCAAGAGAATCGACGTCTTGAGCATAAGTTCTTCATCAGGAACCCCTGATGAAGGGCTTACGTTTGAAATGTCAATTCTCCTGCTGCTCGGATGCTGCTTGACAGGCTTTGTTTTTCTTGCACCACACTCTTCGACACTGATCTCCAGTATCTGCAGTCCTCGATTTTTCCGATGGAAACGTCTCATCCAGTCTTGGTGCTATATTATCCTTAAATACTTACAGCTTGTTCACTTCTTTCTCAGTCAATTTTAAACCCTTCTAGTGACTGAATTTCTACTTCTGTCGCCATGGCTTGGATGACATCTGCATTGTAGGTAAAGACAGATGCAAAGTTTTAATTTATCAACTCTGCTTGCTTCTTGCCTTTAAGTAAATCCCATTTTGGTCCTTAATTGGCCCTGCTCCTTCTACTACCGATACATCTATAGAATACTTAAGGTTTACCTGTATATTATTTGCCAGTCTTTTCTCATAATCCTTTCTGCTCCTTTTCCTTGTTTTCTTTTTCTCTCCTCTAAACCTTCTGTATTTAGTGTTTCCTCTTTAACCTATGTCTCCATTATCATCCAAGAAACACTGGTCTTGTTTGTTCAAAGTTTTCCTCTTGAGAGAATATACCTTGACTGAACCATCTGTTTGAAGATGGCCAATTGTTCAGCTACTGTTTTTCCTGGCAGCTGTTGCCTCTAGTCTGTTGTAGCCATTAGTGATTGATAGTTATCTGCCGCTGCATATTACTAAAATTCATTAGCTAAAGTCAGTTCTGCAATAATGTGTGTTTCTACAACGCGAATAGGCTTAAACATGATTGAAGAATTTCAACTGGAATTTGTAGAACGCAAACTTTCCTTGCGTATATTGGCTATAGTTTAAATGGGACAGTTATTGCACAATTTTCTTATAACGCAAGATCGCACGAGAACAGAACTATTGCATTATATCAGAACTGACTATACTTCACCAATTCACACAAGCAACAATTTATGCTTAATTTAGTTCCAGGAAATTAACTGAAGCAAGTAAGTCCTGATAGGTCAAGGATGAATCTTGGAAACCATAAGTTGGAATCTTAAAGTAATGAAGTCCAATTACATATGAAGTGAAAAGAAGGGAAGTGCAGAGAGACAGTTTTGATGAGATGGAAAAATAACATTTTGTTCTCGAAATTACTATAATTTATATTTGCTTGGATCTTAATTTAATGTTTTGTTTTCTCCATATTAACATCCCAATCTTTGTGTGTATGATTCCTAATGTGCAACTCATTCCAGTGTCAAAAAAATAATTTTCCATTCTGAAAGATGCATTGCTTTCTTTTGTTATACCATATAAATCATGGAATAATAGGCAAAATAATCGGCCATTTTCATCCTGTAACATCTGTAATTTATGTACATAGTTGAGTAAGCATTTGCTGTATAGCATTAATCATTCATTTCAAGTATTAATGGTTAAAAAAGATAATGCTGTCTTTTATCCACTTGTGAAAATCCAAATCATGTTCAATTTCAATATTACAAGAATATGCTAAGATTATTTGGAGAACAGAAGTATTGCGTATTGGGTTACAGCTGACCTAGATGATTGAGTATGACAATTGTACATAACAGATCTCAAAAACGCTCAATATTTTTGTTAAGTGAGAAATGTCAAATTAATTCTTACATTGGTCACATTAGCAAAAGTATCTAGTGAATTAAAATGCTGTTGTAGAAACCTGTGTTGCTGTAAAGAACAACTCTTTGTCATGCCTTTTTTTTAGCCAAATGTTAACATCAAGGGAATTTGAAGCAAAGACTTGGTAATTATTAATGGTGTCTTGGTTTTCGTACTGGTTGGGAGATTCTGGACCTGTGTATTTGCTCTAAGATGATATACCACAAAATGTAATGGACAAGCATTCCTATTATGCCTGAAATGCTTTGCGCGCTAAAATTATAATACGTACATATATTTGTAAAACATAAATACAAATTTGTTAACCTTTATATAACATCTTGAGTGTTTCTTTACAGGATTTGAGCTTTATTCAATGGTGCCTTCCATTTGTCCCCTTGAAACTCTTCATAATTCCCTTTCTCTGAAACAAGTGGATGAATTTCTTGCATCGATTCCTGAAAGCAATGTCCCTTCTGACACATTTTGTATACCCTCAGGTACGTTTTGGAATTCTTTGGTGTGTTAATTTTCAGTATATTTAAACGTAAAGCGAAAGTCATAGAAATCAAATTAATCTGTTTAATTCTGTATGATTCTTTGGTATACTGCTGAGTAAATCTTGGTGGAGGTGAAGGTAATTCACTACATGTGAAGTGTTTAAAATTGATTAGGTTGTGGTATTGTATTAGCTGTCTGAACATAGAGTTGATAAGGCAGCAGCAATGCAAGGTATGCATTCAACAGTGTTGAAGGAAATGACAAGGAAATTTCAGAAGATTTGCCATAATTTTCCAATTTCAAGTGATACTAGAGGACTGCAGGATTCCAAATGTTACACCTTTGTTCAGAGAAGGGTGTAAAGATAAGTTCATTAACTTCAGGCCAGTCACTTTAATCTTGGTGGAACTTGTTTCAGAAGCGATAATTTGAGACAAAATTAATGGTCTGTTGGGAATAGTTTTTAGAGCAAATCATGTTTGACTTGCTGGATTTTTTTGATTGTGATAAAGAGCAGATAATAATGCTGTTAATATGGTTCACGTTTACTTCTGGAAGATTTTTAATATAGTTCCAGTAAAGAGACAAAAACAGAAGTTACTGGAAAAACTCAACTGGTCAGGCAGCATCTGTGGAGAGAAAGCAGAAGGTCTGAAGAAGGGTCACTGGACCCGAAATGTTAAATCTGAGCTTTTTCTAGCAATTTCTGTTTTTGTTTCTGATTTCCAGTATCCGCAGCTCTTTTTTTTTTCTCTGCCCAGAAAAAGAAACTTGTAGGCCAAGTTATGGCTGGTGGGATAAAGGGGATGGTAGCTTTTTCCTTCAAGAGAAAGTTGAGAGGAAAGTTGAAAGATCTATTCAAAATCAGGAGAAGTCTGGACAAAGTAGATATGATAAAATCTTTCCCATCTGTGGAATGATCAAGAGCAAGATTTAAGAAATTGGTCAAAGAAGCACTAGGGTCATGAGAAAAATCATATTCAGGCAGTGCGTGCTTAGGATCTGGAATGTACTGTTGCATTGTTCTCCTGTATAAAAGGTAGAATGTGAAGAAATATGGGAAGAACATATCCTGCTTCATTAGTCCAATGTCAATCATTAGTAAAGGGATAGAATGGTCTAACTGTCAAGCAGCACTTAATCAGTGATGCTTGGTTTGATTTCTGCTAGGCCCACTTGCATCCACATCTCATTCAAACCTTGGTCCAAGCGTCGATAACAGATTTGAATTCCAGAGATGAAGTGAGATTTACTGCTTTTGACATTAAGGTCAAATGTGAAATCCAGGAGGACTAGCAAACTGAAGTACATAACTACTGAGGAAATCTCTGTTGGACAGTCATCTTACAAAAAAGCAATATGGTTATAGTTGTGGAACTCAGTCATTTCCATTCCAGGACATTGATACAGGAATCCATGTATTAGTTTGCTGCATTCAATCATATGTAGCTGCTTCCCTCCACTATAAGATTAGAATTGGGGATGATCATGAGTGCAAAGTGTTCAGTAGTATTTACAACTTCTCTGATACTAAGCCTGTCCATATCTGTGTGCAGCTAGACAACTCTTGGGATCGGACTAATATGTAACAAGAAATATTCATGTCGAACAAGCACTAGCCAGTGACCATCTCCAATAAGAGAGAGCCTGACCATCTGCTTTTGATTTTAATGACATCATCATTGCACAATTTCTCACTATCAATATCCTGGGCAGTCACCAATGATCAAAATTTTAACTGGAAAAGCAATATTAATACTGTGGTTGCAAGAGCAGGCCAGATCCTGGGAATTCTACAGTAAATAATTCATCTCCTAACATGTCTGGCAACCACAGGAATATGTTGAAATATTTTGCTTAGCTGCACTAGTACAGCTTCAACAATACTGAAGAAGCTCCTTACTATCAAGGCAAAGCAACCTGCTTAATTCATATCCCTTTCCACCACCTTAAACATGTACTCCCTCCACCAACTCTTAAAGTGATAGCAGTGTGTAACATCTACATAATAAACTGCAACAATTCACCAAACTACTTTGACAACACTTTCAAACTTATGAACTGCACAACTGAGAAATATCAGAGCAGCTGCCAAGATCCCATCCAAGTGAAACACTGTTTTAACTTGGAACAATATTGTAATTCCTTCCAATTCATCTGGAAAGTCCTTCTTGTGGGTGGCACAGTGATTAGCACTGCTGCCTTACAGCGCCTGAGACCCGGGTTCAATTCCCGCCTCAGGCGACTGACTGTGTGGAGTTTGCACGTTCTCCCCGTGTCCGCATGGGTTTCCTCTGGGTGCTCCGGTTTCCTCCCACAGTCCAAAGATGTGCGGGTCAGGTGAATTGGCCATGCTAAATTGCCTGTAGTGTTAGGTAAGGGGTAAATGTAAGGGTATGGGTGGGTTGCGCTTCGGCGGGTCGGTGTGGACTTGTTGGGCCGAAGAGCCTGTTTCCACACTGTAATGTAATCTGTAATCTAATCTAATCTAATCTAAATGGCACCATAGATGTACCTATATCAGCTGGGCTGTGATGGTCTATAGATAGGCAAAAGTGAGGACTACAGATGCTGGAAACCGGAGTTTAGATTAGAGTGGTACTGGAAAAGCACAGCAGGTCAGGCAGCATCCGAGGAGCAGGAAAATCGACGTTTCGGGCAAAAGCCCTTCATCAGGAATAGATGCTTTTCCTGATTGAAGGGCTTTTGCCCGAAACGTCAATTTTCCTGTTCATCAGATGCTGCCTGACCTGCTGTGCTTTTCCAGCACCACTGTGGTTTGTAGATAGCTTCTCAAGGGAAATATAGGAAGAGAAACAAGTGTTGGACCTGCCACTGACACTCCTTAAAGCAAGAAGCAAATTTTAAAAAAATTTAGTGTTGGTGAAATGTTATGCTTTGAAATCCGAGTCTATGTGCAAAACCAGTAGTATCTGGTTTCCATTCTAGCTCCTGGAAGTCTATTTGCTCTGGGTAGAAGGCTTTTAAATACATATACACCCAGAAGGATACTTCCAACACCTCAACCATCAGATCAAGACAGTAACAGATCTATATTCTGTAAGTAAACTATAACCCCTTGCCTATACAATCATTGCTTTGTTAGAGCTTAAATATGATAATATTTACTTTATATTTCTTTTAACATTATAATGTTTTGTGGTTATCTGGGAAATGGACCAAATTAGTCGTCATCTTTCTTGAATTATGTTACCATAGACCATAGGATGCTAAGATATTGGAGCAGAATTAGCCCTTTTGGCCCATCGAGTTTTCTTCTGCCATTCAATTATGACTGATGTGATTCTCAACTCCATTCTCCTGCCTTCTCCCCATAATTCTTGATCCTCTTACTAATCAAGAACCAATTTACCTACGTCTTAAATACATTCAATGACTTGACCCCCCCCCCCCCCCCCCCCCCCCCCGCCCACTGCATTCTATGTGAATGACCTCCATAGATTCACCACTTTCTGACTAAAGAAATTCTTTCTCATCTCAGTTCTCAAGGGTTGTGCCTTCTGTCTGAGGCTGTTCCCTGGGACTGTAGTCTCTGCTACAAATAGAAACATCTTCATGTCCACTGTCTCCAGACATCTCAGTATTCAACAGTACTAAAGAAGCTCAACCCCATTTTAGTATTCAAAGAGATTCCAACCCCCTCGATCCTTCTAAACACTGAGTATGGACTGAAAATCCTCAACTGGTTCCCATAGGGGAGACCTAGGGGTGCAGTTGCATAGTTACTTGAGAATGGAGTTGCAAGTAGACAGGGTGGTGAAGAAGGCATTTAGCACACTTGGCTTCAATGGCCAGTGCATTGAGTATTGGAGTTGGGACATCATGGTGCAGCTGTACAGGACATTAGTGAGGCCACTTTTAGAATACTTTGCTGAATTCTGGTCTCCCTGCTACAGAGACGATGTTGTTAAAATTGAAAGGGATCAAAAAAGATATAGGCGGCAAGGGTGCTATGGACGTTTTCTTTTCCTTTTGTTTCTGTTTCTTTAATTTCTGCTCTTGTTTTCAATTCTAGCTATTGTATTCTAAGATGGTGCCAGAGTGGCAACGCTGTACTCTTCTCATGGTACTCCTGTACACCTGGCATTGAATTGAATCTAATCTAATCTAGTGGGCTCTACCACAAGCTGCTCTAAAAAAAATCTCTTGTAGACATTGCACAAATTCCTTTTCTTGAGATTCACTCTCAAACTGATTTTTCCAGTCCACTTGAGTATTGCAATCTCCCACGATTATTGAAATCATGCCTTTCTTGCGTGCCTTCTGTATCTCCTGCTTTATTTTCTACTCCTATCCTGATTACTGCTAGGAGGCCTGGACATAACTCCCATCGAGGTCTTTTTTTCCTTTGCGGTTTCTCAACTCTTCACACAGATTCTATACCTTCTGATCTTGTATCATTTCTTGCGATTGATTTAGGTTAATTTCTTACAAACATGGCAATGCCATCCCCTCTCAATAGGACATGCATCCTTGGATATTTAATTCCCAGCCTTGATCTCCTTGCTGCCAAGTCTCTGTAATGCCACAACATCGTACCCGTTAATTTCAATCTCTTCTTTAAGCTCATTTACTTGGTCCTACACTGCGTGCGTTTAAGGACAGCATCCTCAGTCTTTTGTTGACTGCCCCCCTTCTCATAGTTATCCCCTTACCTGCTGTGCCTGAAGTTAGGTTCCTGGCCCTTTCCACATTCTGTCATATTATAGAGTCACCATCATACAATGTGGGAACAAACCCTTCATTCATAGCGACCTAGTTTTCCAAACTAAACTAGTCCCATTTACCTGTGTTTGGTCTGTATCCCTTTAAGCCTTCCTTATTCATGTATACACCCAAATGCCTTTTTAAAGTAACTGTACATGCATCTACCACTTCCTCAGGGAGTTCATTCCACATACGAAACTCCCTCTGTGTGCAAAAAATTGTCACTCGGATCCCTTTTAAATCTTTTTCCTCTTGAAAATATGCCGTCTAGTTTTGAACTCGCCCAGCCGAGGGAAAAGATCCTTGTTATTCACCATATCTATACTCATGATTTATAAACTTCTATGCAGTCACCCTTCAACCTCCTACACTCCATTGGAAAATGTTCCAGCCTACCCAGCCTCTCCACATAATTCAAACCCTCCAATCCCAGCAACATTCTTGTAAATATTTTGAGCCTTTTCCAATTTAATCATATCCTTCCTACAGCAGAGCAACCAAAACTGTACACAGTACTCAAAAGTGGCCTCACCAATGTACTCCCAACTGCTAAACTCAGTGGTCTGAGCAATGAAGGCAAACATGCTAAACACCTTCTTAATCACTGCTTACTTGTGATGCAACTTTCAGATATCCATTTATTCCGACTTTGTTCTTAGCTGCCAGTCAATTCTCTGTCCATGTCACAGCCACAAGTTTTCCATTATCAACTCTACTAATTACATTCTCTCAAAATTCCAATAGATTTTTCAAGCATGATTTCAATTTCATAAATCCATGCTGACTGTGTCCAATCCAGTCACTAATTTCTAAGTGCTCTGATATTAAATCTTATATAATGGACTGTAGCATTTCTCCACTACTGACGTCAGGCTGACTGATCTACAATATCTCTTTGCCTCTCTTTTTAAATTGAGAGGTTACATTATTTTCCCTCCAATCCACAGGAATTGTTTCAGAGTCTAAATAATCTTGAAAGATGACCACCAATGCTTCTACTGTCTCTAGCCACTTCCTTAAGTACTCTGGAATGTTGGTTGTCAGGTACTATGGATTTATCAGCCTTTAATTTAATCAATTTCCCCAACACCATTTCCTTACTGATTTCCTTCAGTTCCTGTCTCTCAGTAGATCCTGGGACATGATGTCTCTCACATCATTGGGACATTATTTATGTCCAAGTGCAGTTTGGATAATGCACTAGCGTAAACTGTTACTTTAAATTTACATGTTGATTTAGGTTTCAGTTCTCTTCATGTATATTAATGCATTGATAATTTATTCTCAAAAATACACCTTTCACTATTCCCTATTGCACAAGATACTTGCTAATTGAGCTTGATTGGGGCAAAATGGTCATCTGCCTAAATTGAAATCTATCTGAAAATAAAACTCTTCTTTTATATCTGCTTTTTCTGTAACCATTTCTATAAATACCATCAATTTTGTTTATAATTTGCTGAAACCATCCTCGGTATATAGGTGTTGGGACTTTATGTTGATGTACAGGATGTTTGTGAGGCCTGTTCTGGAATACTGTCTCCAGTCTGGTTGCCCAATTATAGGAAGGATATTATTAAGCTGGAGAGGGTTCAGAAGAGATTTACCAGGTTGTTGCAGGGTAAAGAAAGGCTGGTACTTTCTTCACTGGAGCGAAGGAAGTGGAGAGGTGACCTGAGAAATTAATTAAATAATGAGAGGTACAGATGGAGTTGTTGATAGTTGTCTTTTCCCTAAAATGGGGAATTTCAAGATTTTAAGGTGAGAACAAAGAGATTTCAAAAAGACAGGAACTTTTTTTTGACTGAGAGAAAGTGAGGACTGCAGATGCTGGAGATCAGAGTCGAGAGTGTGGTGCTGGAAAAGCACAGCAGGTCAGGCACCATCCAAGGTGCAAGAGAATTGATGTATCGGGCACGAGCCCTTCAGGAATGAGAAATTTTTTACTCAGTGGTTCGCGTGTGGAATGGACTTCCTGATGGAGTCATGGTTGGGGGAACAATTAGAATTTTAAGACATTTGGATAGATGCATGAAGAGAAAAGGTTTGTAGGGAAATGGGCCAAGAGCAGGCAGGTGGGACTAGTTTAGTTTGGGATTATGTTCAGCATGGACTAGTTGGACCAAAGGGTCTTTTTCTGTGCTGTATGTCTCTATGATTCAATGATGAGTTTACTCTGAACTCTACTTGCAATTAGACCAAGACCTGCAGAAACCCACCCTTTAATGTCAAGAATTGAGATCTTAAGAGTTATTAGACTAAGTTTTTCATTCTGGTTTGTTTATTAGTAATTAAACACTGTAGTTGTGAAACTACTAAGCCAACATAGGAACAGAAGTAGACCCCTCGAGTTTGTTCTACCATTCAGTGAGATTATGGTTGATCTGGTGTGTTTAACCTGCCTTTGCCTCAAAGCCCTTAACATCCTTGCTTATCAAGATTTTACCTCCGATTTAAAATTAACAAATGATCTATAATCAACTGCCATTTATGGAAAAGTGTTCTAAACCTCTGCCACCCTTTGTGTGTAGAGGTGTATAGGACATTGGTTAGGCAACTGATGGAATATTGCATGCAATTCTGGTCTCCTTCCTATCGAAAAGATGTTGTGAAACTTGTAAGGGTTCAGAAAAGATTTATAAGGATGTTGCCAGGGTTGGAGGATTTGAGCTATAAGGAGAGGTTAAACAGACTGGGGCTGTTTTCCCTGGACTGTCAGAGGCTGAGGGGTGACCTTATAGAGGTTTACACAATTGAGGGGCATGGATAGGGTAAATAGGCAAAGTCTTTTCCCTGGGGTTTAGGAGTCCAGAACTAGAGGGCATGGGTTTAGGGTGATAGGGGAAAGATATAAAAGAGACTTACGGGGCAACTTTTTCACTCAGAGGGTGATATGTGTATGGAATGAGCTGCCAGAGGATGTGGTGGAGGCTGGTACAATTGCAACATTTAAGAGGCATTTGGATGGGTATATGAATAGGAAGGTTTGGAGGGATATGGGCCGGGTGCTGGCAGGTAGGACTAGATTTGGTTGGGATATCTGGTCGGCATGGACGGTTGGACCGAAGGGTCTGTTTCCATCTCTGATTGAGTGCTTCCTAACATCTCTTCTGAACAGTCTGGCTGTAATTTTTAGACAATGTCTCCTAATTTTAGAATCTTCAGCAAGTTTTGAGAACCTTCCAGCTCAGCGAGCAAACTTACATTTAGAATCTTCAACTAATTGAAATAATTTATCTTCAACTACCCTATCTATTCCTGTTAAGATCTTAAAGACTTCAATGAGATCATCCCTTCTCTTTCTAAATTCTAGACAAAACAGGCCTAACTTGTATAATCTCTCCTCAAACTTAACCCTTTGGTCCAAGGTCAATATATCTTTCCTATGATGTTCCCAGGTCTGCTTACAGTACTAGTGCCTTTTCACCATTTTGCTCATTAAGTTTTGAGGTACATTAAGTTCTTCATTTTAATATGTGATAACTTCTTTTTGTTGCATTTGATATTTTTCTTTATTTTCAGCCATCTTTATGTAAAGTTAATTGATTAGTAAATTTTACTGTTTGAGAACAAATGTAAACTGGCTGCTAAAGTTTTGTTTGTGTAATGAACACATTGTTTTGAAAAATTATCCTAATTCACTTGCCTTATCAGCAAGATCCACTTGCTTAGTATGCCACTTTGCAAACCGGCTTAGTTCTTTCAATTAATATAGATTTATTATATATCCAGTCTTGCTGCTTTAAGTGCATGCCATGTATTCTTACAATTAAATAAATGTTGCCTTTTAGGTGAGCTAATTTAAACGTGAATTCGCTTAAAGGTGAATTTCCTTGCCTTTTTTGCCATGCAGCCAGTAGTGGATCTTCCAGTAATATGTCTATCGCAGGGCCATCGTTACCAGCAGAAAACACACACTTCAGTGGCCTAAGTGACAACTCCATAAAAGCTAAAGATGATCAAAGCTGTTGAATAGAAAATTGCCTCAATGTAAGCTGGTTTACAACTTGTACTACATGGAAGTAAATGAGCATAAAATGAACCTTTTAAAAAATATATATTCTCGGCGTCCAAATACTTAAGTAAATCAGAAAACAAATACTGCCCCTTAATCATTTGTGCCAAGACAGTCATATGAAAAGTTAATGCTAAATTTGATGGAAGATTGATCACACATTTGTCATTTTTTGAACTTTGGTATACATGACTGAGGTTAATGCGGTGCTACATTTGATTCTATTTTATTCATCAATGTAGCATTTTGAAAAGAGCTGAAACTGCAATGGAAAGTTTCCTGTCTAGTGAAATTCCACTTATAAAAGCTAAAACTCAAATATGTAGTCTCAATTTGAATTTCCTTTATGTGCTCAGCTTTATTCAGTTATAATGTGACTGTTTAACCAAAATGTAACACTTTGTATTTCATAAAGTTGCATATTTTTACTAAAATCCCATTATGTTAAAACATGTTACAAACACTTAGCTCCCTTAATGGGCAATTTTATTCCCTTTAATATCTCAACTCAGTTTTTAATAAGTGGGGAAATTCATACAAAATGCCATGAAAATCCAATAATTGGTCTTTGTTCCATCTGTTTATATTTCAGTTTGTTTTTCCATTCACAATGTTTTCTCATTTTGTCTCTCTGAAAAGATTTGTGCCCAAGTTAAAATTGAAAAGGTGAATGGACTATTGCAATTCGTGCAGTACAAGAAAAGTTAGTGATTTGCATAATTCTGAGGGAGGTACATTGAAATATGGTTCATAGATTCCTTAAGCCCTTTTTAAATAATATTGGTTGCTTCAGTCTTTGATTATGCTCATGACAACCAAGGTTTTAAATGCATGTCTATGTTCAGACTCCCAATAACAATATTACTGTGTTTTCACCCTGAAATCGACTAATAAGATTTTTGATCCTAAATGTACTTGTGCAATTTTGACAAATTTAATTCTGTTCTTTTCAGAGAGAGAGTTTAACAGCAATTTTGAGCTGTGGTACTTGATGGACACTTGTAAAGGACAGTTACACTGACATATGTATTTATACTCTGAAGAATGTGAATATAGCTTTATTTTTTGTCTCTTAGTTGAACATTGCTTAACATGCAAATATAATGCTTTACAGTTTAAGTAAGACTGTTTACTAGAAATTGTCATGTCACAGATTTAGCTGCAAACTATTGAAGATCTACATTATTTACAAAATGTAAATCTAGTCTATATGTTTTTATATGAAATGGATTAAGATATGTTTTATAAAGGGGTTTATGCATGTGTATATATTGCTCAATACTTTATTTTAATGTTTATGTGCTATGTGTTAAAGAACTCAAAACTTTCACCTATACATTGACTTTGACTTTGTGTTCTGTTGTGTTCACATGAAATTGCACTGTGCAAAAAGTCTTGCTTTGTTGGAACTGGAGAGGAGTAAAACCTTTCTTAGGATCCTGGGGTTGTGAAAAGTGCTATTTAAATACACCTTGTGTTTTCAAAGATATGTGTAAGAAATTCATTGGGAGAAAAAATAATGAAAATGCCAAATTAGCTGGGAGAAAAATATCAGAGACACTTGGGAATGATGGGCTCAGTTGGAACTACACACAATCTGTTTGGAGCAGCAAATCTGCAGAGATGTTGTACCCTTATCAATTTTGAGATGAAAATTCAAGAAAAGT
Organism: Chiloscyllium punctatum; assembly: GCF_047496795.1. NCBI lineage: Eukaryota > Metazoa > Chordata > Chondrichthyes > Orectolobiformes > Hemiscylliidae > Chiloscyllium > Chiloscyllium punctatum. The sequence goes on from NC_092740.1 coordinate 66,345,397, forward strand.
CTTATGGAAAATCTATGGCTTTATATACTTATGAATTCTGTGAAGCATTGAGCAACGCCACGTCCATTTATATCCATTAAACATGAGAATATTTGAGCTCTTACCTAAGTATGTTTTCTCTAACTTTAGAGTTTTAACTGCAATTTCAGATTGCAGTGAGAATTTGCAATGTTTTGAGCCACATATGTTTTGTTCTTGTAAATGAGTCATTGCATTATACATGTATCAAGTTGCCAAATAAAGTAGCATCTACTGAACCCATCTTTAAAGTACAACTGTGTTTAAATAGAACATTTTACTGTTAAAAGGGTATTTGTAAATTTCACAAAAGTGTAGACCTTAGAAGCAGGAGTAGGCCATTCAGCCCCTTGACGAAAGTGAGGACTGCAGATGCTGGAGATTAGTGTCAAATTTAGAGCAGTGCTGGAAATGCACAGCAGGTTCGGCAGCATCAGCGGAACAGGAAAATCGACATTTCAGGCAGGAGCCTGAAGGGATTCTTGATGAAGGGCTCCTACCCGAAACGCGATTTTCCTGTTCCTCTGATGCTGCCTAACCTGCTGTGCATTTCCAGCACCACTCTAATCTTGACACTAATCTCCAGCATCTGCAGTCCTCACTTTCCAGCACCACTCTAATCCTCATTCAGCTCCTTGAGTCTGCTGCATTTGATGAGGTCATGATTGATCTGGTTATGATCTCAACAACGCGATTGATTTTTAACTGAAATCACAGGTCAAATCATTCAATCCAAGGGCAATTGAGTATGAGCAACAAATGCTGATGTTGCAGACGATGCTGACCTCCCATGAATGAATTAATTAAAACAAAAGCTCTTCATCCCAGAAACAAATCAATCAAGTCTTCTCTGAACTACTTCTGAGACGGTTGTTCTTTTTCAAATCAGATATGCAAAACTGTACACTGTACTCTCGATGTAATCTTGCCACCAGCCTGTACAGCCACCGTAAAACTTCCTTACATCTATATTCCATTCACCTTGCAATAAACTTCAATGTTCATGTTGTCTGCCTCATCACTAAAGTGTATGTGAAACATGCTTAATGATTCATGTACCAGAGTTTTTGAATCACTGTTACCACCAAGTTGTGTGATCTCTTTCCTTTTTTTAAAACAAAAGGAAATTCCTGTCAAAGTTTGCCAGTTCATTTTGGTCAGCTCTGTCAATGCACCTGTGTAACTGTCTTTATTTACATTCCCAACACTGAGTCACTCTTCCTCAATGTGAATGCAACCTTTAGTAGTGTTATCTGATTGACTGTAGAACATACTGCACAAAGGAAGTGTCCTGAAAGTACATATGTACTCAACTGATGGCCAGCCCCATCATAAGGACTGACAACATGCCATGAGAAGTAGCAGGTATATCTGAAAATGAAGTACTAAGCTGGTGAAGCTACAACTCCAGATCTCATGCTAAACAGTGAAAACAATATGTTCTAGACAGAGGTGAACAATTCTACAATAAACTGGTCAACACTCCACAATTTTGTTACAATCAATCATGAATGACAGTAGACAATGAAGCAACTATTGCTAGGAGAGGGATGTCACCTGAGCATGTACATTTTTGACAATGCAGAGTGCAAAAGGTAATGCAACCGTTTTCAGCTGTATGTGCTGGTAGGTAATTCTGATGCTTCCACTCTATTAAAAAGTTATAATCTTTTGTCAATTCAATTAAATCTATGTAATATCAAGAAATAACAAAGTTCATGGATCCAATAAAATCAGTTATACTATTATCTAGAAGGAATTAAGCTATTTCATTGCAACTGTAATATTGACTGTTTTGCTTTGATCTGATCAGTATATTCTCTATCAGCAGCAACATTGTGGGACACATGACAACAGTGCCCTCAGCAGAATTTAATCAACAATCACTTGTGTACCACCACTCAGGATTTCAATATTCTGTACCATATGAATCAATTCCATTACCTTCGTTATCAGATTAGATAGCACAGTTTTAGATATCCTGGAAGAGCTTGGTTCAGATTCAGACTTCAGTATGCATTTTTTAAGATTTTATTTTAAGAACACGAACTACCCTTAATGTTAACACTAATGGAGTATAAAAAAATTGGAATAATTTGGAATAAAGATATTAATACTAATTGGGCTTCAGATCTCCTGATTTACAGTTCCTATTGAAGTCCTAATCATCTATCAAAAAAGACCAAAGAACTGCAGATGCTGGAAATCAGAAACAAAAACTCAAATTGCTGGCAATTCTGAATCGAATAAAGGTGATTAGGAACAAAAACAGAAATTGCTGGAAAAACTCAGCAGGTTCACTGGAAATGTTAACTCTGCTTTCTTTCCACACCATTTGATCCGAAACATTAACATGCTGTAAGACCTGCTGAATGTTTCCAGCAATTTCTGTTTTTGTTCCTAATCGCCTTTATTCAACTCTGAATAGCTTAAGGATGTAACCAGGAAAATAGATAAAGTATTTTCAGAAGGATTTTGATAAAGTGTGGACAGTGAATAGTGGGGTACTGCAGGGATTGGTACTTTGGCCCAGATATTCACTATCTGACCTGGATAAGGGTACCAAATGCAACATTTGCTGATGACACAAAACTGAGTGGGATTGTGTGTTTCAACAAGGCTCAAAGTAATTTAGACAAGTTGGAAAAACATGACAAATATAGTACAATTTGGCTAAATGTTACGTTATACATTTTGGTATGTTGATTTAAATGATATATTGGGGAGTGTGATGCACAAAGATATGAGTAACCTTGTACATGGCTACTTTTGCCTTTGTCGTAAGGGGATTGGAGTTCATAGGGTAGAGCTGTCTTACTGCATTATTTAGGGCCTTGGTGAGACCACGTCTGGAGTACTGCATGCAATTTTGGTCTCTCTAACCAAGAAAGTATATACTTGCAAAGAGGGAGTACAATGAAGGTTCACTTGGCTGATTCTTGGAATGGCAGGGCTGTATTTTGAGAAGGTGGTTGAACTGGGCCTGCACTCATGCCAATTTAGAAGAATGAGAGGGGATCTGACTGACACATATAAAATTCTAGCTGGGTGAATGGACAAAATGCAGGTAGGATGTTTTCTTTGGTTAGAAGAGGGGACACTGTCTCAGAATATAGGTTTGGCCATTTAGGATTGAGATAACATTAAAAATTTATTCATTCAACAGACAGTGACTCTGGAATTCTCTACTACAGAGGTTGTAGAGAGCAAATCACTGACTATATTCAAGAAAGAGATCAATTTCTAGATTTTAAAGGCATCAAATAGGATAGGGAGAAAACAGGATTATGGAATTGATTTAGTGGGTCAGGCTCAAGGGGCCAAATAGCCTATTCCTACTTTCAGGGACTATGCTTGGTGGAAGTTTGGATCACCTTGAAGGCTTTTTCAAGAGGACTGGCTGAAGTTATTATGGCCGAATTGTTATGGATGGATTTCAGGCATTACAGGAGCAGATGGTATGATTCAGTACAACAATTCTTGTGTTGTCATCAAAGAGTATCATACAAACGCGGGGCTCTACCTAATCATAAACCCACACTTCCTCATTCGTAGAGACTCAAACTTCTCTTCCTCCTTGTTCCATTGGCATGTTCTATCAGCACAACCATCAGGAATTTAATCATGTTCTCTACTTCCCCACCTGCCCATGCATGCCATGTGACCACACGTTCTTGTCGTTCTATTTGTAAATTAATCTTTTTTACTTGTGTCGTCCAAATTACATGCTAGAGTACTGTACCAAAGTCTGTATACTCAACATATAAGCTTTTGTTATCCATAAGGTCCCAAGCGAGCATATCTCATGCCATTCCCTTAAACTGCATTAGTTGATATGGTGATGGCCTAGGAAAGTAGTTTTAGTTCTTCTATTATACCCTTCCGCTGGACTGTAATACTATTCAGCTAGAAATGTGTTGCTGGAAAAGCGCAGCAGGTCAGGCAGCATCCAAGGAGCAGGAGAATCGACGTTTCGGGCATGAGCGGAGTGCTCTTTGGCCACCTAACAGGCTTAATCATTTGTACACTAATCAATAAAGTTCAAGGCTCAATTAACCCTGCCAAACAAATCTCCTTCAACTCCTAAAATGCTCAGCTTTTCCATACTTATTTGAATAGTCGAGACCCCAGGGGCTCTGTGAATCTGATAGTCCTGCACTACGCACCTTAACTTTTGTTTGGTCCAAGTAACAACACATGATCATCACAGTCAGTGATAAGACTGTTCTAAAACCCATTTGCCTGCATGTGGTCTGTATCCCTCACTTCTTTGCCTATTCATGTGCCTGTCTAAATGCCTCTTAAATGTAGCTATCACATATGTTCCTACCACTTCCTCTGGCAGTTCTTTCCAGGCACCTAAAACCCTGTCTGTCAAAAAACTTTACTTGCACATTGCCTTTAAACTGCTTTCCCCCCCCCCCCCTCCCCAACCACCTTTACCTTAAACATATGCTCCCTAGTATTTGACATTTCCACCAAGGGAACAAAACATCATCACCTCTCATAATTTGCTATACTTCTAGGTCACCCCTCAATCTCCCTGACACTCTAGGAAAGACAATCCAAGTTTTGTCCAACCCCTCCATATAGCTAATACACTCCAACCGAAGCAAGACTCTAGTAAATCTCTTTTTGCACTCTCTCTAAAGGCTCCCTTCCTATAGTGTGGCAAACAGAACTGCACACAATACTCCAAATGTGGTTTTATTCAGCTGCAACATGACTTTTCAATTTTTACACATAGACACAACCAATGTAGGCAAGCATGCTATGCACCTTTACCATTTATCCACTTGTGCCACTTTCTGGATCTATGGATTTGCACCCCAAGATCCTTCTGTATATCAATGCTCCTAAGATGCCTGCCATTTACTATACACTTTTTCTTGCATTTGACATCCCAAAGTGCATCTTCTCACGCTTGTCAGGATTAAATTCTATTTGCTATTTGTCCACCCAACTGTTTTATATCCTGCTATATCCCTTGACAAGCGATCTCACTATCCACAACTCCACCAACCTTCCATAAAAGTACTATTCAGACCACTTCTATCTTCATCTAAAGGTCCCACCACTGGTCATAGACCTCCAGTCAGAAAAATACCCTCCATAAATAACCTCTGTGTTTTGTGACCAAGCCAACTTTGGATCCAACTTACCAACTCACCATGGATTCCATATGACTTAATCTACTGGGCCTGCCTACCATAAGGAAATCTGTCAAATGCTTTACTAAAGTTCATATAGACAACATCCATCGTCAATCCTCCTCAATCACTTTTGTCACTTCCTTAAAAAACACAAATTTGAGGGGATTCAAGATGGCGGTGATCTAACAGGTCTGCCTTGCTTAGCTCAATCTTGGCCACGCTGCAAAAGCATGAACAGGAGATGCAGCACCTCGGGCAGCAGTGGACCGCAACATCAGAAACCACCCCCGAATCTTCGGCGGGACGAGTTCAGGCTCTGGAAAAGTAGGTACAGGCCTTAGTGAAGCAAGCCAACGACTTTGAGAATCGAGATTGGAGAAAGAGCATTCATGTTATTGGGCTGCCGGAGGGAGAAGAAGGGGATCAACCAGTTTTTTTGAGGGATGACTGCTGCATTTTCTGGGATGGAAAGCCAAGGCAGGCTGGGTGTGGATTGACCAAGCTCACTGGGTTGAGATGTGCAGGCCCTGGTCGGACCAGCATCTCTACCTAGTACTAGTGCGAACCCAGTCCTATAGAAACAAGGAAAACATGTTGGGAGCTTCCAGAACGCTTGGAAAAAATCCACAGGCCCTGATCTATAAGGGATCGAAGATTATGTTTTTTCAGGACTTCTCTGCAGCCATGATCCACGAGATGAAAACCTTTAATAAGGTAGAGAAGAGGCTGAGGGATCTGGATATCCAATACTCCACAAGGTACCCAGCAGTGCGCCATTTCAGCCACCGAAGGTCCGTACATGTCTATGATTCATCAGAGAAAGCAAAGAACTTTTTGGACACTTTAAAATAGATTGATTGGCTCAAGCAATATGGACAATAATGGTTCTTTTATTTTGTTGTTTCATTCGTTCTATTTTGTCCCTTTAATTTTTTATTTTCTTCTCTCTTCCCTTTTCGCTTTCCTGGGGTTTGGGAAGCGATGTCGGAATTTTTGGTTCAGTTTTTCCAGCAATAATGGAGGTCACCGTAAGGGTGGGATGAGTCGAATCCTCACTTTTAATTCCTTTGGTTGGAAGATTTATGTATTTTTTAACTTTTGTTTTGCCTGGGTTTGAGGTGCGGTATCAGTTAGAAGGAGGCATGGAGGTATTTGTGGGTGGTGTGAGTGTCCCCTATGTGTAAGGAGGTAAGTCTCCTATTATGTGTCTTTTGTATTGGTTTATTGTAGGTGTAGTTTTTAAAAGTTTTATTTTGGTAATTTTGGTAGATATGTTCTTCAGGCTCAATGAGTCTTTAATTATCTCCACTCAACGTGTCAAGAATAGACTTCATCCTCTCAGGGGTTCACAGGTTGTTTTAGATGACTATGGCTAGTTGTTTGTTCAAAGAGGTGACCTTATAGAGGTTTACAAAATTATGAGGGGCATGGATAGGATAAATAGACAAAGTCTTTTCCCTAGGGTCGGGGAGTCCAGAACTAGAGGGCATAGTTTTAGGGTGAGAGGGGAAAGATATAAAAGAGACCTAAGGGGCAATTTTTTCACACAGAAGGTGGTATGTGTATGGAATGAGCTGCCAGAGGAAGTGGTAGAGGCTGGTACAATTACAACATTTAAAAGGCATTTGGATGCATATATGAATAGGATGGGTTTGGAGGGACATGGGCCGAGTGTTGGCAGGTGGGACTAGATTGAGTTGGGATATCTGGTCGGCATGGATGGGTTAGACTGAAGGGTCTGTTTCCATGCTGTACATCTCTATGACTCTAAATGGTGCACTTGGAATATTAAGGGGAGTCACTCACTGAATAAGACAAAGGAAGTACTTTCAAGTCTTAGAAAAGAGAGAGTTGATGTCGCTCTGTTACAAAAAACCCACCTTGACGACAAGGAGCATCTAAAGTTGCAGCAGTGGGGGTTTGACCGGGTGTTTTTTTTTCATCTTTAACACTAAATGAAGGCTAGTGGCTATACTTGTTCAGAAGAATCTCCCGTTCCAGCTGTTAGATCAAATCAAGGATGAATACGGGCGGTTCGTGATTCTCAAAGCTTTAGTACATAGTAAGGAATATGGTATTCTGAATGTTTACTGTCCCCCAGCACACCCTCTTAAGTTTCTGATGGATGCGCTTTCTAGGTTGCCCTTTGAACACGCCGTACTATTATAGGGGGAACCTTTAACTGCCTCATGGATCCCATAGTGGATAGGATGTCAAGGGCTTCCAGGGCACCTTCCCACAATCTAAATAATTGGTGGATTTACGTGAGGAGTTGGAATTGGTGGATGTATGGAGACATCTTCACCCGGCTGGGAAGCATTTTACTTTTTTCTCCAATCCGCACAAGTGTTACACAAGGATTGATCCGTTTCTTGCTCCATCGACTTGTTTGGATTTGGCGCTGTCCTGTTAAATTGGGAACATAGCCATTTCTGATCATGCGGCAGTGTGTTTGGAGGTCAAGGCCAGGGCAATTAAGTAGGTTGGCAGCATTGGCGCATGGATCAGTTTCTCCTTAAGGATAGTAAGTTTATTGAATATCTCTCGTGGAAGTTTAAAGTGTTCTTGGATATCAACTCGAGCACAGCCAGTAACCCACTGATGCTTTGGGAGACTGCCAAGGCCTACTCAAGGGGTATAATCATTCAGCTAGTCAGAAACGACAGAGGGGAGAGCAACAACGTCTGTTCGAAGCTCGGTTGAAGACAGCCGAGATTCCATACTTTGATAGGCCATCTGTGATTAAATTACAGCGAATCACAGCTCTCCATGCTGCTCTGAATTCCACACTTAAACAGTGAAGAGAGAGATCTCATTCGCAAAACAAAGGTTATTTGAGAATGGATATAGGTCAGGTAAATATCTGGCATATTTGGCCAGAAAAAAAGAGTGCCCCCCGCCACCGCCTCCACCTCCACCTCCACCTCCTTTCAATCTATCACATCTATCAGAGAGGGCACTGGGACTCTTACTTGCAACTCCAAAAAGATTAATATGGCTTTTAGGAATTTTTGCTCCAAGCTGTATTGGTTGGAGGGCTGTGAGGACAGGTTGGCAAAGATGGAGTCCTTCTTTAAGAACTTGGACCTTCCAGGTGAGACTTCAGAGCAAGCTTCCCTTTGGAACACTCCCTTGACAGTGCAGGAGATACAGGAGGCGGTAAGGCAGCTCCAAAGTGGTAAGGCACCTGGCCAAGATGGCTTTTCAAGTGATTTTTATAAGGAATTGATGAATATGTTGGCTGGGCCAATGCTGGACATGTACAATTATTTGTACAGTCAGGACTGCCTCCTGCCCTCTTCAAGAGAAGTTAGTATTTCTCTCATCCTCATTCCCACGGAAGGCCTCAGAGGACTGTGCTTCATACAGGCCCGTCTTGCTGCTAAACTCGGGTTTTTAAATTTATCTAAGACACTTGCATTGAGATTGGAGAACGTGTTGCCCACTATTGTAAAGAAGAACCAGACAGGTTTTATTAAGGGTCAATGGTCCTCTAGCATTAGAAAAGCACTCAACATGGTCCAGGTGTGCCAGCAGAGGTTGATTCCAGGCTTGGTGGTCTCCCTTGATGCAGAGAAGGCATTTGACCAGAGTGGAATGTTTGCATCATGTCTATTTTTATGTTCTGGAATGGGTTTGGTCTCAGTGGGGTCTTTACTGGAGGATGTAAATGCTACATAGTGATCCTATGGCAGCGGTCCGTACTAATGGCATAAGATCTAACAATTTTAATCTCGGTAGAGGCAGCCGACAAGGCTGTCCCCTCTCACCACTGTTATTCACGTTGGTGATTGAGCTGTTGGCAGAGGCTATCTGGAGGGACCCCAATATAGTTGCCCAGTAGGTGGGCTCAGAGGTGGATAAGGTCACATTCTATGCAGATGATGTTCTCCTTTTCCTATCAAACTCAACACTGTCTGTGCCTCATTTAATACAATTTGGCTCTTTTTCGGGATACAAGATTAATTTTATGAAGTCGGGGGCCATGCCTGTGGGATGTCTTTGTGGAATACCCAATCTTGAAAGTGAAATCCGATTCTCTTTCAGGTGTCCCAGGGAGGTTTTCTATATTTAGGCATTTTCATTACCCCCACCTTTGACCAGTTATATAAGGCTAACTTTGTGCACTTGCTCCATAAGATAAGGCAGGATCTTCAGCGTTGCAAGGTTCTTCCAATATCTTGGTGAGGCCGAATATCTCTTATTAAAATGAACATTCTTCCTCGCTTATTATATCCCATGCGAATGCTCCCTCTGATGTTGCATGGGCAAATGTTGTGGATACTCAGTGGTTGGCTTGGTTCTTTTATTTGGCGTCACTTGCCAAATTGCAGCTTCCACAGGGAATGCGGGGGGGGTAGACTTTCCAGATATTCAGGTATCAAATAAGCCCTCTTCTATCCTTTTGTGAATGATTGGATGTGTGAGGGCCCGAGGTCAATATGGCTGGATAGTGAGGCCTTCCAGGCGAAGTGCCCCCATGAATCTGTTATGGATAAGATGAGGACAGTCATGGAGCATTGTCAGAACCCAATTGTCATCAGTATGGTTAAAGCCTGGAGAGCGATGCAACAAAGTGAAGGCAGTTTATCTGAAACCTCCTTTCTCATTCCTATAGTAGGAATGCCAGGGTTGATGGACTCTCGTTTTAAGTTATGGGATCCAGGGGAGTCTCTTGCCTGGGAGATTTATTTGAGGGGGAGGTCATGATGTCTTTCGATCAGTTGCGTTGCAAGTACGAATTGCCCAGTAGAGGCCTCTTTTATTACTTTATCCAGAAAAAGTCTACACCTTCTGATTGACCCTTATAGGTCTGACATAGAGAGGAGAATGCTTCAGACTACAGGCAGTCTCCCGGTTAGCACCCTTTACCATTTACTGGGAGGTGGCGCCTTAAAAGATATTGAGCGTCTCCATGGGGTCTGAAAGCTAGAGTGAGGAATGGAGATTTTGTCAGAGATGTGGGAGGACATTTGGGAGAATGTAAGAAAGATCTCGATCTGCAACAGAGTGCATGCTATGCAGCTGAAGGTCCTTCACAGGGTTTATTTGGCCCCAGAGTAACTTGTGAAATTCAATAAGGGAGCAGCTCCATTGTGCCCTTAATGCAAAATAGGTATTGGCACTTTTACCCCTTGTTTGTGGTCATGCCACAAGCTTTGCAGTATTGGGGTGGTATAGCAAGTGTCATTGATGGGGGGGAGGGGGGGGAGGGGGGGGATAGGGTCACAAGGACTAAGGTCAAGGTGGATCTGGTGTCTCTTCTCCTGGGCCTGTCAAATTTGCCTTCCTTCGATGAACATGGGAAAAATCTGTTTAATATTCTTATATATTGTGCAAGAAAGAACATTTTGATAAGTTGGGTCTCGGAAAGCCCTCCGGACCTGCCGGAATGGCATAGATTAGTTATGGAACACATTCCCCCGACATCTTTATAAGTATAGTGCACCAGAAAAGTGAACTTTTCTACAAGACATGGTGGCCCTTTCTGAACCATCCAGAAGCAGATTTGTCAGCCATATTAACTAGGGCTTTTGTTTAGCCACGAGACCTGGGTCTGATGAGCGAGCTGCCCTGAGAGGAAGAATTCTGAATAAATACGGGATTGCTAACTGATGCTCCCAACGATGGGGAGCTCTCGTGGGGTTGCGCTGAGTGGTGTGATATAATTTAATTTAATTTATTTTGTTCAATTATTTATTGGAGTATGGGTAGCTTTTTTGATTATTTGTTTTGTAGAGTAGAGTAGTGGTTAGTTTATTGTAATTGTTGATATACTCTTAGTTTGTTATATTTTTTATAATTTTATAATCTTGTAAAGAATAAACATTTTTCAATTTAAAAAATTTAAAAAGCCAAATTTGTGAAACAAGACCTCCTCTGCACTGACTATCCCTAATAAGTCCACTCTTTTCCAAATGTTAGTGAGTCCTGTCCTTAAGAATCTTCTCCAATAATTTCCTTCCCAATGCTGTAAGGCTTGCCAGCCTATCCTTTCTTAAATTATCCCTGTTGTCCTCCTTAAACAAAGGGATGACATTGGTTATTCTCCACTCTTCTGGGACATTCCCTGTAGCTAAAAAGGATACAAAAACCTCTATCAAGGCCCCAGCAATCTCCTTCCTTACCTTCTTCAGTATCCTGGGAATGATCCCATCATGTTCTGGCGATTTAAGTTTTTCAATATACCCAACATCTCCTCCTCAATATTAACATGCTCCAAAATATCAACATAGCTCTCTCTAAGCTTATCATTATCCTTCTCCTCCTCCTCCTCCTCCTCCTCCTCCTCCTCGAACCCCATCTACTTCTATCTCCAGCATAAATTCTCTCCTTTGTCCGTGAGAGGACAAGCCCTCCTCTCTTGCTCCTCATATATGTATGAAATGCCTTGGGATTCTCCTTAATCCTATTTGCCAAGGATATTCCCTGTCTCCCTCCTAATTCCTTGTTTCTTTCCTGCTTCCTTTATATTCTTCAAAGGCCTTGTCTGATTTCAATTTCCCAAACTTTACATACGCTTCCTTTTACATTTTGACTAAACTTTCAATATCTCTTGTCACCCAGGGTTCTTGAATCTTGTCGTCCTTATCTTTCTTACTCTCAGGAAGATGCTGGTCCTGAAGTCTAATCAACTGGCCTTTAAAAGATTCCCACACGTCAGGTGTGGAGTTACCCTCAAACAGCTGCCCCTCCCCCAAATGTGATTTCCCCAGTTCCTCCCTAATGCTATTGTAATTAGCCTTCTCCCAGTTTAGCACTTTCACCTGAGGGCCAGGTCTCTCCTTATCCATTAATTATCTTAAAACTGATGGAATTATGATCGCTGTTCCCAAACTAAAACTTCAATCACTTGGCCGAGCTCATTTCCCCACTAAAGGTCTAGTACAGGAAGGTAACCATTGTAAAATCATGTAATGTCACTTAAGTGTTCCAATTCGGATTATCCCTTCCACAGGGGCTGCATGATGGCTGGGCTCCTAAGGGGTTTCTAATACCTACACGTTGACAAATTGAAGCACTTCATTTTGTAGCAAGCAATCTGATATACAAGTAATCTTTGACAATATTTTCTCTCTAATCCCAGCTTGCAAACTAACGAATGCAGAATAATCCATCTTGTCATGATGTTCATTCCTACAAGTGGTGTAGAGGGGAACTTTCATGAAGTGGTGCTCCCGTGTATCAGCTGCCCTTAATCTTCTAGGTGCTAGGTGTTGTCTCAGAATCGTTGGAGAATTTCTGTAGTGCATCTTGTAGATGGTTCACACTACTGCTGAGGGAGGGAGGCATTCCCAAAGTGCCCAAATTACTACCCCTACATTGTAACCATTTGCCTCCTGATATCTGTACAGTGCCAACTCTGAAGAAATGAGCCCTTGAGGAAATTACCACTGAGGAAGAAGGTCAGAGGCATTGACGAGGTGTCCACCAGCTCAGATATGAATATCTTAGTGAGTTCTTTAGCGAGATAAAAATTGGGAGCACATGCTGGTAAGCACCTCACTAGCACATCTCTGCAGTTGACTAATGAAGAAACTTCCCAGGCTGCTGGCAGTCAGAGAACTGGGGACCTGCTCAGCATGCTCAGGACATACGATAAGGGGAGGGTATGCAGCCAGAGATCATGGTACACATTGGTACCAATGTCACAGGTGGGAAGAGTGATGATGTCATGGAAGGAGAGCTCAGGGAACTAAGCTGAAAAATAGGAAATCATAAATTGAAAAGCTGGACTTCCAAGGTTGTAATGTCGGGATTACTCCCCATGCAATGTTGTAGTGAAGCAAAGAATAGGAAGTCAGTGCAGCTTAACATGTGGCTGAAGAGCTGGTGCAGCATGGAGGGTCTCAGACTTTTGGATCATTGGGATCTCTTCCAAGGCAGGTGGGACCTGTACAAAAAGGATGGGTTGCACCTTAACTGAGGCACCAGCTATTTTAATTAGCCCTCTCCCAATTTAGCACTTTTACCTGAGGATCAGTTCTCTCCTTATCCATAACAATCTTAAAACTGATGGAATTATGTATATAAATTGGAGGTTATACTACATGTATAATCTCCAATTTGGCCATGCTCAAGGAGATTTGCTAATGTAACTCGGGTGGATTTAAACTCATAAGGCAGAGGTTAGGAACCAAAACAGTAGGTCAGAAAGTGAGCAGAAGGTAGAGGTTAGGAGAATAAACAGGTAGGGCCAGTCTAATGACCATGGTGAGGGAAAGAATCATAAAAGATCAAAGGTGAGTTAAAATTTAGAATAAATGATCGAGGTGAGCTCAGTGTTGTCAAGGATTAATAAATAAGGATAGAGACAATGGAAAGCAGAGTGCACAAGAAAATATTAAAAGAGAGAAAGACAAACCAGCAGAACGTATTTAAAAACTTGTACCTAAATGCATGCAATATTCAGATTAAAGTTGATGAAATTATGGTACAAATAGAGATAAATGGGTACAACCTGGTGGCAATTACTGAAACATGGTTCCAGGAAGATCATGGAGTTAAACGTCTAATGGTACTCAATATTCAAAAAGGACAGATGAGATGGAGCAGGAGGTGGAGTTGCTTTATTGGTTAAGGATGACATCAAGGCTGTTTAAAAAATAATTTTGCACGAGGGACCAAAATGTTGAATCAGACCATGTGGAAATAAAAAGCAAGGAAAGAAACCCCTTGGTTGGAATAATTTACAGGCTCCCAAACAGTATTTCTGAAGTATACAGCATAGCATAAAGCAGAAAATGATGAGGGCTTGTGAGAAAGGTAATTATGGGTGATTTGAATATGCGTGTTGATTGGATCAATCAAATTGGCAAGGACAGCCTCAAGGAAAGGTTCATAGAGTATATGAGGGATTGTTTCATAGAGCATCATGTCATGGAGCCATCAGAGGACTGGCTACTTTAAATTTGGTATGATGTAACGAGGAAGGATTGGAAAGTGAGCTTGTTGTTAAGGATCCTCTTGCAAGGATTGACAAGATGCTAGAGTTTCAAATTCTGATGGAAAGACTGAAGACAGAGTCACATATGAGAGTTTTACCCTTGTGGAAAGATAATCATATAGGCCTGAGGAAGGAATTAGCCCTAGTGGACTGGGCAAAAATATTTTCACAGGAATACACTGGTCCTGAACTCTAATCAACTGGCCTTTAAAAGATTCCTGCCTGGCAAATGTGCTCCTCCAATCAAACTCGCTCCTCCAATCTACATTCCCCAGTTCCTGCTTAACACTGTGTTGGTTAGCCTTCCCCTAGGTTAGTACTTTTACCAAGGGACCAGTCTTTTCCTTATCCATATATAAATTACTTACAAGTTACTGAATCATAGAATGCCTATAATGTGAAAGCACACCATTCAGCTCATTGAGTCTATACAGGTCCTCCAAAGAGCATCTCACCCAGACCCACCCTTCCCTGTAATTCTACATTTACTGTATCCACCTAACCTGCACATTCTGGACACTATGGTCAATTTAACATGGCCAATCCACTTAACCTGCACATCTTTGATTTGTTATGGTCACTGTTCCTGAAATGCTCTCCCACTGAAACTTTCATCACCTGGCTAGGCTCATTCCCCGAAACCAGGACTAGCATGGCCCCTTTCCAAGTTGGGCTATACTGCTACAAGAAACTCTCCTAGACACACCTAACAAATTGCCCCAATCTCTCCAAGCCTCTCAGTATTCTATAAGTTTCAATCAGAACTCCCATAATCCTTCTAAACTCTGTCGAGTGCAAACCCAAAGTCCTCAACCACTCCTCATATGATAAGTCCTTTACCCCAGTATTGTCCTTGTAAACCTACTCTGGACCCATTTCAATGCCAGCACATCCTTCCTTAGATACAGGACCCAAAACTGCTCATAATAGTTCAAATGCAGTCTGACCACAGCCTTCGCCTCAGTAGTACCCATCAGCTCTTGTATTCTCGCCCTCATGAAATGAATGCTAATATTGGATTTGACTTCCTAATTGCCAACTGAACCTGTATGTTAACCTTAACAGAATCCTGAATTAGGACTCTCAAGTTCCTTTGTGCTTCAGATTTCTGAAGTCTTTCCCCATTTAGAAAATAATCTGTGACTCTATTCTTCCTTCCAGTGCATGACCTCACATTTCCCACATTGTATTCCATCTGTCACTTCCTTGCCCACTCTCCTAGCCTGTCCAAGTCCCTCTGCAGCCTCCCTGCTTCCTCAACACTACTTGTTCCCCCTATCTATCTTTGTGTCATCTGCAAACATAGCAAAAGTTCCTTCATCCAGATCATTACTGTATAATGTGAATAGTTAAGGCTCCAACACTGACCCTTGCAGAACTCCATTAGTCACCAGCTACCATCCTGAAAAAGATTACTTTATCCCCACTCTTTATCTTCTGCTAGTCAGCTAATCCTCTATTCATGCGAGAAACTTGACCCAAACACAACGGGCTCTTCTCTTATTTAGCAACCTCCTGGGTGGAACCTCCTAAAAAGATCTTTTGGAAATTCAAATAGATCACGTCTAACTTATTTGTTACATCCTCAAAAGAATTTTAACAGATTTGTCAGGCATGACCTCCCATGATGACGCACGCACTTTCAAGTACCCCACAATCTCATTCTTAATAATGGACTCTAAGATCTTACCATGACTGAGGTTAGGTTAACTAGCCTATAGTTTCTCTGCTTGCCCCCCTTCTTAAACAGGGGTGTTACATTAGCTGTTTTCCAGTCCTCTGGGACCCTCCCTGACTCCAGTGATTCCTGAAAGGTTACCACCAATGCCTGCACAATCTCCTCAGCTAACTTCCTCAGAACCCTGGCATAAGTCGATCTGGTCCAGACGATTTATCCACCTTTAGACTTTTCAACTCCCCCAGCACCTTCTCTTTAGTGATGTAGTCCATCTGGTCCAGGTGATTTATCAACCTTCAGCCCTTTCAGCTTCCCCATCACCTTCTCCTTAGTGATGACCACTACATTCACCATTGACCATGGCTCTCTTGAAGTTCTGGTATGCTGCTAGTGTCTTCCACCATGAAAACTGATGCAAAGTACCTATTCAGTTTGTCTGCCATTTTTTTCCCTTGTACTACTTCTCCAGTCTCATTTTCTAGTAGTCCAATGACCACTATTGCCTCATTTATCTTTTAGATATCTAAAAAAATACTTGCAATCTTCTTTTACATTACTAGTTAGCTTATTCTCATAATTCATCTCCTCCTTATGCTTATTTTGGTTGTACTCTGCTAGTTTTTAAAGGTTTCCCAATCCACTGGCTTCCCACTAACTTTGTCACATTGTATGCTTTTTCTTTTGCTTATATGCTGTCCCTGACTTCTCTTGTCAGCTTCTTTGGGATGAATTTCTGCTGTGCCTCTCAAATTACCCCCAGAAATTCCTGACATTACTGCTCCACTGCCTTCCCTACCCAGCTTCCCTTCCAATCAACTCTCAACCACTCTCCCCACATGTTATTATTGTTACCTTTACTCAATTGTAAAACTATTGCACCTCCCTCTCAAAGTGCAGGGTGAGTTCTATCATATTGTGGTCAGTGCCCCCACAGGAATTCACAAGGAACAGCAAAAAACATTTCTTCCCTCTGCACCGAATTCTCACATAGCCTCCATATTCCCTGAACTGTGTACTCACTGGAGCTGAGTCTTACTCTGAATGTGATCTCTCCTACCTGATTGTGTGAAGCTTACTCATCCAGTTTCCGATCTGCTCACTTGTTCCTTTTCTGGAATGAGTCAGTCATTCTCAGTTTAACCTTGACCTTTATGACAGCCACCTCATCTGGGAGGCTTGCTGCTTCCACCAACTCTCTGTTCATGTTTGCTGGGCCTTCTCTTGATGTTATATATCTCCTCCTTGTCAATGTAGTCATGTACATTCCTGAGGGAATACTATCGGAATAAAAGCATAGGTATAAATTGTTTACCCGCACACTATTTTCATGCTTTCATGAGCACCACTAGTTCACAAGTGCTCCACTTTTCACTGTTTCAGGCAAATCTTGTGTTTTATGTTCACGTCAGCCCATGCCTGCCAAATGAATCATCATTGACATTACCTCATGGGGCATATGGTGATACAGTACCATCTGATAGGGAACAATTACTAGTGCATTCTTTGGTCCCATTTTAAGGCCTGCAGTCTTTGGGTTACTTCTGATTTTATTTGCATCAAGGATATCTTGTGGAATGCTATAAAAGAGAAATTCCTCAATTTTCTGGAGCAGACCTAAGGAGCCCTGTCTCTTTCTTACCAGACCAGTACCGTACAAAACCCAGTGGGTGCACTTCACCAATTTCTACAATGCCAAAGATACCCCTCTCACGGCTGCCATTCCCTGATGCTCCGATATGACTCAGGGATCTGACCCCCGCCTCAGTTCCTCCACAATATAGTCTCCCTCATGATGGTTCCTCCATCACTGAGGTCAATATAATCTTGACTTCCTTTGGGACTCCAACAGAGTGGGAGAAATGTGTGAATTCCAGGAGTCCCCTATATCTTTTCCCTTTTTCTCATCAACCAAACCGGAATATCCATTCTCATTCACTTTTAGATGGATCACAAATGATGGCACACCCCTTTTCCTTCTGCAACTTCCCACACTGTTTTCACAGTTTTCGTACTGTTGGGGGCATACCTTATTTCACAATTTCCTAGTATAATGTTCATTCTCTTGTCCACCTGTGAATTACCACAGTATTCTTCACCGTTAGCACCATCTTATGGTTTTGTAAAACAAAAGAAATGACAGCCTGTACTTTGAGCAGGTCTGATAGCAGGCATACAGTTGAGCTGAAGGACACATACTATCCATGTTTGCCCTCCTCAGAGGCAATGTTGGCATTCTCTGTTATGGGGTTGGTATTGCCTCTGTTGTGTTGATTTTGGCGTCTCTATCTTTAAAAACATGCTCCAAACCCCAGCTATCACTACCTGGAGTGTCATTTATGAAAAGTCAGCTATGGTACCTCCCAATGCTGGATTGGGACCTTGTAGAGTCATAGAGATGTACAGACCCTTCAGTCCAAATTGTTCATGCCGACCAGATACCCATCTTTATCTAATCCCATTTGCCAGCACTTGGCCCATATCCCTCCAAACCCTTCCTATTCACATACCCAACCAGATGCTTTTTAAATAATGCAATTGTACCAGCCTCCACCACATCCTCTGGCAGCTCATTCCATGCACGCACCACCCTCTGCATGAAAAGGTTGCCCCTTAGGTCTCTTTTATATCTTTCCCCTCTCACCCTAAACGTATGTCTATTAGTTCTGGACTCCCCTACCTCAGGGAAAAGACTTTGTCTATTTTTCCTATCCATGCCCCTCATGATTTTATAAACCTCTATGAGGCCACCCCTCAGCCTTCGACGCTCCAGGGAAAACAGCTCCAGCCTATTCAAACTCTCCCAATAGCTCAAATCCTCCAACCCTGGCAACATCCATGTAACTCTTTTCTGAACCGTTTCAGGTTTCACAATATCCTTCCGATAGGAAGGAGACCAGAACTGCGCACAATATTTCAAAAGTCCTGTACAGCCACAATATCACCTCCCAACTCCTGTACTCAATTCTCTGACCAATAAAGGAAAGCATAACAAACACCATCTTCACTATCCTATCTACCTGCGACTCTACTTTCAAGGAACTATGAAACTGCACTTCAAGGTCTCTTTGTTCAGCAACACCTCCTATGACTTTACCATTAAGTGTATAAGTCCGGCTATGATTTATTTTCCCAAAGTACAGCACCTCACATAAATTAAACTCCATCTGCCACTCCTCAGCCCATTGGCCCATCTGATCAAGATCCCATTGTAATCTGAGATAACATTCTTCACTGTCCACGACACCTCCAATTTTGGTGTCATCTGCAAACTTACTAACTATATCTCTAATGCTCATATCCAAATTATTTGTATAAATGACGAAAATTGGTGGACCCTGCACTGATCTTTGTGGCACTCCACTAGTCACAGGCCTCCAGTCTGAAAAACAACCCTCCACCACCACCCTCTGTCTTCTACCTTAAAGCCAATTCTGTATCCAAATGGCAAGTTCCTCCTGTATTTCATGAGATCTAACCTTGCTAACCAGTTTCCCATAGGGAATCTTGTCAAACATCTTACTGAAGTCCATTTAGATCACATTCACCGCTCTGCCCTCATCAATCCTCTTTGTTACTTTTTCAAAAAACTCAATCAAGTTCATGAGACATGATTTCCCACACACAAAGCCATGTTGACTGTTCCTAATCAGTCCTTGCCTTTCCAAACACATGTAAATCCTGTCCCTCAGGATTCCCTCCAACAACTAGCCCAACACTGACGTCAGGCCTACCAGTCAATAGTTCCCTGGCTTGTCCTTACCACCTTTCTTAAACAATGGCACCACATTAGCCGACCTCCAGTCTTCTGGCACCTCAGCTGTGACTATCATTGATACAAATATCTCAGCAAAGGGCTTCCCTAACTTCCCATAGAGTTCTAGGAAACACTTGATCAGGTCCTGGGGATTTATCCATGTTTATGCATTTCAAGACATCCAGTACTTCCTCCTCTGTAATATGGTCATTTTTCAAGATGTATTTCTATTTCCCTACATGATTCGGAGATGCTGGTGTTGGACTGGGGTGTACAAAGTTACAAATCACACAACAGCAGGTTATAGTCCAACAGGTTTAATTGGAAACACTAACTTTCGGAGCACCGCTCCTTCTTCAGGTGGTTGTGGAGTGCACAATTGTAAGACACAGAATTTATAGCAAAAGTTTACAGTGTGATGTAACTGAAATTATACATTGAAATATACCTTGATTGTTTGTTAAATCTCTCATCTGTTAGAATGACCATGTTAGTTTCAATTCTTTCATATGTAAATTACAAAACTTTTTTTAGAAGTTACATTCTCAGGTTAACTGTAACAATTGGTGTCAACGCAGATAAGATGTTGCAATGTTGAAGGTGTTAGCCCCCTGTGTTCCCTGTCTGTGCCATAATGTTTGGACTGATTCTAATCTAAAAAGTGAGTTAACAGAATCTTACATGGATTCATGCAGTAGTTGAGCAAAGTACAATGTAACTCTGCAAGTACAAATTCACCCCACAAACGTATATCCGTATGTGTGCATGTGGGTTTGTGTGTGTGTCTGGGGTGGGAATTTGTGAGTGTCTTTGAGAGAGAGCGTATATGTGTGTGTGAGTGTAAAGTGTCTAAGTCTGTGAGAGGATGAATGTGTGAGTGTGGGAGTGTGTGTGTCTGTAGGAGTGTGTCTGTGTGTATGTCTAAACACATTGATCAGGACTTTGGATCCAGTCCTTCAGAGTTTCCTATGTGCCCTCATCCCATGTACTTCTCGCATAGGGAACTTCTACTGCCTTCCAAAGATACTCAAAGCCAATACACCAGGACATCCCATCGTATCAAGCAGTGGGACACTGTGTGAGAATCTCTCCGGCTATGTTGAAGGCATCTTGGAACCCATTGTACAGGGGATCCCCAGCTTCTATCGCAATACTACGGACTTCTTACAGAAACTCAGCACTCGCGGACCAGTCGAACTGGGAACATTCCTTGTCACAATGGACGTTTCAGCACTCTACACCAGCTTCCCCCCACAATGACGGCCTCGCGGCAAAAGCCTCAGTACTCAACACCAACAATTGCCAATCTCCCAACACCATCCTACAACTCATCTGCTTTATCCTTGATCACAACATCTTCATCTTTGACAACCAGTTCTTCATCCAGATACATGGAACAGCCATGGGGACCAAATTTGCACCCTAACATCCCAACATCTTCACGCACAGGTTTGAACAAGATTTCTTCTCTACACAGGACTTCCAACCAGCATTATACACCAAGTACATTGACAACATTTTCTTCCTCTGGACCCATGGCGAGGAGTCACTGATAAAACTACACAGTGACATCAACAAGTTTCATCCCACCATCAAACTCACCATGGAATACTCTCTACTATCTGTCTCATTCTTGGACACATCCATCTCCATCAAGGATAGACACCTCAGCACCACACTCTACTGCAAACCCACAGATAACCTCACAACGTTACACTTCTCTAGCTTCCACCCAAAACATATCAAAACAGCCATCCCCTGTGGACAAGCCCTTCGTATATACTGGATCTGCTCAGATGAGGAGAAACGTGACGGGCACCTGGAAGTACTCAAGGATGCCCTCACAAGAACGGGGTACGATGCTCAACTCATCAACCGCCAGTTCCGACGTGCCACAGCAAGGAACCGTAATGACCTCCTCAGGAGACAGACACGTGCTACAACCGACAGGGTACCCTTCCTTATCCAGTACTTCCCAAGAGCCGAAAAACTACGCCATATTCTTCGTGATCTGCAACATATTATCAACAAGGATGAGCACCTCACCAAGACCTTCCCCACACCTCCACTACCTGCCATTAAACAACCACCAAACCTCAAACAGATCATTATTCATAGCTTTCAGGATAACTCCATACAACCCTGTCACGGCAGGTGCTGCAAGACGTGTCAGAGTGTGGACATAGATACCACCATTACGCATGGGGACACCTCCCACCTTGTACATGGTAGGTACTCATGTGACTCAGCCAACGTTGTCTATCTCACACGTTGCAGACAAGGATACCCTGAGGCATGGTACATTGGGGAAACCGAGCAAAGGCTACGACAACGGATGAATGGGCACCGCACAACAATCAACAGACAGGAGGGTTCCCTCCCAGTTGGGGAACACTTCAGTGGTCCAGGACATTGGACCTCAGACCTTTGGGTGACCATCCTCCAAGGTGGACTTCGGGACAGGCAGCAGCGAAAAGTGGCCAAGCAGAGGCTGATAGCTAAGTTCAGTACCCATAGGGAGGGCCTCAACTGGGACCTTGGGTTCATGTCACATTACAGGTGACCACCATTGCACTACACACGCGCAGACACTCCTACACACAGGTACTCCTATACACAGACATGCACATAGACACACACACTACTACAGACACACACACTCTCACACTCACACATGCATCCTCTTACAGACTCAGACACTTTACACTCACACACATATATATACACTCTCTCACAGAGACTCACAAACCCCCACCCCAGACACACACACACAAACCCACATGCACGCATAAATATTCACATATATGTTTGTGGGGTGAATTTGTACTTGCAGAGTTACATTGTACTTTGCTCAAAAAACTTAATGAATCCATGTAAGACTCTGTTAACTCACTTTTTAGATTAGAATCAGTCCAAACATTATGGCACAGACAGGGAACACAGGGGGCTAACACCTTCAACATTGCAACATCTTATCTGCATTGACACCAATTGTTACAGTTAACCTGAGAATGTAACTTCTAAAAAAAGTTTTGTGATTTACATATGAAAGAATTGAAACTAACATGGTCATTCTAACAGATGAGAGACTTAACAAACAATCAAGGTATATTTCAATGTATAATTTCGGTTACATCACACTGTAAACTTTTGCTATAAATTCTTTGTCTTACAATTGTGCACTCCACAACCACCTGAAGAAGGAGCGTCGCTCCGAACGCTAGTGCTTCCAATTAAACCTGTTGGACTATAACCTGGTGTTGTGTGATTTGTAAGTTATTTCCCTAGAGTGTATATCTTCTACGTCCTTCTCCACAGTAAACACTGATACAAAATACTCGTTTAGAATTTGCCCCACCTCCTGCGGCTCCATACAAAGGCTGCCTTGCTGACCTTTGAGGGGCCGTATTCTCTCCCTTGTTACCCTTTTGACCTTAATGTATTTGTAAAAACATTTTGGATTCTCCCTATTTGCCAAAGCTACCTAGTGTCTGCTTTTTGCCCTCCTGATTTCCCTCTTAAGTATACTCCTACTGCCTTTATTCTCTTCTAAGGATTCACTTGATTTCTTCTGTCGATACCTGACATATGCCTCCTTCTTTCTCTGAACCAAAACCTCAATTTCTTTAGTCATCCAGCATTCCCTTTACCTACCAGACTTTCCTTTCACCCAACAGGAATATATTTTCTCTGGACTCTTGTTATCTCATTTCTGAAGGCTTCCCATTTTCCAGCCGTCCCTTTACTGTGAACATCTGTACTCAATCAGCTTTCGAAAGTTCTTGCCTAATGTTGTCAAAATTAGCCTCCCTCCAATTTAGAACTTCAACTTTTAGATCTGGTGTATCCTTTTCCATCACTGTTTTGAAACTAAAAAATTATGTTCGCTGGTCCCAGACTACACCCCCACTGACACCTCAGCCACCTGCCCTGCCTTATTTCCCAAGAGTAGGTCAAGTTTTGCACCTTCTCCAGTAGGTACATCCACATACTGAATCAGAAAGTTGTCTTGTAGGCACTTAACAAATTCCTCTCCATCTAAACATTTAACACTATGGCAGTCCCAGTCTATGTTTGGAAAGTTAAAATCCCCTACAATAACCACCCTATTATTCTTACAGGTAGCTGAGATCTCTGTACAAATTTGTTTCCCACTGGCTATTAGGGCATCTATAATACAATCCCAATGAGTGATCATCCCTTTCTTATTTCTCAATTCCACCCAAATAACTTCCCTGGATGTATTTCCAGGAATATCCTCCCTCAGTACAGCTGTAATGCTATCCCTTATCAAAAATGCCACTCCCCCTCCTCTCTTGCCTCCTTTTCTGTCCTTCCTGTAGCATTTGTATCCTGGTACGTTAAGCTGCCAGTCCTGCCCATCCCTGAGCCATGTTTCTGTAATTTCTATGATATCCCAGTCCCATGTTCCTAACCATGCCCTGAGTTCATCTGCCTTCCCTGTTTGGCATCTTACATTGAAATAAATGCAGTGTAATTTATCAGTCCTACATTGTTCTCTGCTTTGTTCCTGTCTGCCCTGAGTGTTCAACTCACTTCTTTTCTCAACTGTACCAGTCTCAGATTGATCTCTGTCCTCAGTATCTCCCTGGGTCCCACCCCCCACCTTACTAGTTTAAATCCTCCCGAGCAGCTCTCGCAAATCTCCCTGCCAGTATATTAGTCCCCTTCCAATTCAGGTGCAATCTATCCTTCTTGTACAGGACACTTCTACCTGAGAAGAGATTCCAATGATCCAAAAATGTGAATCATTCTCCCATACACCAGCTCCTCAGCCACACATTTATCTGCTCTATCCTCCTATTCCACCTAGCTTGTAGCATGAGCAGTAATCCAGATATTACTACACTTGAGGACCTCTTTTTTTAAATTGCTGCCTAACTTTCTATATTCTCTCTTCAGGATCTCTTCCTTTTCCCTTCCTATGTCATTAGTACCAATGTGTACAATGACTTCTTGCTGGTCGCTCTCCTCCTTGAGAACATTCTGCACCCTCTCTGAGACATCCTTGACCCTGCACCAGAGAAACAATACACCGTTCTGACTTTTCACTGCTAGCTGCAGAAACATCTGTCTGTGCCCCTGACTAGACCCTAAAACAATTGACTGCTTGGAACCTGTCGTACCCCTAATTTCATTAGAGCTAGTCTTGATACCAGAAACTTGGCTGTTTGCACTACATTCCCTTGACAGTCCATCACCCCCTACATTTTCCAAAACAGCACACCTGTTTGAAATGGGGATAGCCACAGAAAACCCCTGTATTACCCGCCTACATCTCCCACCTTTTTTGGAGTTAACCCATCTACCTGACTGTATCTGTGGCTTTTCTCCCTTCCTATAACTGCCATCCATCACATCCCCTGGCTCTTGTAAATTCCTCATTGCCTCTAACTGTCGCTCCAACTGAACCATTCGATCTGACAGGATTCGCAACCAACGACACTTATTGCAGATATAATCTTCAGTAACCCTTAAACTCTCCTGAAACTCCAACATCCGACAAGAAGAGCATATCATTCTACTAAAGGCCATTTTGCTCCTTCCAATCTACAGACCCAGAAAATAGCACCATCTTCGTGCTCTACAAAACACTGCTCCAGGCTAACTTAACACTTATGGCTTATATTTTTAAAATGCAATCAAGAAACAGATCCCAATAAAAACATATAACCAAAAAAGAACCCATTCTACCCATTATTGTAGATTTACAGCCAGGCTATAATTAAAACTATTTCATAATCTGTTTCTGTGCTGTGACCTCTCCCATACAGGTTCCTCCAAGATCAGTTCTGAATTTTGCTAGTTGTTAATTTTCCCAGATGCACTCCGATGTCCAGCGGTACATAAATTCAAACAGCAAAGGCAGTAACTGTGTAGATTCACAGCTGTGTCAGTTAGCAGTGTGGGTTTTGTTCTCTCTCTCCCTTACAGATCATGTGCTCACTGTCTTTGTCTGTCCGTCTCACTTTTTAAAATGCCATTGCTTTTTTTCTCCAAAGGTCCAAAACAATTGCACTG
The DNA here is from genome assembly GCF_047496795.1 of Chiloscyllium punctatum. NCBI lineage: Eukaryota > Metazoa > Chordata > Chondrichthyes > Orectolobiformes > Hemiscylliidae > Chiloscyllium > Chiloscyllium punctatum. Next base: position 66,370,989 of record NC_092740.1, read on the forward strand.
GCATATAAAACAGTAATTGCTGCTCCTGGAATTCAACAAAATCACCTCCAACACCTAAAATACCTCAAAAAAGGAGCAGGCTGTTACAGCCAGAAATTTTTCCCATCCTCCACCTTGGACTTTGTTCCTCTCCCATATAATTGGATACTGGTTCTCACCTGCTAGTGTTTCAAGTTTCTGTCCCATAATTGCTGGCTTGCAAATCTTGATTTAATTTATATGAAACACTTAACCCGCTTGGGAGCTGAACAGCATACACTATAGAAAAAGGACACAAAGAACTGCAGATGCTGGAAATCAGAAACAAAATCACAATTGCTAGAAAAACTCAGCAGGTCTGGCAGCATCTGCGGAGAGAATGCAGAGTTAACATTTCAGCTCCAATGACCCTTCTTCAGACCCTTCCATTTCATAGGGCTGTTTTTCCACCGACTATGAACCCTTATAGAGTGACTTAAATACAGGCAGACGAGCATGGCTTTTGATCATGACCTCATCTCCATCACTCTATTTCAGGGCCTGGATGATGTAAAGTTCAGTAGTTATGATGATAATTGTGATCTATAATGTTTACAACATTGAGCTACAGGGAAAGCAATGTCTGCTACAGCTCAGCTGTAAATTTATCTTTTGTCACTTCCCTAATCTGACACATGGTAAGTATGGGCAATAGAGCTTTCATTGGTGTTGCACTGGTATTTTCATATGGAGTAATGTGTGTAACTATTTTCTTATTTAGTTTCGAGTTTGGATTTAAGCTAACGGCATATGTTTGAATGAATCAGTTTAATGGTTAACTTGTATTTTTGTAGCCATGGAGATTTCTTGAAACAATATGAGAGAGAGTTCCTGTTGTGTAAAAATGGGGTTTTGCTTTCATTGGGAGAGTATATGAGAAAACGAGGTAAACTACTAGGCTGTCAGTTTGAAAGGTTCTGGAAATAGTGTTGATTTGTGGAAACATCATAGCTTGGGAATATCTTTTGAGTTTCAGTTTTTCAGATTGCAGAAGTCTTAGCTTCTAATGTGTAAAACACTTGCTGCTTAAGAAGGTAGATGGATTAGAACTATTAAAAAATAAGTTGCTTCAGTGTCAGCAGTTTTGTTTTAAAGTTCCAGGCCAGAAGTGTTTGGTCACAGCCAGCCCTGAAGGAGTTTCTTAAAGCTGAGAAAATCTAAACTCAGTTTTACGAAGGCTCCAGAAAGAAGCTATCAGATTTTCATGATGGGGAAATGAAGTTGCAATTAAATATAGCCCTATGGATTTGAAAGAGATGAGAGTTCTCTCTGGTGTGAGTCCTATAAAGGAGCTAAATGCTCCATACATAAATACAGTGGATCCTGTTTTATGTAGGCAAAATGAATTTGTACATACATTGCACCTTTCTTTAAATAAAGGGGATCATGAAGACAGACAAACTCTGCTGCATCCCATGCCAATACCCTGACCAGTCAGAATCTAGTTGTATCATCTGACAATTCAGATTGATAGTTAACTGTTCTTGCTGTAACTCCATACCAATGATGACAGCTTCCTATCTAGGGGCTTGGCCATCCACTATGCATTGGTCACATTACAAGGAAATGTTCCACACACTTGGCAAACTGTCCATCACAGCAAGACAGAACTTGTTATCTATATTTAGATTAGATGAGATTACCTACAGTGTGGAAACAGGCCCTTCGGCCCAACAAGTCCACAGTGACCCTCCGGAGAGCAACCCACCCAGACCCATTCCCCTACATTTACACCTGCACCTAACACTACGGGCAATTTAGCATGGCCAATTCACCTAACCTGCATGTCTTTGGACTGTGGGAGGAAACCGGAGCACCCGGAGGAAACCCATACAGACACGGGGAGAATATGCAAACTCTCTCACAGACAGTTGCCCGAGGCGGGAGTTGAACCCGGGTCCCTGGCGCTGTGAGGCAGCAGTGCTAACTACTGAGTCACAGTGCTGCCCCATGGTAGGTAAAGCCTAATGAAATCAATCTGGACACATTACAATGAACTCACTACGTACCTAGTTTGACTCACAGAAGTCTTGTGAGGATTGGGGTTTTTTTTGCGACGGAGACTGGACAGGTGTTGCAGTGATTGTGAACATCTGGGCCACGAGCTAGTCTCGATTTGCTCACAGGTAAATTCAGGCCGAAGTGACCAGCTGCTCGGGCTCTATGAACTAATCTAATAATCTCCTGACAATATATCTCAGGGACAATCCAGTTAAATCTCGAAATGACCTCTCTTCCCTCATCCGGATATCCAGGGCCCTGACAGATTCTTCCACTGGAGAACTGTCAGTTTGGCCTAAATACTTGCCGGCAGAAAGTATATCATTCATTTGTAACATTTTCAAGTCAGGTGGGGGATATATTTCAGAAGGTGTGTTGGGACAGACTGCTATCACTACTTCTGACTGATGGAGGACCCATCATTTGGCTCTCATTATGCTCCCATTTTGGCTAGTTCACTTACCTTCTTAGCAGCTCATCTGGGAAGACCAACCATATACTGATCTGAAACCTTTATAGCTTCAAATCGCTAAAAATTCAGTGATAACATTGCATTGCAAACACTGAGTCACAGCAAGTCATTTATGAGGGTAGGAAATTCCTGAGGGTAGGTCATCACATTGGCCACAGCAGCCAGCTCAGTGAAACATTTCGCTGCAGCCCAGCAGGTGGCGCCCACACACTGAATATTTCTTTTCTTTCCCTCCATGAGGACCATAGCCATGTACATAACAAACTACTGGAGGCCATGGACCTCTTGCATCAGGACCAAATTTAAGCTGGTGTTGCTCGTGGCAACATAGAGTCATAGAGATGTACAGCATGGAAACAGTCCACCCTGTCCACGCCGTTCAGATATGCCAACCCAATCTAGTCCCTGGCCCATATCCCTCCAAACCCTTCCTATTCATATACCCATCCAAATGCCTCTTAAATGTTGCAGTTGTTCCAGCCTCCACCACATCCTGTGGCAGCTCATTCCATACACGTACCACCCTCTGCGTGAAAACATTGCCCCGTAGGTCTCTTTTATATCTTTCCCCTCTCACCCTAAACCTATGCCCTCCAGTTCTGGACTTCCCGATCCCAGGGAAAAGACTTTGTCTATTTATCCTATCCATGCCCCTCATAATTTTGTAAACCTCTATAAGGTCACCCCTCAGCCTCCGAAACTCCAGGGAAAACAGCCCCATCTGGTCCACATACTGTTGTAATCTGAGGTAACCCTCTTCGCTGTCCACTACACCTCCAATTTTGGTGTCATCTGTAAACTTACTAACCGTACCTCTTATGCGCGCATCCAAATCATTTATGTAAATGATAAAAAGTAGAAGGCCCAGCACCGATCCTTGTGGCACTCCACTGGTCACAGGCCTCCAGTCTGAAAAACAACCCTCCACCACTACCCTCTGTCTTCTACGTTTGATCCAGTTCTGTATCCAAATGGCTAGTTCTCCCTTTATTCCATGAGATCTAACCTTGCTAATCAGTCTCCCATGGGGAACCTTGTCGAACGCCTTACTGAAGTCCATAAAGATCACATCTACTGTTCTGCCCTTATCAATCTTCTTTGTTACTTCTTCAAAAAAACTCAATCAAGTTTGTGAGACATGATTTCCCACGCACAAAGCCATGTTGACTATCCTTAATCAGTCCTTGCCTTTCCAAATACATGTACATCCTATCCCTCAGGATTCCCTCCAACAACTTGCCCACCACTGAGGTCAGGCTCACCGGTCTGTAGTTCCCCAACTTGTCCTTACCACCCTTCTTAAACAGTGACACCACATTTGCCAACCTCCAGTCTTCTGGCACCTCACCTGTGACTATCGATGACACAAATATCTCAGCAAGAGGCCCAGCAATCACTTCTCTAGCTTCCCACAAAGTTTTTGGGTACACCTGATCAGGTCCTGGGGATGTATCCACCTTTAATCGTTTCAAGACATCCAGCAGTTCCTCCTCTGTAATCTGGACATTTTGCAAGATGTCACCATCTATTTCCCTATAGTCTATATCTTCCATATCCTTTTCCACAGTAAATTTTGATGCAAAACATTCATTTAGTATCTCCTCCATTTTCTGTGGCTTCACACAAAGGCCGCCTTGCTGATCTTTGAGGGGTAAAAACAATAACTGCAGATGCTGGAAACCAAATTCTGGATTAGTGGTGCTGGAAGAGCACAGCAGTTCAGGCAGCATCCAACAAGATGCTGCCTGAACTGCTGTGATCTTTCAGGGGCCCTATTCTCTCCCTAGCTACCCTTTTGTCCTTAATATATTTGTAAAAACCTTTTGGATTCTCCTTAATTCTATTTGCCAATGCTATCTCATGTCCCCTTTTTGCCCTCCTGATTTCCCTCTTCAGTATACTCCTACTTCCTTTGTACTCTTCTCAGGATTCACTCGATCTATCCTGTCTATACCTGACATATGCTTCCCTATTTTTCTTAACCAAACCCTCAATTTCTTTAGTCATCCAGCATTCCCTATACCTACCAGCCTTCCCTTTCAGGAATATACTTTCTCATTTCTGAAGGCTTCCCATTTTCCAGCTGTCCCTTTTCCTGTGAACATCTGCCTCCAATCAGCTTTCAAAAGTTCTTGCCTAATACTGTCAAAATTGGCCTTTCTCCAATTTAGAACTTCAACTTTTAGATCTGGTCTATCCTTTTCCATCACTGTTTTAAATCTAATAGAATTATGGTCGCTGGCCCCAAACTGCTCCCCCACTGACACCTCAGTCACCTGCCCTGCCTTATTTCCCAAGAGTAGGTCAAGTTTTTCACCTTCTCCAGTAGGTACATCCACATACTGAATCAGAAAATTGTCTTGTACACACTGAACAAATTCCTCTCCATCTAAACCTTTAACACTATGACAGTCCCAGTCGATGTTTGTAAAATTAAAATCCCCTACCATAACCACCCTATTATTCTTACAGATAGCTGAGATCTCCTTACAAGTTTGTTTCTCAATTTCCCTCTGACTACTCGGGGGTCTATATAACAATCCCAATAAGTTGATCATTCCTTTCTTATTTCTCGGTTCCACCCAAATAACTTCCCTGGATGTATTTCAGGGAATGTCCTCTCTCAGCACAGCTGTAATACTATCCCTTATCAAAAATGCCACTCCCCCTCCTCTTTTGCCTCCCTTTCTATCCTTCCTGTAGCATTTGCATCCTGGAACATTAAGCTGCCAGTCCTAGCCCATCCCTGAGCCATGTTTCTGTAATTTCTATGATATCCCAGTTCCATATTCCTAACCATGCCCTGAGTTCATCTGCCTTCCCTGTTAGGCCCCTTGCATTGAAATAAATGCAGTTTAATTTATTAGTCCTACCTTGTCCCTGCCTGCCCTGACTGTTTGACTCACTTCTGTTCTCAGCTGTACCCGTCTCAGATTGATCTCTTTCCTCAGTATCTCCCTGGGTCCCACCCCCCTACCTTATTAGTTTAAATCCTCCCGAGCAGTTCGAGTGAATTTCCCTGCCAGTATATTAATCCCCTTACGTCCTTCTTGTACAGGTCACTTCTATCCCAAAAAAGATTCCAATGATCCAAAAATGTGAATCCTTCTCCCATACACCAGCTCCTCAGCCATGCATTCATCTGCTATATCCCCCTATTCCTGCCCTCACTAGCTCGTAGCACTGGGAGTAATCCAGATATTACTAGCCTTGAGGACCTCCTTTTTGAATTTCTGCCTAACTCTCTGTAATTTCCCTTCAGAATCTCAACCTTTTCCCTTCCTATATTGGTTCCAATGTGGACAATGACCTCCTGCTGGCCCCTCTCCCCCGTGAGAACATTCTGCACCCTCTCTGAGACATCCTTGATCCTGGCTCCAGGGAAACCACACCATTCTGCTTTTTCTCTGCTGGCCACAGAAATGTTTGTCTGTACCTCGGACTACAGAATCCCCTAATACAATTGATCTCTTGGAAGCCGACATACCCCTCGTTGCATTAGAGCCAGTCTCAATACCAGAAACTTGGCTGTTCGTGCTGCATTCCCCTGAGAATCCATCACCTGTTTGAAATGGTATATCCACAAAAGACTCCTGCCCTAGGTGCTGACCTCTCTGACCCTTCCTGGAGTTAACCCATCTTTGTGACTGTATCTGAGACTTTCCCCCCCTTCCTATAACTGCCATCCATCCCATACTGTTGCTGTTGCAAATTCCTCATCGCTTACATCTGTCTCTCCAACCAATCCACTTGATCTGACAAGATCACATCCAACAGCATTTATGGCAGATATAATGCACAGTAACCCTTAAACTCTCTTTAAACTCCTACATCTGATAAGAAGTACATATCACTGCAAAAGCCATTTTTGCTCCTTCACAATCTACAGACCCAGAAAATAACACTGTCTTATTCCTCTACAAACACTGCACCAGGTTAAATAATAGCTATGGCTTATATTTTAAGTTTAATCAAGAGACTTATCTCCAAACACATACAATCCAGAAAGAACCCAGTCTACTCACTAATACAGCCTTTCTCTTGGACAGACTTAAAACAACAATTAACTGATCTGATTCTGTGTTGTGAACTTCGCCTAAACCGGTTCCTCCAAGTTTAGTTGTGAAATTCACTGTTTGTTAATTTTCCCAGATGCACTCCGATGTCCAGCGACACATGTATTCAAAAACAGCAAAGGCAGTAACTGTGGAGGTTCACTCTCTCTCTCTGTCTCTCTCCTGCTTTGTCCTCACCATGTGCTTCCTTTGTCTGCTCTTCTCCCTTTTAAAACTGCTGTTGTTTTGACTTTTTTTTCCCTAAGTTCCAAAACAATGCAACAAGCTCCTGGAATTTGAGGAAATCACCTCCAGCACCTAAAATACCTCAAAAAAAGCAGCTCTTACAGCCAGAAATTTTTCCCATCCTCCATCTTGGATTACCCAGAATCCTCTTCCAGAATGACTTCCCGATTTGGACCAGCCTTACCTTGTGCAAGGGCTATTTGTAAATCACCCTTCAGTTGGATAAAACCCTCTTCACACAATAATGTGCATTCCTAGTCTACATTCTTCTTAAGCAAGGTTAACAGTGGCACCAACTTCCCGAAATAATCTTCAATTATTTCCCTTCAATTCCTGCAAGGGCCCTAAAATGATGGCAGAGCTTGTAACTTATCCCTGTCAGTTAAATGCCTCTTTGGTTTCCCATCTCCCAAACTATGGCCTTCTCCCCTGGTGTGAAGGTTAGGATTAGTAGGACCATAAACCCTATCTTCACTTACTATCCTTCCCTACAAGGGCTGATTCAGAAAAGCACAAAGTTGATTGGTTGTTGAGCAGCTGGTGTTTAAGGACTGTGCTTCTACTCCCAATAATTTTGAAAGATCTGTTTCAAAACTAATGCAGCAATTACAGAAACATATTGACACAGAAGAGGGAACTGAGTTACATACCCACATGTGAATTAGGAGCAGGAGTACTCCATTCAGCCCTTGAGCCTGTTCCACCATTCGATAACATCATGGCTGATCTGAGTATAACCTCAAATCCCACTTGGCCCTGATAACTCTTCAGCCTTTTGCTTAACAAGATTATATATCTCGCTGCCTTAAAATTATTCAAGGACTCTGCTCCCTCCACCTATTCACGAAAACTTCCAAAGTCTCATGATGCTCAGTAAAATAAAAACTCACCTCTGTTTTAAATATTAAATTTTTAATATTTAATTTAAATTAAATCCTTAGTTCTACCTTGTCAAGGCCCTTCAGGCTCCTATACATCTCAATTAAGTTACTTCTTACTTTGCTTAACTCCAGCAGATATTAGCCCAGCATATCCACATTCTTCATTAAAACAACCCAACCATCTCAGGTATTAGTGTAGAAAACCCACAGACTTAACAATTAAATATCTTTTTATAGCATCCCTATGTCCTCTTCTATGTTCCTTTCTCTCTCCCCCCATTTTGGAAAATTAAAACCAATACATCAACTACCTCACTAGCCACTTCTTTTAAAACCCTAGTTGAGGTTCATCAGCATTTGTCAGTCCACAGCTCCAATAATTGACTCAGTGCCACTTCTCTGGTGACTGTGATTTTCCTGAGCTCCATGTTCTGATGTATCATTGCTTCTGAGGATGTACTTGAATCGTCTGTAATGAAGAGATGCAAAATATGTGCTCAATTCATCTGCCATTTCTTTATTTTCTACTCTTAATTCTCCAGTCTCAGGTTCCATAAAACATGTTAACTTCCTTCTTGCTTAAACATTTACAGAAAATCTTACTGTTTCTATGTTTCTGGCTAGATTTAGGTTGTATTATAATTTTTCCTTTCTTAGTTTTTTGATCATTCTTTGCTGTTCTTATATTCTATCCTGTTGTAACCAACTCCTGACTTTGCACAATTACTTGCTTTTTCTTTTAGTTTAAGCGATCTGAACTAGTGTTCAATTCCACATTATTATTAACTGAATGTAAATTCCATCCTCAAGGATTCGAAATACATTTCCAGAGCATTAGCTTGGTCCTCTGCACCACTGGTTCAGTGACATTATCTATGCGAATTGCTGCCACCATCTGCCTGAAAATGGTACTGCACAAATTGACCACATTCCTCATGTTACTCCTGAATGGGTTTTCTTGGCATTGTGAACTTGATGGGCCAAATGGCCTTCTTCGACACTGTAGGATTCCATGATTCTAAACCCCTGATGAATGTTTAATCCGAGATCCTGAATTCCATGATATAAAATGGGCCATATGGCCTTTGAGATATTTTCCCAGATGACTACTGCTACCACCTTGCACATTTCCTTTTAGTTTATCTTTAACATTTCTAGATAAACACAGATGATGAGTCCGAACTTAGATACCTGTCTTATTCATTGGAATGTGTTTATTCTGAGTATTCAGAAATATCCCCTTAAACATCTGCCATATTTACATATCCTTGAACCTAAATTGCCAGCTTTGCTTGCACAATTCCCCATATTTAAATTTTTAAAAGTAGTCTCAGACTCACTCCTTTCTCTCTCAAACTGATCGTAAAATTCAATCATATTATGGCTGCTGCTAGCATGGGTTTTGCTTTATAAGGCAAAGACTGAAAAATGCACATTATTCTCACCAGCGTGACTTGGAGAAAACTTCAGTGAGGTGGCTGAAACAAAATATGAAATTGCGAGGTATAATGATCCCTTCCTGTTTTTTGAAAGTGAACCTTATGACTCATGGAAGAACAGAACAACCATTTTGATCTGTGTTACTTTTGGAAAAGAAAAGATGAGGTAGCATTTCTGGTTATAGAGGATATTAATGCAATAGTGAAAGAAGATCCAGTCAAGTTGATTTTGTATTGACAGAGCTTAGAAACACCAAGATGTAGAAAATGGGAGGTAGTGTGGAGACACCAAAAGAGGAATTGAACATAAAGGTAAAGGATATTATCTTCAGTTATACGGGGCATTGGTGTGTCCAGATATTGAATACTCTATGCATTTTCACCTTATTTTATCGAAAGATATAATTGTATCAGAGGCAGTTCACAGGACATTTCCTCGATCGAAAGCTGGAATAATCGGGTTGCTATAAGAAGACAGGCTTGTTTAACAACATGGAATCCAAAACACACACAACAGCCATGACTGTCGTGAATGGCTAAGCAGGCTTGAGTGGCAGAATGATCTACCTCTGTTCCTGCTTTGTACATGCTTATGTTAGCGTGAAGACAGAGGTGACCGAAATTCAGTCAAAGTCTGTTTATGACAGGTGTCAGTTGGTGAGCAAGATTAAGAATTAAGCTGAATATAGATGATTCAGAAGGGAAATGAGAAAGCAAATAAGAGAAAAGAAGAATTATGAAAAAAGACTAGCAGCTAACATAAAGGCAATTCCCAAGGTTTTCTATGAATATATCAATAATAGAAAGGTGGGAAAAGGAATGAAAGAGGGTGCACACATGGAGACAGGAGGCATGGCTGAGATGTTAAATTAATACTTTACATCTGTCTTTACCGACAAAACCAATCCTGTCCAGATCTTGGTGCCAGAAATGGAGACTCAGCTCCAGGGAAAATGGTCCCATCCTGTTCAGCCTCTCCCTATAGCTCAAATCCTCCAACCCTGGCAACATCCATGTAAATCTTTTCTGAAGCAGAAGTTAAAATTGGTAAGGAGGTATTCAATAAGTTATGGTAATGATTATATATTTTTATTTTTCTGTACTTTTTGATTATGGACTGAAATGGTAAAAGGATTGTTTTGAAAGCCAAGGATGATTAAGGAATTGTTGCACTTTGAAAAAGCAACTTACTTGACACTCATTGTAAGTGCTGGGGCAGAACAGAAGTCTCGTTACCGATGAACTGGAGACAAAGGGTATGTACAATTGAAGGTGAGTGGTCTGTCGTATAGAGTCATAGAATCATAAAGTTATACAGCATGGAAACAGACCCTTCGGTCCAACCTGTCCGTGCTGACCAGATATCCCAACCCAATCTAGTCCCACCTGCCAGTACCTGGCCCATATCCCTCCAAACCCTTCCTATCCATATACCCATCCAGATGCCTTTTAAATGTTGCAATTGTACCACCCTCCACCACTTCCTCGGGCAGCTCATTCCACACACGTACCACCTTCTTTGTGAAAACGTTGCCCCAGAGGTCTCTTTTATATCTTTCCCCTCTCACCCTAAACTTATGCCCTCTAGTTCTGGACTCCCCTACCTCAGGGAAAAGACTTTGACGCTATACCCTATCCATGCCCCTCATAATTTTGTAAACCTCTATAAGGTCACCCCTCAGCCTCCAACGCTCCAGGGAAAATGGTCCCATCCTGTTCAGCCTCTCCCTATAGCTCAAATCCTCCAACCCTGGCAACATCCATGTAAATCTTTTCTGAACCCTTTCAGGTTTCACGACATCTTTCCAATAGGAAGGAGACCAGAATTGCACACAATATTCCAACAGTGGCCTAACCAATGTCCTGTACAGCCGCAAAATGACCTCCCAACTCCTGTACTCAATACTCTGACCAATAACGGAAAGCGTACCAAACACCTTCTTCACTATCCTATCTACCTGCAACTCTACTTTCAAGGAGCTATGAACCTGCACTCCAAGGTCTCTTTGTTCAGCAACACTCCCTAGGACCTTACCATTAAGTGTATAAGTCCTGCTAAGATTTGTTTTCCCAAAATGCAGCACCTCACATTTATCTGAATCAAATTCCATCTGCCAATTCTCAGTCCATTGGCCCATCTGGTCAAGATCCTGTTGTAATCTAAGGTAGCCCTCTTTGCCTCCAATTTTGGTGTCATCTGCAAACTTACTAACTGTACCTCTTATGCTCGCATCCAAATCATTTATGTAAACGACAAAAAGTAGTGGACCCAGCACCGATCCTTGTGGCACTCCACTGGTCACAGGCCTCCAGTCTGAAAAACAACCCTCCACACCAATTACCAATAACAAAGGCCTTCTGCCTACCAATAATCATGTGATCAGCTCCGAAGTAGCTGAGCAAGTTTCAAGTGTGCAACACAGAAGTTGCTGGAAAAGCTCAGCATCTGTGAAGAGAAATCAAAGTCAACGTTTCAGGTCTGGTGACCCTTCCTCGGAACCGAAGTTTTGGGTATGAAAGTCTGGGAGAGAAGCAATTGGATTTCTTAAAGAGAAGGAACTATCCCTTTTCTCTGCAATGAAAACATCTCAAACCTGAAGCTAGCCATTTTACTTTTTCCCTCGGTTGCTGTAAGCTGTGTCAGAAACTCTGTAAGCGCCCACCAGTGGCTGTCTGACTCCTACCAGCAAGTGAAGGTCCCTGGGGAAAGAAGATTGAAGACCAGCAGATCTTAATAAACCAGAAGGATCAGTAAATCCTGTGGACAGAGATCATTGAACTGCCTTCCAGTCTTTCCTCTTGTCCATAACACCCATGATTTTGTCCCTGTCTGTGTATGTTTACAGGGGGAGTTTTAACTAATAGTTATATACTGATGGTTCATAATTGTTTACTTGGATCTAAAATTTATTTCTAATCCATATCAATTCTTGTTAAGTACAGAAAGTAGTCTGTGGTTTTTGTGAACCTAAATTTAAAAGATTACTTTTACAATATCTTTAACTTTCTGTGACAACTCCTGGAATAGCAGGGCTTGGTTTCCAACACACTATCCCAGTGAGATGTAACACTGTTGGTGTCTGACGTTGACAAGACACTCGGATTGATGAGATGCAGCCAAGAATATTATAGGAAGGAAGAGCTGAAATCTCAGAGGCACTGTCAATAATCTTTCAATTAATACTTTACTTTTTCTGGATTTGGGGGGTGGTGCCAGAAGATTGGAGAATTACAAACATTATGCCCTTTTTAATTGCTGGGCCTACCTTTATACTCTTTATTGAAGGCCAATCAGCTTAATTTTGATGGTAGGGAAACTTTGAGAAACATTTGTTCAGGATAGAATTAATAGTCGCATGGAAAAATATGGATTAATTCCAAAGAGTCAACATGGAATTATTAAGGAAAATTCATGGCCAACTGACTTGCTCGAGAGGTTAGGGAGGACTGATGAAGGCAAGACTATTGATGTGCTGCATATGGACTTCCAAATGTCATGCAATACAGTGCCACACAACAGATTCATGAGGAAAGTGAACATTTGTGAAATTAAAGGGACAGAGGCAAAGTGGTTATAAAATTGGCTGAGGGATAGGAAACTGCGAGGCATGATTAATGAGGATTTTTTATACAGGGAGGAAGGTCTGTAGTAGAGTTTCCTATGGGTCAGTATTGAGACCATTGCTTTCCTAGATGAACTAGATTTTGGTGTAAAGGAATTAATTTCAGAGTTTGTGGACAATACAAAGATTGTACCTGTAAGGAGGACAATGTGGAACTTCAGAAAGACATTGACAAGTTGGTGGAATACATGGATGGATGGCAGATCAAGTTTCATGCAGAGAATTATGAGGTGATATGGTTTTTACAAGAACATAGAGAGATGTATGAAATAAAGGGTACTACTCTTAATGGTGAGCAGGAGCATAGAAACTTGTATGCATATGAGCTATCAAAGATTGACGGGTACAGACAGCAGTTAATAAAGCACAGAGTATTCTAGACTTCATCAATAGGTGCACAGAGTACAACAGAAGTGAGGTTATGCAGACCTTATATAGGACATAGGTTAGACCTCAGTGAAAATACTGTGTCCAGGTTTGGGTGCCACACTTTACGAAGGACATGAGTGCATTTGAGAGAGTGCAGATGAGGTCACAGGAATGGCTCCAGTGATGAGACTCTGCAGTTTTGGGAAAAGACTGGAGAAGTCGAGAGAGGGTTCTATGGAGAAGAGAAGACTAAGAGGAGGTTTGATAGAAGTTTTCAAAATGATGAGGGGTCTGAACAGATTAAATAGGGGAGAACTGTTCCCCCTCACAAATTTGATTTGGAGGTGCCAGTGTTGTACTGGGGTGTACAAAGTTAAAAATAACACAACACCAGGTTATAGTCCAATCGGTTTATTTGGAAGCACCAGCTTTCGGAGCACTACTCCTTCATCAGGTGGTTGTGGAGTATAAGATTGTAAGATACAGAATTTATAGCAAAAGTTTACAGTGTGATGCAACTGAAATTATATATTGAAAAAGACCTGGATTGTTTGTTAAGTCTCTCATCTTTTAGAATGACCTTGTCGGTTTCAGTTCTTTCACATGTAAATCCCAGAACTTTTTTAAAGTTACATTCTCAAGTGAACTTTAACAATAGGTGCCATGTCGGCCCAGATAATGCATTGAAGGTGTGAGGTGCCCTGTGTGAGGCTGTCTGTGCCCCAATGGTCAGACTGATTCTAATCTAAAAAAGGGATTTACAGAATCTTCCATGGATTCATACAATTTTTGAGCAAAATGAAATTTAATTTTGCAAGTACAAATTCACCTCACAAACTTATGTATGTGTGTGTGTGTGTGTGTGTGTGTGTGTGTGTGTGTGAGAGAGAGAGAGAGAGAGAGAGAGAGAGAGAGAGTGAGAGAGTGTGTGTAGTGTAGTGGGGTCACCTGTAGTGTGACATGAACCCAAGGTCCCGGTTGAGGCCCTCCCTATGAGTACCGAACTTAGCTATCAGCCTCTGCTCGGCCACTTTTTGTTGTTGCCTGTCCCGAAGTAGCACGGTGCTACTTAGGGTAGCACGGTGGCTCAGTGGTTAGCACTGCTGCCTCACAGCACCAGGGTCCCAGGTTTGATTCCAGCCTTGGGTGACTGTCTGTGTGGAGTTTGCGCATTCTCCCCGTGTCATTCGACCATGGACCTTCAGGTGACCGCTCTCCAAGGTGGACTTCAGGATAGGCAACAATGAAAAGTGGCAAAAACAATGAGGTAAAAACAATGACTGCAGATGCTGGAGTAGGTATGTGGGGTGGGGAGTGGTATGAGTGTCTGTGAGAGAGTGTATGTGTGAGTGTAATAGGATATAAGTCTGAGAGAGGGTGCGAGTGTATGAGTGAGTGTGTGAGAGAGGGTCTGCATGAGTCTATGAGTCTGTAGAGAGTGTGTGTGTGTGTGTGTGTGTGAGAGAGAGAGAGTAGTGCAATGGGATCACCTGTAGTGTGACATGAACCCAAGGTCCCAGTTGAAGCCAAGTTCAGTACCCATGGGGATGGCTTCAACTGGGACCTTGGGTTCATGTCACACTACGGGTGATCCCATTGCACGACACTCTCTCTCTCTCTCTCTCTCTCACTCACACACACACACACTCTCGACAGACTCATAGACTCATGCAGACCCTCTCTCACACGCTCACACATACACTCGCACCCTCTCTCAGACTTATATCCTATTACACTCACACATACACTCTCTCACAGACACTCATACCACTCCCCACCCCACATACCTACATAAGTTTGTGGGGTGAATTTATACTTGCAGAATTACATTTTGTTTTGCTCAAAAGCTGCATGAATCCCTGTAAGATTCTGTAAATTCCTTTTTTTAGAAATGGAATCAGTCTGAACACTGGGGCAGAGAAAGCCTCACACAGGGCACTTCACAGTTTCAAGGTATTTTCTGAGCTAACATGGCACCTATTGTTAAAATTCACTTGAGAATGTAACTTCCAAAAAAAGGTTCTGCGATTTACATCTGGAAGAACTGAAACCAACAAGGTCATTCTAAAAGATGAGAGACTTAACAAACAATCCAAATCTTTTTCAATATATAATTTGAGTTGCATCACACTGTAAACTTTTGCTGTAAATTCTGTGTCTTATGATCTTATACTCCACAATCACCTGATGAAGGAGCAGCGCTCTGAAAACTAGTGCTTCCAAATAAACCTGTTGGAATATAACCTGGAGTTGTGTGATTTTTAACTTTGCACCCTCTCATAAAAAGATTGTGAATTAGTGAACACACTTTTAAACTGTTTTGCAAAAGAAGCAAATGCAAGATGAATAGATTTGGAATGCACTATCTGGAAGTGTTGTGGGGGCAGGTTCAATTGAGGCATTCAAGAGGGTTTTGTATGAATAAATAGAAACAATATGCAAGGTTACAGGGAAAAGGCAAGGGTTTAACATTATGTCAACATGCTCAGAGAGTCAGTGCTGACATGATGGACCATCTGCCCTCTCTCTACACTGTATCAACTCCTTGAATCGTCAGATCCACTGCCAACTGATGGGAGAGTATCCAGAGTGCTCCCTATACTCCTATTCCTCCTCCTCTATCAGATCATTTGGTCAGGATAAATGGATCAGACTAGACCTTGTACATTTTAGAAACCTGTCTAGCTGCTAAGTCACCTACAGAACTCTCTAGTATGTAAGGATCTCCATTGGATAATGGACACTTTAGGAGGCAGGAAGAGTAAATCACTGTGTTGGAAAGTCACATATCTACCAGGTGTTACCCCTCCTTCCCCTGCACCCAAAGGTTCACATATGGCCCTCCATACACAATGGTGCAGCTCCATCAATTTTAACTCCTTCCCATGGATGCCAGCATCACTCCTCATTGAACACACCTTGTGTGTCTTTCTGGAGCTGCTTGTCATTTTTGCACGTCCTTCAGATTGTCGGCCCTAGGGAACCTCCCTGCCTGGATTTCACTCCTCCTTTCTTACATGCCTGTCTGAAGTGACCTGTACTCCATGGTTATAGTTGTAACAATTTGAGGTGGATCTTTTCCTGCCTCCATCTTGAGACCTACATTCTGTGTCCCCTCTTACCTCATTTATTTTGCCTTTCTTCATAGAAATTTTTCCTTTAGTAACATTTACTCCCTGCCTCTTTTCAAATCTAAGGGTCATTTTCCTTTGGATTCCTGCCTCAGTATTGTTATTAGTGTCTCTGTCAAAGTCCTCAAAGACCTCCTGCAGAATACAATGTAAGCTATGAGGATCTACAACCAATGATTTAAGACACTAGCCTGTAGGTGTGCTGAATCTTAAGGTACCCTCTTGAACTTGATCATAGACTGCATAAAACTTGTCAGTGCCACGGATGTTGTAGGTTTCTAGTGCGCATTCTCTCATTAGTTACATAGCCATAATGATTCCGGTTTCCATTTCATCCTGTGTCCCTTGTCTCACTCTTGCTTAACTTATGAGAGCTGTAGAAATTCAGGAAATCAAAGTAAAAAGGAACAGTCAGGATTTTCTCCTCATCATCCAATCTGTGGTGACTAGTCACTTGGCCAATTTCGAGGAAATGATAATAAAGCTCCTCTCCAAACTGGAGTTTAAGTTTCCAGCTATGCTTTGCAAGTGTTCAGTCGAATAGGTGATGACAAGTCCACAATAAACAGTGCCCTATCGCTGTTTAGGGCCTAGGGCAGTGTTATATGTCGTAGTCTCTCCTCGCTCATTATCCTCAAGCTCCTCCACTACCTTTTTCTCCTCCTTGCCTCTGCCGACAGATTCTCCTCCCTTACCATGCAAATCGCACCCCGATAATGTCACTGCCTTGCCACCAGTATTTCATCCGCCGACATTTCCGCCACTTCCAAACAGACCCCACTACCAGGGATATATTTCCCTCCCCACCCCTTTCCGCCTTCCGCAAAGACCATTCCCTCCGTGACTACCTGGTCAGGTCCACGCCCCCCAAACAACCCACCCTCCCATCCTGGCACTTTCCCCTGCCACCGCAGGAACTGTAAAACCTGCGCCCACACCTCCTCCCTCACCTCTATCCAAGGCCCTAAAAGAGCCTTCCACATCCATCAAAGTTTAACTTGCACATCCACTAATATCATTTATTGTATCCGTTGCCCCCGATGCAGTCTCCTCTACATGGGGAGACTGGGCGCCTCCTAGCAGAGCACTTTAGGGAACATCTCCGGGACACCTGCACCAATCAATCACACCGCCCCATGGCCCAACATTTCAACTCCCTCTCCCACTCTGCCGAGGACATGGAGGTCCTGGGCCTCCTTCACCATCGCTCCCTCACCACTAGACGCCTGGAGGAAGAACACCTCATCTTCCGCCTCATAACACTTCAACCCCAGGGCATCAATGTGGACTTCAACAGTTTCCTCATTTCCCCTTCCCCCACCTCACCCTAGTTCTAAACTTCCAGCTCAGTAACTGTCCCCATAATTTGTCCGGACTTGTCCTACCTGCCTATCTTCTTTTCCACCTATCCACTCCACCCTCTCCTCCTTGACCTATCACCTTCATCCCCTCCCCCACTCACCCATTGTACTCTATGCTACTTTCTCCCCATCCCCACCCTCCTCTAGCTTATCTCTCCACACTTCAGGCTCACTGCCTTTATTCCTGATGAAGGGCTTTTGCCCGAAACGTCGATTTCGAAGCTCCTTGGATGCTGCCTGAACTGCTGTGCTCTTCCAGCATCACTAATCCAGAATCTGGTTTCCAGCATCTGCAGTCATTGTTTTTACCAGTATTCCAATGCATTACCAACAATACATGTAGTCAACAAGCTATTCCTTTCTCTGCTTTAGCACCCCTGTAGACAGGTATGATATCACGTCTGTCTGTGAGCTCCTCCCTCAGTCTTTGTTATGTCTGTTTCTCAGTTTGCAATATGAGTGATGATGAACACACCAATTCCTTGAGTATTCTGTTTTATTGGCCTATCTTTTCACTTCTCTGAGCTAACCCTCTCTCTTTTTATCTCTCCTTTCCTGCTTTAATTATTTCATGGTTCTTTTCACTACAGTTGTTCCCACCTCTTTCACTTCTCACAGTATAATTAATTCTGCATCCAGCTCAAGACACTCCTTTTGATATGTCGCCAATCACTGCCTTTACTTGTGATCGTCTATGTCCACTGATCAGCTCCTACTAAGGAAAAATCTATTTCTAGGATCATGCTAATCCACCCCTCCTTCAGGGGCAGTCTCTCCATCAGATATTTTATGACTAATGCATCCATAGTTGGTTTCATCATTTATTTAGCTTCTGGGATACCTTTGTGATCACTACTGTAAATCAAAGATCTATGTTCTAAGATCTTTTCCCCTGACTTTGAAATCAATAACACAGAGCTCAGCTGTAATTGCAATGTCCAATTAGTGTGGTGACCCTTTATTAACATACCAAAGAAAAACATTTACTCAGTTACTCAGTGGGTCCCCGTGTTCAAGAGCTCATCGCCAAGTGGTCACTCTGCCGATGAAACCTCCTGTGATGGGCCAGATCATGTTTCCTGCTGCATGCCTGATATTGTCAAACACTTCCTTGGAGTGCAGGTTCATAGCTCCTTGAAAGTGGAGTGGAATGTAGACAGGATAGTGAAGAAAGCATTTGGTATGCTTGCCTTTATTGGTCAGTGCATTGAGTATAGGAGTTGGGAGGTCATGTTGCGGCTGTACAGGACATTGGTGAGGCCACATTTGGAATACGTGCATTTCCGGTCTCCATTATAGGGAAGATATTATGAAACTTGAAAGAGTACAGAAAAAATTTACAAGCATGTTGCCAGGTTTGGAAGGTTTGAGCTAAAGGGAGAGGCTGAATAGATTGGGGCTATTTTCCCTGGAGTTTAGGGGACCTTATAGAGGTTTATAAAATCACGAGGGGCATGGATAGGGCAAACAGTCAAGGTATATTCCCAAGGGTAGGGGAGTCCAAAACTAGAGGGCAAAGGTTTAAGATGAGAGGGGAAAAATGTAAAAAGGACCTAAGGGATAACGTTTTCTTGCAGAGGTGCATATATGGAATGAGCTACCAGAGGAAGTGGTGGAGGCTGGTACAATTACAACATTTAAAACACATCTGGATGGGTATATGAATAGGAAGGGTTGAGAAGCACATGGCCAAATACTGGCAAATGGGACTAGATTAATTTAAGATATGTGGGCGGCACGGTGGCACAGTGGTTAGCACTGCTGCCTCACAGCGCCTGAGACCTGGGTTCAATTCCCGCCTCAGGCGACTGTGTGGAGTTTGCACATTCTCCCCGTGTCTGCGTGGGTTTCCTCCGGGTGCTCCGGTTTCCTCCCACAGTCCAAAGATGTGCAGGCCAGGTGAATTGGCCATGCTAAATTGCCCATAGTGTTAGGTAAGGGGTAAATGTAGATGTAGGGGTATGGGTGGGTTACGCTTCGGCGGGGCGGTGTGGACTTGTTGGGCCGAAGGGCCTGTTTCCACACTGTAAGTAATCTAATCTAATATCTGATAGACATGGATGAGTTGGCCCAAAGAGTCTGTTTCAGTGCTGTTAATCGTTACAACTCTATGACTTCATTTTCATACACCTCCTTGACTGGGCCCTTGGCATTTAAGGCAATACCCCAAAACAATTCATCCAACTGGGTTATTAAATCCATCTTGGTCTTGCTGGGGCTAATGGTAAATGGTCATACTCTGCCCTTAGCTAGCAGCTGACTGTCGGTGCATGCCAAAATAGGTCGATACCCCAGGTGGCCATTAGCCAGTCAGTTTATATAGGCAAGGTATCTATGTGCATCAGTCACCATTTTCATGCCATGTTTAAATATGTCTGGGTGTGTGTACATCAGTTGAAATGTTTTTAATAAGTAATCTTAATTGCAGCTGTCAACAATGTCTTCAGTCAGGATCTTCTAGCCTTTATAGCTCTGTCTTCATACGATCCAGTTATAAACTTTGGAAACCTCAAAATTTGTTTTATTTAAACTTAAATGCAAATTCAAGACAACTGGAGATAGATAAAAGAAAGAATTGCTTTCTGACAAACATACAGAAAACAAAATGCCTTGAGGCATCCAACACAAAGGAAATAACATTATAATGACTAAAATGCCTTAAACAGTCCCTCCTTGTTTATTATACCTACAATTCCTCATGTACCCTCACACATAAAACTTTGGGAGGACTTGGTGGCCGTCATTCGATGCTGTCACGACTTCCAACTGCTGCTGCTGGTCTTTGAGGTACACTTGTTTTGTTTAACATCCTCCTCAGCTGCTCATTGTAGAGTGGTTCTGTGACCATTACCCATTGAGAGTCACAGATCTAGGTCTTTTTATTATTCCCACTGAGTCCTTTTGTTAACTTTATAGGACATGATGGATCAATCCATGTGTGGTTCTGTGCCCTGGAAAATTCCTTATATTCTTCCAGCATATCCACTCAAGGATTCTAGTGCAGATTTTGAGAGAATCCCCTATTAATGCCCCTCAAAAGGCTTGTCTATTGCCCAATTCCTTTGTACTGCATTTTTTAAATCTGGAGCAGGATTAGGCCCACACTGTTGATCATCTATCTCAATGCCATATACCTGTTTTTTTTTTCCTCCATCTTGAATGCCTTTACAATCTAAAAAAAAGGTTTCTTCCTTGAATATATTCACATATATCTTTCCCTGTAGAATTTGGAGGAGAGGGGACATTTTGCTCATCCAAGGATTTATACATCCTTCATATGCATATTGTTTGCTTCCTAAAATTCAAGATTGTCTCATTGGGTCAGAGTGCACAAATCCTTTAACATATTCCGCTTTTCCACCAGGATGAAAGGCTTGTGCCTGGTTGTGATCACAGTCAGGTTTTGTCCAGGATTGTTAGAATTGGGCATCTTTCTCTGTCTTGTCTCTATGGTGACCATCTTGCCCATCTGAAAGGATAGTAGGAACACTGTCAGTTCTGCGAGCAGATCTCCCATTCTTCGACCAAGTTCTACATGGTAGACTTAGTAAGGTAGATCACGTAGGATCTCGGGAGAGCTAGCTGATTGGGTACAAAATTGGCTTGACGGCAGGAGTCAGAGGGTGGGGTAGAGGGCTGTTACTCAAACTGGAGGCTTGTGATCAGCAGTGCACTACAAGGAATGGTGCTAGGCCCACTGAGGTTTGTCATTTATATGAACAATTTGGATGAGAATATAGGAGGCATGGTTAGTAAGTTTGTGGATGACACCAAAATTTGTAGGAGAGTAGAGAGTGAAGAAGGCTATCTAAGAGTATAAAAGGATCTTGAACACTTGGGCAAGTGGGCTGAGGAATGGCAGAGTTTAATTTAGATAAATGCAGACAAACCAAGGTAGGATTTATACAGTTAATGGCAGGGCTCGTGGGGAGTGTTGTCAAATAGAGACCGAGGATGCAGATAATAGTTTTTTGACAGTGGAGTGGCAGATAGACAGGGTGGTGAAGAAGGCGTCTGGCATACTTGCTTTCCTTGGTCAGAGGACTGAGTACAAGAGTTGGGATATCATGTTACAGTTATATAAGACATTGGTGAGGCCACATTTGGAATACTGTGTATTAAACTGGAAAGGGGGCAAAGAAGGTTTACAAGGAACTTACTGAGAGTGGAAGGTTTGAGTTATAAGAAGAGACTGGATTGGCTGTGGCGTTTTTCCCCTGGTGTGTAGGAAACTGAAGGGTGACCTTATAGAGGATTATAAAATTATGAGGGGCTTGGATAAGGTGAGTAGCTAAGATCTTTACCTAGGGTAGGGGAGTCCAAAGTTAAAAGGCATAGGTTTAAGGTGAGAAGGGAAAGATTTAAAAGGGACATGAAGGACAACTTTTTGACACCCCCCACAAAGGGTGGTGCTTATATGGAAAAAGCTGCCAGCGGAAGTGGTAGAGGCAGGTACAACTACATTTAAAAGACATTTGGGCAGATTCATGAAAAGGAAAAGTTTAATGGGAATGAACCAAATTCAGGCAAGTGGGCCTAGTTCAGTTTAGGAAACCTAGTCAACATGGAGGATTTGGGCCAAAGGGCTTGTTTCCATGCTGTATGCCTCTATGACTGCATTAGAGCAGACTCAGGCATTCTGATAATGAACACAGAACTTGAAATATTGACTCTATTTTCTCCCCCACAGATGCTGCACTACCTATTGAGTTTCACCAGCAATTTCTGTTTTTGTACTGCGAACAATTCTAGGGACCAAATCATAAGAAAGAAGTGAAAGACTTAAAATGTATACAGACAAGGTTTATCAGGTGTTACCAAGGCTGAGGGAATTAAATTATGCAGAGATGTGGACAAGTTAGGACTGCTTACTTGGAATGGAGAACACTAAGAGATGATCTAATAGAATTTTGCAAAATAATGAGGAAGTGTGCTACTGTTGATAGAGAGAATCTTTAGCGAGTGTTCATGTGTTTAAAATAATACAAAGATTCTGAAGGAGTATTTAAGGTCTAGAATGTTCCATTTTGAAGGATGGTGGAAGTTCAACATAAATATTAAAAGGAGTTGTAGATACATGAGGCCAACTAACACGTAAGATTATGAACAGTAGTTGGCATTGTTGGACAAAGCTCTTTCAAATAATCACTGCAGGCATCATCGGCCAAAATGCCTTTTTTTCCTACCACTAACATTCTCAGACCTTAAAAATCAGAAGTGGGGATGTTTGCTGTTCACTGTGCCATGTTCAGCACCAGTTTGCCTCCTCAGATACTGAAGCAGTCCCTATCCAAGTACAGCAAGAACCTAGGTTTCGGCTGAAAAGTGGCAAGTAATATTTGTACCATACAAATGCCAGGCAATGACCATCTCCAATAAGAGACATTCCAGCCATTGTGCTTTGACATTCAATAGCATCATAATCACTGAATCCCCACTATCAACATCCTGGGGGTTGGTATTGACTAGAAACTGAACTAGCCATACAAATACACAGGCTACAAATCAAGTCAGAGGCTAGGAATCCCGCAGCAACTCTGCAAAGCCTATCTACAAGGTACAAATCAGGAGTGTGATGGAATACTTCCTACCTTACCTGTTAATGCAGCACCAGAAACACCCAAGAAACTTCACACCATCCAGGACAAAGCAGCTCATTCGATTAGCACCATGTCCACAAACATCTACTCTCTCCCCTGATGCTCAATAGCAGCAGTGCATATCAGCCACAAGATGCACTGATGAAATTTACCAGAATTCTTAAACAGCACCTTCCAAACTAACGAACACTTAATCTCAAAAGACAATGGTAGCAGATACATGCAGATTCCCCCAAGCAATTCATCACCCTGACCTGGAAACATATTGCTGTTCCTTCACTGTTGCTGGGTCAAAATCCTCGAAATCCCTCCCTAACAACATTGCGGATCTATGTGCAGAACATGGATTTCAGCCATTCAATCCGGCAGTTCATCACCGCCTTCTCAAGGGCAACTAGAGATGGGCAATAAATGCTGGCCCAGCCAACAACACCCAAATCCTATGTGTGAATTTTAAAAATTCTATGCATTTAATTGCAAATTGAGATGTAATTTAGTCATTTTATATGTCTTGTAAACACTACACATCATGGAACCCTGGGATACAAACCATCTACAGAAGTGAAGACTCCCTGTGGAGGGCCATCTACAAACAGGTCCTTCCCGTTTCAATTTGGGGATCTGGGGCAGAGAGTGCTGCATGCAGCAGTCCCGTGCAAACATTGGCTAACAAAGTTGGTTGGGTGCCAGGCCATGTGAATGAACTGTAGCCCCTTTCTCGTTTTTTGAAGGGTCTGTTCCTCGGTCCGAGGGTCGTCGATCCTGACCATCTGTGCTCAGGAATCCCTGTTGAGGGAGCATGCGGTGCTCACCTGTACAATAGAGGCTTTTCGAGGCCAGTGGGCACCACAGGGGCTGGGATTCATCATTGGTCCGAATCATGTTATTTTTTAACTTGGTAAGTTTCCACTGTCATATAAAATTACAGTTTAACTGACAAGAGTTTTTTTGTTGTAATGTCACAGCAAAGGCTGTTTAATTATTTTTTCTTAGGCCTTTCTGTTTAAAAAGAATAGTAGAACCCATTGCACTAGTTTTCCTTGCTCATAATTTATCGAATCCCATTTCAAATAACCAACCAACATTGAATTTTTCCCAGTCCTGAAACATGCCTGACCAGGCGGGAAAAGACTTTTCTTTTTGAGGGCTGGGGGGGAATAAAATATAATCTACATCAAGAGGAAACAAATGGATTCGTCAGGAATTTCTTGCCAAACATCACTGTACTAAATAACTATAAGGAACTGGGCCAGATTAGAATTTGCCCATTTAAAAAATATTCAAAAAAATTAAAATTGCCCTTAACCCTGAGAGTTAGAATGGGTTTTCTCGTTTAATCCATTACTTAACAGATTGCAATTCCTAGTGGCTGCCATGTCTTTTTTTTTAAAACATCAGAATCATGTGACGGATCCGGGAGCTCTCCACTGCCACAACTGAACTCAATCTGCTTTCTCTTCCTGAGTACAGCATTTTCGCGGTCAGCGGCTCGGCAGCAACATTGGCATCTAACCGGTCTCTCACTCATTCGGAATCAGGTTGGTTTCTCTTTTTTTTTAAACCCACCCAACCCTCTGACTGAAATAACAAAACACGAAACGATACACGCTGTTGTGATATTTACCAATACTCCGATTCTCAGAAAAAGGATATTAAGAGAGAGAGAGAGTGGGATGAGGAAATGAGTTGAAATCGACCAAGAAACTGAGCAGTTGCGGCTGTGCTCTTTAGCTGCATCGTTTTCCACTTAGTTGACTGGGGTGAAGGGGGTAGATAGAAAATGATGGATTCTGATGATTGATGGTGTGAATGTTAAAAAAAAATACTGGAGGGCAGTGGTTGCAGATTTGGACCTTTCTGGGCGGAGTAACCACCGTTTTGTATCCTTGAATCCGCCAAGTAAATTGAAAATTTCTCAGAATTACTTATTTCGGTGTCGCTTCTTTTATATTTGGTCGTAATGACTGTTTAAAATTAGGAAACTGTTACAGGAGGCTTACAATGACGCGGAGCTGCCTTCAATAAATTCAAAGTCTGCCTGAATGAGGAGTCGCTGCACGTTTTATATATATATATTATATATATCAGTACATTTTCATACACACTGTTTCACTGCACTATTTGATACATTGGATAGAGTTTAAGTATCACTGTGACCCCGATTAGGCACATTCAGGTGTTCTGAGAATGATTAAGTATGAACACTAGAATTCGTGATAGTTCATTTTGAAAGTAGCCGGAAGTGAAAAATGAAGGATGTGTTTTACACCACCGTTTTTCTAACCTGTTGGATACGCTAGAGTTACATCATGGGTATGACGCGTGATAATGCTAAAAATATAATGCAGTGTTAGCGTAATAAAGGGAATGGGTTATGAATACAAAATCCTACTTGATAGCTGATAGTACAATCATATTAGATCTAGTATTTACATGTGCGTATGTATTAATTTCGTGAACAGACATTCGGTTACTTGGCTTTGGACACGACTTGCCAACTACATTTTTGACCACATTGTGTCTATAAATAAAGGGTTATAGCCTCTATATAAAGAGATATGCTATTTGGTATGTCAAAAACCCTTTACCATTAAAAAAAAGTGGAATTTGTGAAATCGAGTACGATTAGCTTATAATCAGGAGAGATAATATTTTTCCTGATGTCTACAGTTCAGAATGTGGTGTTTGAATTTCATTTACTAAATGTGTTATACAATCAAAATCAATATGCTGTAGTGTCTAAACTTGAAGTGTTTGTGACTGAGATCATTTGGTTAATTTTGGTTAAATGTAGATTTATTGTTAACTTAATTACAAACTACATGTAAATTTCATACAGATCTGCAAATAATTTTTTTCCCCGATGGAATTATTTAGAGATTGATAGGGTTGTGATGGTGCTGTTCTATTTTGATCTCTGAAATATTGGTAGCTTGCGAGGGGACAACAGAGTGGAGTTTAGATTTCGCACCATTGAAAGGTCAGCCTAGAAGGTTGCCATTGAACAGGAATCTCTCCTCTAACTTTTCTTCACGGGATGTGACAGTTCTGGTAAGGCCTGTAGTTGTTCCCCATCCCCAAGTGCTACTGTACTGAATAGCTTACTATGTCAAGTTCAAGTCATCCAAATGCTGGAGTCATGTAGGGTCAAGTAAGGATAGCAGAATTTCTTTTGTAAAGGACATTCATGAACCAGACTTCTTTTGAATCAGTAAGGCTAGCTTTATGGCCTATTATTGAGACTAACTTTGTACTCCAGATTTATTAATTGCATTTAAATGCCCTGATAGGATTTGAATTAATGGCACAGGACATTTGCCTGGGGCCATGGTTTACGAGTTCAGTCAGGAACATTACCACTTGGCCCAGCACTGCCCTTTCGACTAATGAAGAAATAAGCTGAATTCATTCTGAGCACTCAATGTTCATTGAAAGTGCTAAGCTCTAAAGTTAGACACAGAGGAATGGCTATGCAGGGAGTTCTCATGATGTGTGTGAAATGGGCTCCCATGGATCCAATATAAGCAACAGCAGCACGTTTGATGGGAATGCAGAACAGCAGAGGAGTTTAGGGTTCAAAATCCAAATAACATTAAAAACAGCAACTCTAGTAGATAAAGTGAAAAATTGCTCATGGAGTGCTGACCTACATGAGAAGAGCTTTAAAGTATATAAGACTAAATTAAACATTAAAATCTAACATACAGATGTGTGTGTGTGTGTGTGTGTGTGTATACCTAGTGAGGTAATAGTTGAAGGACAGTGTATGCTTTTGTGTCCAAACTATAGGAAGGATCTTGAGGCAGCAGAAAGGGTACAATGCAAACTTATTGGGATGTGACCTGGCATCAGGTGTTACAAATAAAGAACTTCAGAAAAATTGAGTTTGTTTTCAACAGAACAGAGAAAATTGAAGGATAATGTTTCAATTTTTTTGTGGGATGTAGGCATTTTTGGCCAACAATTGCAGGCCTTGCCATTTCTAATTCCTTTGAGAAGGTGATGATGAGTCAGCAACTCAAACTTTTAATAAAGATAGATCCAAAATATCATCTTCTTCTAGGGTATTGACCCAACCTTGGTAAGGGAATGAGTGTACAGTTACAAGTCAAGTTGTGTGAGAAATGGAAGGGTAGCTGCAGATGTTCGTATTTTGCTTTAGGTGCATGGGATTTAGGTATCACTGGCTAGGCCAGCATTTATTGCTCATGATGATATTCTTGAAACTGCTGCAGTGCATGATATATGAAGGGAGTTCCAGGATCTTGAACAGGTGACAGTGAAGGATTAGTGATATATTTGGAAGTTTGATGTGTGGTTTGGAGGGAAGTTTGCTGGTGGTGATGTTCCAATGCTTATGCAGCTGTCTATCATGCGTTATATTACAGATTTCAAAGGTGCTGCGCAAGGAACTTTTGAGTTGCTTGATTGCATGTTGTAGATAGTACACACTACTGATATATGTTGGTGGTGAACAAAGTGCCAGTTAAGTGGGTGAAAGTGTCAAGCATCTTGAATGCTGTTGGAGCTGTACTCATATAGGTGAATGGAGAGTGTTCCATCACACTCCTGAGTTGTGCTTTGCAGTTTGTGAACAGGCTTTGGGGAGTCAGGAGGTATGTTACCTGGCGTAGAATTCCCACCATCTAATCTATTCACGTTAACACAGCATTCATATGGCTAGTCCAGTTCAGTTTCCAGTCAATGATAACCTCCAGGATGGGCCTTGGAACTTAACCTGAGGGAATTAAGTTTTGTTTTTGTTTTGCAAAGGAGCATGCTGAAGAATTCCTGTAGTAGAGGCTGAAATGATTGACCTTCAATGACCACAATGATCTCCCTTTGTACTAGGCATGACTCCAACCAGCAGCAAGTTCCCCACCCACTCTCTCATCCAGATTTCAACTGACTCCAATTTTGCAAGGACTCTGCTGCCATTCTCCTTCAAATGCTGCTTTGATGCCAAGGTCAGACTCAAAATCACCTCTGGAGTTCAACTCTCTTGTCCATGTTTGGACCAAAGCTATACAATTAGATCAGGATCCAAGTGGCTTTGGTGCAACCCAAACTGAGCTTCAGTGTGCAGACAGTTGTTCTGCAAATAGTTATTTGACCTGTGCGATTATTGCTGTTTGATAGCAATGTTAATAGCCCTTCTATCACTCTTTTTGAGAGTTAAGGCAAAAAATTGGCCAGTTTGGATTTGTTGTAGTGCTATTGGACCACCTTGGCTAGAGATATAGTGAGACACTGGAGAACACATTTGCAGTACTATTGCTGGAATGTTGTCAAGGCTCATAGCTTTTGCATTTTGCATTTGCATACTGAACTCTTTCTTGATATTATGTAGAATCGCATTGGTTGAAGACTGCTATCAGTGATGCTGTGGACCTCCGAAGTAGAGTTAAGTAAATCATCCATTCGGCACTTCTGGTGAAAGATAGATGCAAATACTTTAGCCTTATCTTTTACACTGATGTACTTGGATCTCCCATCATTGGCAATGGAGACACATCCTCGAATGAGTTGTTTAATTTTCCATCATCATTCACAACTGCTTGTGGCAGAAATGAAGAGCTTAGATTTCAGACTGTTTTCTTGTGGGATCACTTAGTCCTGTCTGTCATATGTTGATTTCACAATTAGCATGCAACTAGTCCTATGCTGCAGCTCCATTAGGTGGATATCTCATTTTTAAGCATGCCCTCCTGTGCTTCTCATCAAACATGATTTGAAATTCCGGCTTAATGGTAGTGTGGGGGAGTATACTGGGCTATGAAGTCTTGGTTGGTAGTGGTTATATGTTTTGAAGGTGCTGTTGAATAATTGCTTGAGTTGCTGCAATGCACCAGTGGAGGGAATAAATGCTTAAGGCTATGGGTGTGCTGCACACGCTACACTGAAGTTGTACCAAACCAGTCCCAGATTGTGCCAACCATCTGGAGTGTTGTTGGTGCTGTACTCAAATGGAGAGTATTGCTTCACACACAATTTGTGCCTTGTAGATAGATTTATGATAACACTCACCACAAAGAAATCCAGGTTTTAAGCTGCAGTTTTAACCATAGGAGATATCTAAGCTGTTAAGAGTTGGGAATTTGGCGGTGGTAGTGTTGTTGAATATTCACGAGAGATTGTTAGACTTTCTCTTGTTCAAGGTGACCATTGACTGTATCTTGGTGCTATTTGTTACTTATCAACCCAAGCCTAGGTTGTAAGGTAAGGGTGTATGACCTGAGATGCAAGTAGGATAAAGTATTGTGCAATTTTTGGCAAAGATTCCCTGTCATTACTTTAAAATGGAGAGAACATAATTGAAGAAGCAAATGAGTATGATTACATCTCTGACCTACCTTGAGAAACTCCTATGAAGTTTTCCGGCTGACCTTGTTGCCTTACAAACACACAACCACCTCCTTTTGTGTGGTCAGAGTACACAGGCTTTCATTTGCAGTTGTCACCAAGAATCCCAAATGCAATGTCTACTTGTGTCAGGGTGAAGAACACAATGGAAAGGAAGGAACAGCATCCAAAAATCATAATATATGCTTTATGTAATGAGATTCAGATGCATCTGAGATCTTATAATGAGGGTTTAAGAAGGAAACCATGAATTTTAAACTCTCGCTTTGAAATAGATTCAGAAAAGTTCTTTCATTGCATTCTTGCTGCATCTCTGACATTTGATAATTTTCCCAGTGGTAGAATTGAAATGGGTGTTATGTTAAACATGTCTAGGACCTTTTCTTTTAGTTCATGACATACTGTGGCAGTATGGTCTCTATTATAAACAGAATATAAAGGTACCATAGAAAGTAGAAGTATGATTTAGATTGGTAGAACCTCTTTTGGCATGCTGTATCAATTAGGACCAAGCTTGGATTAGAAAAAAGAATTTGAAAATTGGTGACTTGATAAGGATTTCTATGATAATGAAAGGTAGACATAGACAAAACATTCCCACCCATGGGCAAGATCAGAAGTAGGTGTCATTAACATAATTACAAATAAATTCCCCTAAGTTCTTTATGCAGTGTGATTTGGAACTTGATAACACTGAGCAGTTGAGGTGAATAGCATTGGTGCCTTTTTGTGATGCAGCATTTTCATGAAAGAGAAAGGAATCAAAGGATTGTTGATTGTGTTAGACGATTGTCATATTTTGCATCTTAGACCATAAGACATCGGAACAGAATTAGACCATTCGGTCCGTTGAGTCTTCTCCAGCATTCAATTGTGGCTGATATGTTTCCCAATCCCATTCTCCTGCCTTCTGGTAACCCTTGATCCCCTTACTAATCAAGACCCTGTCTATCTCTGTCTTAAATACACTCAATTTTTCCCTCAAAAGAGTAAATATTTTAAGGCAGAACAGAATGCAAGGCAAAAGGAGAGCAGATCAGTGAGAGCAGTTTTAGATTTCCGAAGCAAATCGACATCTCAAACACGGAAAAGCAGAATGGCCACCTTGTGCTGTACATTGGTACCAGTGTTTCTCTGGAGCTTTTATACTTGTTCACCACGTGGTTACTCACCCAATTGATTGCATGTCAAGGAGGTTGGCCTCCAAGAGGTGAGTAGGTTCATATGGGATTCACCACCCAGTTTTGTTAATGTCATGATATTGTTCTTAATTATTCAAGGATTCTGGGTAACTAATGATGGAGGACGGGAAAAGCTTCTAGCTGGAACAGCTGCTTTTTTTTTTGAGGTAATTTTAGGTGTTGGAGGTGATTTCCTCAAATTCCAGGAGTAGCAATTAATGTTTTATATGCTGTTGCTTTGTTGTGGAACGTTGGAAAAAAGTTCAAAACAACAGTGTTTTTAAAAGGGAGAAAACAGACAATGGAAGCACATGGTGAGGTCAGTGCAGGAGAGGGAGAAAGAAACCCACATTGCTACTGACTGAGTTAGCAGTTACTGCCTTTGCTGTTGAATTCATGTGTCGCTGGACATCTGAGTATGTCTGGGAAAGTTTAAAAAACAGTGAAATTCACAACTAATCTTGGAGGAACCTGTTTGGAGAGGTCACAGCACAGAAACAGATAAATGGATGTTTTAAGCAGGGTCTTAAAATAAGTCTGCAGTAGTGAGTAGAATGGGTTCTTTCTTGATTGGGTGTTTTATTGAGCTATTTCTCTTGATTAAACTTAAAATATAAGCCATAAGTGTTAATTTAACCTGGAGCAGTGTTTTGTAGAGGAATAAGACAGTGCTATTTTCTGGATCTGAAGATTGAAAAGCAAAAATGGCCTTCAGTAGAGTGATATGCTCTTGTTGGATGTGAGAATTTAGGGAGAGTTTACAGGTTACTGAGGATTATATCTGCAATAAATGCTGTTGGTTGTGAATCCTATAAGATCGAATGGATTGGTAGGAGAGGCAGTTAGAAGCAGTGAGTAATTTACAAGAGCAAGAGGGTGTGATGGATGGCAGTTACAGGAAAGGGGGGGGCAAATCTCAGATACAGTCACATATATGGGTTAACTCCAGGAAAAGTAAGAGAAGTAAGCAGGTTGTGCGGGAGTCGTTGGCTATCCCCATTTCAAACAAGTATGCTGTTTTGGAAAATGTAGGGGATGATGGATTCCCAGGTGAACGTAGCACGAACTGCCAAATTTCAGCTATTGAGACTGGCTCTAATGTAATGAGAGGTACGTCAGGTTCCAAGCGATTGATTGTCTTAAGGGACTCTCTAGTCTGAGGTACAGATGGACATTTTTGTGGCCAGCAGTGAAAAATCAGAATGGTGTGTTGCTTCCTTGGTGCAGGATCAAGGATGTCTCAGAAAGGGTGCAGAATGTTCTCATGGGGGAGAGGGGCCAGTAGGAGGTCATTGGCCACATTGGAACCAAAGACATAGGAAGGGAAAAGGTTGAGATTCTGAATAGTGATTGCAGAGAGTTAGGCAGAATTTAAAAAGGAGGTCCTCGAGAGTAGTAATATCTGGATTACTCCTGGTGCTACGAGTTAGTGAGGGCAGGAATAGGAGAATAGAGCAGATGAATACATGGCTGGAGAACTGGTGTATGGGAAATGGATTCATATTTTTGGATCATTGGAATCTCTTCTGGGGTAGAAGTGACCTATACAAGAAGTACGGATTGCACCTAAATTTGAAGGGGACTAATTAGCTTGCAGGGAGATTTGCGAGAGCTGCTTGGGAGGATTTAAACTAGTAGGGGCATGGCGGGGGGGGGGGGGGGGCGACTCAGGGAGATAGTGAGGAAAAAGATCAATCTGACACTGGTACAGTTGAGAACAAAGGCAAGTCAAACAGTCAAGGCAGGCAGGAACAAAGCAGAGAACAAGGTGAGACTGATAAATTAAACTGCATTTATTTCAATGCAAGAGGCCTAACAGGGAAGGCAGATGAACTCAGGGCATGGTTAGGAACATGGGACTGGGATATCATAGCAATTACAGAAACGTGGCTCAGGGATGGACAGGACTGGCAGCTTAATGTTCCAGGATACAAATGCTACAGGAAGGATAGAAAGGGAGGCAAGAGAGGAGGGGGAGTGGTGTTTTTGATAAGGGATAGTATTACAGCTATGCTGAGGCAGGATACTCCTGGAAATACATCCAGGGAAGTTATTTGGGTAGAACTGAGAAATAAATAAGAAAGGGATGATCACCATATTGGGATTGTATTATAGACCCCCTAATAGTCAGAGGGAAATTGAGAAACAAAATTGGTAAGAATAATAGGGTTGTAACAGTAGGGGATTTTAACTTTCCAAACATAGACTGGGACTGCCATAATGTTAAAGATTTAGATGGAGAGGAATCTGTTAAAAGTGTACAAGAACATTTTCTGATTCAGCACGTGGATGTACCTACTAGAGAAGGTGCAAAACTTGACCTACTCTTGGGGAATAAGGCAGGGCAGGTGACAGGTGTCAGTGGGGGAGCACTTTGGCGCCAACAACCATAATTCTATTAATTTTAAAATAGTGATGGAAAAGGATACAAGATCTAAATGTTGAAGTTCTATATTGGAGAAAGGCCAATTTTGACGGTATTAAGCAAGAACTTTCAAAAGCTGATTGGACGCAGATGTTCTCAGATAAAGGGACGGCTGGAAAATGGGAAGCCTTCAGGAATGAGATAACAAGAATCCAGAGAAGGTATCTACCTGTCAGGGTGAAAGGGAAGGTTGGTAGGTATAGGGAATGCTCGATGACTAAAGAAATTGAGGGTTTGGTTCAGAAAAAGAAGGAAGCATATGTCCGGTAAAGGCAGGATAGATCGAGTGAATCCTTAGAAGAATATAAAGGCAGTAGGAGTATTCTTAAGAGAGAAATCAGGAGGGCAAAAAGGGGACAGGAGATAGCTTTGGCAAATGGAGTTAAGGAGAATCCAAAGCATTTTTACAAAAACATTAAGGACAAACTAGTAACTGGGGAGAGAATATGGCCCCTCGAAGATTAGCAAGGTGGCCTTTGTGTGGAGCAGGCAGGAGATGGGAGGAGATATTAATCAAGTATTTAGCATCAGTATTTACTGTGGAAAAGGACATGAAAGATATAGAATCTAGGGAAATAGATGGTGACATTCTGAAAAATGTCCATATTACAGAGGAGGAGATGCTGAATGTCTTGAAATGCATAAAAGTGGATAAATCTCCAGGACCTGATCAGGTGTACGCTAGAACACAGTAAGAGGCCCAGCAATCCCTTCCCTAGTATCCCACAGAGATATTTCTATCATCAATAGTCACAGGTGAGGTGCTGGAAGACTGGAGGTTGGCTAACGTGGTGTCACTGTTTAAGAAAGATGGTAAGGACAAGTCAGGAAACTCTAAACCAGTGAGCCTGATGTCAGTGGTGGGCAAGTTGTTGGAGGGAATCCTGAGGGGCAGGATGTACATGTATTTGGAAAGGCGAGGACTGATTAGGGATAGTCAACATGGCTTTGTGTGTGGGAAATCATATCTCACAAACTTGACTGAGTTATTTGAGGAAGTAACAAAGAGGATTGATGAGGGCAGAACAGCAGATGTGATCTAGATGGACTTCAGTAAGGCATTCGACAAGGTTCCCTATGGGAGACTGGTTAGCAAGATTAGAGTGCATGGAATACAAGGAGAACTGGCCATTTGGATACAGAACTGACTCAAAGATAGAAGACAGAGGGTGGTGGTGAAGGGTTGTTTTTCAGACTAGAGGTGTGTGACCAGTGGAGTACCACAAGGATCAGTGCTGGGTCACTGCTTTTCCTCATTTATATAAATGACTTGGATGTGAGCATTGGAGGTACAAAGAGACCTTGGATTGCAGGTTCATAGTTCCTTGAAAGTGAAGTCGCCGATAGATAGGATAGTAAAGAAGGCATTTGGTATGCTTTCCTGCATTGGTCAGAGTATTGAGTACAGGAGTTGGGTGGTCATGTTGCGGCTGTACAGGACATTGGTTAGGCCATTGTTGGAATATTGCATGCAATTCTGGTCTCCTTCCTATTGGAAAGATGTTGTGTAACTTGAAGGGGTTCGAAAAAGATTTCCAAGGATGTTGCCAGGATTGGAGGATTTGAGCTATAAGGAGAGGTTAAATAGGCTAGGGCTGTTTTCCCTGGAGCATTGGAGGCTGAGGGGTGACCTTACAGAGGTTTAAAAATTTGAGGGGCATGGATAGTATAAGTAGACAAGGTCTTTTCCCTGGGGTGGGGGAATCCAGAATTAGAGGGTGAGAGGGGAAAGATATAAAAGAGACCTAAGGGCCAAATTTGCATGCAGAGGGTGGTGCGTGTATGGAATGAGCTACAGAGGAAGTGGTGGAGGCTAGTACGATTGCAACATTTAAAAGGCATCTGGATGGGTATATGAATAGGAAGGGTTTGGAGGGATAGCGCCAGGCGCTGGCAGATGGGACTGGATTGGGTTGGGATAGCTGGTCAGCATGAATGAGGTGGTCCGAAGAGTCTGTTTCCGTGCTGTGCATCTCTCTGTGCCTCTTGACTCTAAGTCCTTCTATACATGCATTTGTAATTGTCATTCACCAAATTATAATGTAAGAAATACTCTGCATATTGGGTTATATCCAGAGAGAGCAAAGAGTTAATATTTCAGATCAATTCATTGTCCCTTACATGAACTGCTTTAGTGTTCTCTTCCTTTGCTGTCCATTTCAATATGAATTAGACTCACATTGCCTACACTGGCCTTGCATTGCCAAATTTAGTTAAACACCGACACCAAAAATTGAAACAAAAACTACCCTTTATTTTAAACTACTGCATACTAGCTAGGCTTCAAGCAAATAAATGAATAATGATTATTTGCAGCTTTGGTATGATATTTTAAATGATGTTTGAACGAAATGTTTATTTACTAGTGTATTTGACAGTCCTGTTACTTGGCTTAAATGACTTGGCTTAGTTGCCACAGTATAACTTGCATGCAGCGTTTTGCTCGAAATTTCATATCATAAACCATCTATTTGAAAGCTGATCACACTGCTCTGGATCCTGTTTCTTTGAATATAGGTTATGGTTGCTTGCAGAATCGGATGTTCTGTTGTGGTAGATTTGTTCCTTTATGTCTGTGACATGGAGTTTGTACTCCAGTGCTCACCCACCTGTTTAAATACTTTCCAGTGTATTAAAGAGATTAAGTTACAAGGCTCCAAAGAGCTGAAGTTTATTCAGTTACTGATTAATTGTTTATGGTCTTATTAAGAAGATTGGTCATGTCTTCAGAGCCCAATGTTTAACCTTGTGTAAATGTTATA
This sequence comes from Chiloscyllium punctatum, assembly GCF_047496795.1. Taxonomy (NCBI): domain Eukaryota; kingdom Metazoa; phylum Chordata; class Chondrichthyes; order Orectolobiformes; family Hemiscylliidae; genus Chiloscyllium; species Chiloscyllium punctatum. The sequence continues at coordinate 66,406,916 of NC_092740.1, forward strand.
CTTGCTTTCTGTTAACTATTATAATAAGTATTATGTTGTACTTTAGCCTGACAGCTGCCAGTTTCAGAATGGAGGTGGACCTCAGTGGTATTTCCAGGACAACCATGCCTGTTCTCTCTGCACCTGCTGTAGAAGTAAACTGTCTGAGTAAAACAGAGCCTGAGAAGCCTCGCAGTTCCAGCACCCCATGCTCTCCTGTAAAGCAGACTGTGCCTAGCTATCAGATTCTTCACATGGACACCAATTACTTGGTTGGCTTTGCTACTGGTGGGGAACTTTTAAAATTGGCTCAAAGATGGTCAGGTAATGAGCCAGATGCAGCAGAAACTTTGGCCAGTCAACATACTAAGCAACATGATGTAGGATTGTCCAGAAGTTCTCGCATCTATAAAACGAAGAATCGATATTATCAACCGTATGAGATCCCAGCTGCAAATGGTAGAAGACGGCGGCGAATGCCTAGTTCAGGGGAACAAACCATCAAGTCACTATCTTTTGAATCCAGCAAATGTCTACATGGACCTTTGCCAATTTGCCTCATCAAAGGAAAGAGGGCCCAGTCAAAATCCTTGGATTACCTAAATCTGGATAAAATGAATATTAAGGAATCAGCGGACACAGAGGTACTGCAGTACCAGCTACAACATCTCACACTTAGAGGGGAACGTGTGTTCAGCAGAAATAAAACTTGAAAATAAAATTAATTGCTTTATTCAAAATGCACAAGGAACAGCACTGGGCTTATGGAAGTCAGTGTGATACTTGCCCGAATATCATTGTGACTGAGGGGAGTGGATGAACTGGAAAACTTGATAGGTGATATTTAACTTGCTTGATGGAATATTGATTCTATACAAACTGTACCGGGCTATGAAATAAGTTCTCCTTCTCATAGGATTATTGTGGGTTTAGATAGTGTCTGTGGAATATGTTCCATCCCAGAATATGTTCCATCCCAATTCTGGTAAATGGTTAAAATTGTCACCTTTTTGTTATGACAGGAGTAATATGAAATAGCTGAAGAATTGCTAATTATTATTTTGTAGCAATAATAATCTATCGTCAAAAGTCATCTTCAGTTTAACTTTTCTAAATTTTATTACTTAGATTTTAAGTAATAACTGCATAAGCATCTATTATTGGAAAGCAGTTGAAATTCGATCTAAGTAGATAAACAGCTATTTAGGTCCTATCTAATAATAAAGGTTAATTTGAAATAGCTATATTTTGCAGTTATATGAAGGTATAACTTATTCTTGTCTGCAGTTTAAACTGGTAAATATTTGATATATATCAGGAGGCAACTACGTGCAGAGTCGTAGTTCTTGCTGTCCATTTGCACTGGACCTGTTGTAACAAGGACTGGAGTTTTGAGGAAGGGTCACTGGACCTGAAATGTTAACTCTGATTTCTGTCCACAGGTGCTGCCAGACCTGCTGAGGTTTTCCAGCAATTTCTGTTTTTGGAACTGTTTTTTGACTGGGAATGTTTTTCAGAACGAAAGTAATGAACTTCTAACAGTGATAAATGAGAAACTCCATTGTAGCCAGCTTTTTAACCCACCCCTATATTATTCTAGATGCTTTGTGAGCTTGTGTTACTTTTCCATAATAGAAGGCAGCAAACTGCATACGTTGGTTTGGAAGCGGGGAGCCCTCTCAGTTCTTTCTTAAGTGATCAGTTTAGGTCAGCATCCATGTGAATCAACAATTAAAGTCATGAAATGCACTTAAAAATTAAAATGGCCTCTTTTATTTATTGTGATATCTTTAGTAATTTAATAGTTTTTTTTTCTCCTTGTTTGCTCTGCACACCTCAAGCAACTTAATAAATGCAAGTGCTGAACAGAATGTAGAATTTGTCTTTTGATGCTAATCTGCAATGCTACAGCAAGCTTTCAGAAGATGCAAAAATATCCATAAAGCTGAAGATTTTAATTTAGCTCTTTCCCATCTAGTCATGTTACAATTTTTCGATGATTTTTCAATAAATAGAGTAATTTAAGTGTTGGTTCTCTCACTTACTAATTGACACTGATCAAACTTTTGGAACTTATGTCTGATCTATCTTCAGAATTACACTGGTGCCTAATCTTTAAAAGCCTGCTTATATTGAAGTCAGTTGGGAATTTACAAAATGAACAAGGTGAAGAGACGGTCTTCTGCACTTGCTAGAAACCTGTCAGCACCTCTCTAAAAGCTACTGATATAATTTTAGAAATTAGATTCAGATGGTATTCTTAGCCAGAGGATAATGTTACACAATTAACTCAGTGGGATTAATGGACCCCTTCAGTTTTCCAATCTGACATTGTGTTTTTGGGAAAAAGGGAGTTTCAAAGATTCCTGAACTAAAATTACATTAATATAACTTTTGCAATTTTTTTTCATTCTTCAGTTCTTCAGATATAAGGATTCAGATTTGATTAATTGTCCATTACATCTTGAAGGTTTATCATTTGTTCATTACCTAGAGATTGCATTCTTTAGCCAGTTTTGCAGAGGTCTTCTGTCAGCTTTTATGATAATGCATTTGCTTTTCTTTCTAATTACCTGGTACAAATAGGCTGGCCTGAAGTGATTTAGCATTAAAATGCAATGACAACCACTGGGAGTTGAAATATACATACAGTAGACAATTGATTAAACCATTCTGGGACTCCTATTTAATATTTTGTCTCCATTGATGCCTTCTAGACTTTTAGATGTGATTCTTTGAAATACAGAGTTGCGTAACAAGAGCTTATGGTAGAAACATCTGACCTGCTTTTGTGTCCTAATAAGATGTCTCCAGTTTTGTTGTCAGGAGGCTGGGTGCAATTTATTCTGACATCTGTCCTTGTAGTAAATAGTGTGGCTAAAAATGGAAAAGCAGTTCTCATCTATTTTTGTTAAAGTTCCTTTTAATGATTAAGTTTACAGCAGTTACACTGGCTTAATAAATTTCAGTCAAATGGATGATTGAAACAAATAATGTAAATTAAATATAGTCAGCAATAGCAGACATTTTCAAACTTCAGTTTTGAATTTTTAACTAGCTCTGATAACCTGAAAGATTAATCTCATTCTGTGTTCTATTTTGGCATTTGTTTTTCTGAAACGGGAATTATTCTGAACATATGAAAAGTACCCTAGTCAAATAGGATTAAAGAATTCCTTTTGTAGTTTGTATCTAACTTTAAATAAAGCAATATGTAGAAATCAATATAATTTATTTTGTTTCCAGGCCTCTGTCCCACATCTAAGAATATTATTAATATTACAAACGCAGCTTTGAGTTTTTCCATTGGCAGGAATAATATTTTTCTTTGTCTATAGAATAGTGTGGAATTTTGTATTGAGTTCTGTAATTACTAGCGATATTGCATAGGATGAGAGAATTTGGAGGTAAATGCTGTGGCATTATATATAAGTACAGTGCCTCTGTGATAGAAGGATCTGCTCAAATGTAGCATTAGCACAACAAAGTTGACTTTCTAAAAACACCTCTAAACTGTCAGGTTGTGTTCTGTCCTATGGAGAGCATGCCACAGTTTTTAAAATCTTTTATAAAGGCAGATAGCTTCTTTATTTTCCTGTATGATTGAAAACCTTGATAAAGGATAGTCAAAATTCAAATAGTTTTGCTTTAAATGAGCCATGCAGAATCCATTTCTAAGCATTATGAACTGCATGTTTACGAACATCTGGTATTGAGCTGGACCAAAAATTGAATCTGCAATGTGACTTAAGCTCAAGCCCTATTATCTCCTAAACTAATAGTCTTGAATAACTTTTAATATTCAGTGACAAAGCAATATTAAACAGATGTTCAGTGTTGAGACTGAATGTTAAGTACCTGCACCCAAATGAGTATTTGCATTCAAAGTTGCTTTAATTATCCTGAAATTGATTTCTAGAATTTGCTTGTAAGATATTAATTAAAGGTTTTTTCCATGCTACTAAAGCCATTCAGCTGAAGAATGTGACACTTGGTACATTGCAGCAGCTGGTGCCAAATTTAGGAGTCTGAATAGCTACTGTAATTTTTTTAAAGCACAAAACTGTGACTGTCAATTGCAAGCCTGAGATGTCATCTTTCCCCCAGCATGGACACTAAGATATATGTGCAACCAGGTTCTACTCGTATTGATTTTAAAAGAGAATTTGCATCATTTATTTTAAATGGAGGTCACCAATGTAACCTGTAATGGGATCACCAATGTCACAATAAGTGATCTTGTTCAGACATTAGTCAGATTGCAAGTAAATACCAATAAAGAAAGAAACACCAGTTATGTAAAATTTGAACAATGTTTAGAATGCAATGGTATTGAGCTGAATAACTAGCTTCACGTGGAGTTCAATTAATAATCATGATACCCAACTTCCCAGTATATATGGTATTTGTATTATAAAAGTGACTTCAGCTGCCTTGAGGAATAGTTTGACCATAAAATATGATGAGATCTCTTTGACCAGCTAGCTGTAATGTAGCTAAACACTTTGATTTGTCCAATCTTGAAAGACCTTTTTAGTGGAGTTAAAAATACTATAGTTGAACTCCTGTTAAGTGAGAATTTATGGCAATGTCAGGACAGGTGTTAGATTGCTCAGGACATTTTACTCAGAGTTTAATAACATATTTGTAATTCACTATGTATGAACTTGGAATGATTATGGATTTTTTCCCTGTATACAATTGAATGACTACATTAGTATTAAGCTATAACATTGCAATGTGCTGTGTTAGTCATGTGTCTCTTAATAAAATTAGACAATATTTACTCTTTGAATATTCTTGACTGGTAAATTTGCAGTTGTTGAAACTTTCTTAAAATTAACCTTTACAAAGAGAAAGTTGAAGTGTTAAATTTTAGGTGGCGAAAGAAGGGATATCTTTATTTGTGTAAACTTAATGCTCTTTATGTCCTAATCTGTGTTCATGACCTGCTTTTTAATTTCTGTGGCCTCCGTTTTGAATCTGTTTTGCTATAATGCATGTTTATAACTTTGCTTTTGACAGATTTCTTTGAGATGATTGACCATATGCCTTGCTGTAATCAAAGATTGTATTATACTATGGAGCTTTGGTTGTGTTTGCTAAATCTGCCAACAATTAAATCTGAAAAAATGTCTTTTGGAAGCAGAATGCAGCTACTGTTTGCAAATATAAACACTTTGCATCTTCTCCATTCCTCCCTCAACCTTCCATTTGCAGTTCTTTTATTTGAAAAGCACACATTGAATCTTCTATTTTTGTTACTAACCCATGTGAATATTTCAGTTGTGCTTCAACAAACTAGGAAATAAATTAATACGCAGTAAACTAAAATTTGATAGAACTTAAATTTGCATACTTTCAAAAAATACTTTCTAATCTGCATCTGGAATCTTTGTTAATCAATAAACTATTACATAGAGATGACTAAAAATAATCCTGTCCTCCAATTTACTTTCACTTTTTACTTACTGCTTGTGTGTACTTGTAAGTATGTAGCAGGAAATTGATCCTGAGCCCCTTGAAGGCAGTATTTGCATCACAACCTGGTCTGCAACACAGTTGTGTGGAAGCAGGCTTTTCTACCAGGATACAATACAATGGTATAATTTAAGGAGTATATCTTGCTTTGTAATTCTAAGTGGAATTTAGCTCCAAACTCTGCACTGGATTACATGTACTGCATATCACCTCTGGATAGTATGGGCTTATTTGAAATTACCTTTCTATGGAATAAGTGGAACTTTCTCTGCATCTTCTGGGATACTTTTATCAATAATGACTCAGTAAGGAATTCCATCTGAACTGATCTATGGTTACATGGAGAGATTGAGCCATTTTGGCAATAATTAGTGCATTAAAAACAATTGTTGATACATTCATGTTACCACCAGTTCCAATTTATGATAGTGACACTGTCCTTCAATTCAAGTGAACTTGTAATCATAAATGCTCAATATTCCAGGAGGGGTTTGGATACTTATTGTGTTTTTAAATATATAATTTTATATTGAGTTTAATATATTGTACATAATCTTTTAGCATATTATAGATGAACTGAATAATATAACCCTGCATATAATCAACAATAAAAGTCATTTCCAAAGTTGAGCCTGTCTTGAATCATCATTTAGTCAGTGATCACAGTGACTGTGATATAGAGTGAGTGATGATTGACAAGCATCTTAAAAGTTTGAAATGCCTGTACTGAAGTTTCACATGACTGTCCTCATGCGTAATGGTATATACGTGGTACCCAACGTATGCAGTGCTGAGTGGAGAGACTTTATATTGAAAGTGGGGTAATCTATATATGTTCTTAAACCTAGATGAGACAATGGATATAAGTAAATTATCCAGACCATTGTGTCTGTATGTGGCAAGGGTTAGGGGAGGGGGAGAGCAAAAACACTAATTTAGTGTACAGATTATATTGGGATGTTCTCTTCAGTGACAATCACGTTTTGCTGCTCTGTTTTAAATCCAAGTGGTAAATATCTAATTGGTGTAAAATATATTGAAGTGAGGATATCAAAGCCTTGGAAAATCATTACTAACTTTTCACTGCCACAGGTATTAAGAGCAGAAAAAATTGGAAAACTCAAAAGACCAGGGAGAACTCTGAGTTTTTTTTTTGCAGAGTCCCAGCTGATGCATTACTATTTATCTTGTTGCACCATATCACAGGCTATTCAAGTTAATCAATCTCAGTGGTGGGGAACAAACTTGAATTCCAGTTTTGTAAAAATTTCTTGCTGAACAACAAAATTTAATTGAACCAAGCTCCGGAATGATAAACATACTTTACAAACCATCCCACTTAGCTCTCAATGGTAGTATTGAATAAGAGCCAAGAACAACATAAATCAAGTGCTCATTTATCTCATTGCTGTGGGGCCTAACTGCATATGTTTTGGCTGTCTTTTTGCTTGCACAAGATTCACATCCCTCTGCACTTGGAAGCATCCTGAGGAAATGAAAAGCTACTTAAGTCTGGTTAACCTGTATTCCTAGTCTTTGAATAACACAAGTATAATATCAGACTACATAAATCAGGAAGAAACTACAAATAGGTTGACAAATCAATGATTGGAAATAAATGCAACTGATGTTAACTTACTTGCAGAATGTTTAACTTTTATCTCAGATTTATAAAATAATAAAATGCAGCACTTTGCTAACGCTTGGTATTACTGATCTTGTATCAGCTACTTGAACAATGTGTACATAAAGTTTCATCTCACTGCCATGGAGCTCTACCTTCCAGCTTATTTATTTGTGTAAGGCTGACAACAGATTGGCATGATACACCTGAGAATCTTGAAAGGTCCAGCCTTAGAAACAAGAAAACAGAAGCTCGCTCCTATAATTGAATTCAGCTTTGATTAAATTAAACCTCAAGTAGGTAAATTGTGTGAAATAATTTGCATATATTAATAAGCTCTTCACCTTGGATTTATTCAGGACAAACTAAAGAGCCTGTCTGAGCTGGTTTCCACTTGCTTTGCAATCTTAAGCATATTTGCATGTGAAAAGTACCATGTTCCTAAGCGTATTTCTAGTCACCCGAGAGGAATGTGAGTTCTGTGCCAAGTTTGGAGAATTGAAGCCACCATTGGAACAAATTTAAGTAGCCAGACTAATACACATATGGAAATCATTCTTATTATACGGTATAAGATATAATTATTAAAGAAGATTAATCTCCTTAATGGATTAACCAAATCAATCCTTGTTAATTTTGGTTAAGTATTTGTCATCACTGGAGTTGATTTATCCAATATCCCTCACTACTGGTCTTCCACCTTCCCACTTACCTATTCCTTACAGTCCGAACATCCTATTTGATCATCATTGAATTTCAGACCCCACATTCTCTTGGCCTCAAAGATGGCCCGTTCCCCATTGGAAGCATCTGCCTATGGTCATAATTCAGCCCATCTAATCATGAAATCCGCATCTGTGCTTTAATTGCTTAATAAACAGTTGTTAAAATGCTGTCCTTTTCTTTTCATAGCCTTCATCTGATTCAAAATCTGTATCTCATTAAGACTCTTGACAATTATCCACATGTGTGTCCATATTCAGGTTCCTATCAATACTCTGATTTTAAATTCCCAATTTTTCTCCTCCCCACAGGCATGACCTCCCGTATCTTTTCATATACTGTTTAATTCTTCCAATACCTTATGGTCTTTACATTCAGTGACTCTCCTTGTTAATCCACTATATCACTGTGAAATAGTCATTTATGCCTTTGTTACGTGCAACATTAATTATTGTCCTTTGTATTTTAACCACTCAGCATGCAGATGCTGGATTTCCTTTAATTGGCTCTCCATCTCCCTTCCCACCTCTTCTGGCAGACTCTCCTCCACAACCAACACTCTCCATACACCCTGCCCTTTTATACTTTGACTCAATGTGCTTTCAATAAAACTTCAGAATCCTATAACATAAATGTAAATTTATTGTTCAAGTAAAACTGAATAAATTTGCTTGCATGTGGTTGTCAATTTCTGATAATCAATCATTGATGAATTTGTCAAAAACTTCCAAGACCATAATCCTTTGATATTGTCTCAAGACCATAATCCTTTGATATTGTCTCAAGACCATAATCCTTTGATATGAACATTATGACGGGTTTATGCAACATAATACACTTGGCTGTCCTTTCGGTAAGAAATAAGAACTGGAGCCCAATCCAGCTCTCAAATTCTAAAATGTGTAATAGTTTAGAATTCATTTGAAGTCCTCAGCTAGACAGTCCTTAGCATCCAGAAGAGATTTAAAAAAAAAACTGCAGATGCTGGATTCCAAAGTAGACAGGCCAGAGGCTGGAAGAACACAGCAATCCAGGCAGCATCAGGAGGTGGAGAAGTCAATGTTTCGGGTGTAATGAAGAAGGGTTACTCCCGAAACGCTAACTTCTCCAACTCTTGATGCTGCTTGGCATGCCATGTTCTTCCAGCCTCCTGCTTAACATCCAGAAAGCATCTTGTTTATTTTTCTTGCCAGTCTGCTTTAATAAGTCAGTTTTCTGTCAAAATTTATAGAGGTAGCACTAACTAAATGAGGTTTGAACTGCTAAAACAGTAGTCCTGATAATGAAACTGTATAAAAAGAAATAGTTCAAAGATTGTTCTTGAAGATTTGAAGTACTGGTATTGTGACTATTCCCTTTAGCTTTCTCATTCTTTACCATTTTTAAAGTTTGTTTATAACCCTTCTGGTATTTGTATCTCTTTTATTGTAAGATAAATAGCATTACCTGCTGTGTGGAATTCTGTCCGAGTTTGGAATTCTGCATCTGAGTGGATTGGATTTAAATTGTATCTAGATATTTTATTTGTTAGCTTTGTAGATTTCGCATGTCAGTCAGCTGGCCACATCTGTTTGCTCTGGCCAATTTAAAATTGCATGTCTTTAATATTTTGTGAACAGGCTTTTTTCAGTCCTAGGAAGTTTAAATTCGAACTATCCTTGACTTGGTAATGACATAAGCTAATAAAACCAATTAAAATGGATTTTGCCCTCAACTATTTGTGATAATGGTCAATTTGATATCCGTGGTGGGGAAGCTTCTGGAAACTTTTGTTTTGGTATGGAATTAGTGGTCACATAGAAAATAGTGGGTTGATTCGGAAGAATCAGCATTGAACCAATTTGGAGGTTTTTTTCCTTTTTGAGGTGACAAAGGACCAATGAGGGTAATGCAGTTGATGTGTTCATGTTATGATTCCAGTTGATGTTAGATTAGATTACTCACCTTGTGGAAACAGGCCCTTCAACCCAACAAGTCCACACTGACCCTCCAAACAGCAACCCACCCAGACCCATTCCCCTACATTTACCCCTTCACCTAACACTACGGGCAATTTACCATGGCCAATTCACCTAACCTGCACATTTTTGGACTATGGAAGGAAACCGGAGCACTCGGAGGAAACCCACGGGGAGAATGTGCAAACTCCACACAGACAGTTGCCTGAGGTAGGAATTGAACCTGGGTCTCTGGCGCTGTGAGGCAGCAGTGCTAACCACTGTGCCACCATGCCGTCCATCATGGTTACTACCAGATAAATCCTAAACAGGAACCTGGCATGATAGATCATGTTTTGTTATGTTTTGGTTTTCATGAAATGGCGTCTTGCTGAAATATAAACATACAATGCTGCAGATTTTGCTTTAACAATAAATCAGAAATCAATTGACTAAAAAAATGAAGATAAAATAGAATGAACTAAGCCAATCGTGTATGGTACAAATTTAAAGGACTATTTTAAAAAGAGCCACAGTAAAAGTATAATTCCAAGATACTCTTTCATAAATTGAAAAGCAACAATTTGCTTTGCATGATATCCAAAATATACTCCTAGTACAGCGCCCAAAACACCATTAATTTAACACTCATACCAAAGTCACTGTGTCTAACACCTGGTTGTATTTAAGTAACATCTGGCTTCAATTTTCAGACTGGCACTGCCGAGAGCTTTTTCCTGAAGGTATCACACACTTAAATGTGCTCCACTTTAAACAACCTTGGAGAAAGTGAGGACTGCAGATGCTGGAGTTCAGAGTCAAAAAGTGTGGTGCTGGAAAAGCGCAGCTAGTCAGGCAGCATCCAAGGAGCAGGAGACTCAACATTTCAAGCATGAGCTCTTCATCAGGAGAACCTCTTCAGGGTTTATTCCAACCACTTCTGATCTTGAGCTAACACTAACTCTTCAGTGCAAGATAACCAAGTTTACTATATATCCTCTACTTCTCAGGTGCGCTGGTCTACTCACCATCCTATTCTAAGGGCTTCATAGAACTGTTCAAAATTCAACATAAAGAACTTCAATCCATGAGTCTTCATCTCCAGTTCCCACCAGCCAGCACCCAGCCCATATCCCTCCCAACTCTTCCTGTTCATCTACCCATTCAGCTGCCTTTTAAATGTGCAATTGTACTAGCCTGCACCACTTCCTCTGGCAGCCCATTCCACACACACACACCACTCTGTGTGAAAATATTGCCCCTTAGGTCTCTTTATATCTTTCCCCTCTCACCCTAAACCTATGCCCTCTAGTTCTGAACTCCCCCACCTCAGGGAAAAGAACTTGTCTATTTACCCTATCCTTGCCCCTCCAAAATTTTATAAACCTCTATAAGGTCACCCCTCAGCCTCCGATGCTCCAGGGAAAACAGCCCCAACCTATTCAACCTCTCCTTATAGCTCAAGTCCTCCAACCCTGGCAACATCCTTGTAAATCTTTTCTGAACCGTTTCAAGTTTCCCAACATCTTTCCGATAGGAAGGAGACCAGAATTCCATGCAATATTCCAAAAGCAGCCTAACTAATGTCCTGTACAGCTGCAACATGACTTCCCAACTCCTGTACTCAATACTCTGACCAATATGGGAAAGCATACCAAATGCCGCCTTCACTATCATACCCACCTACGACTCCACTTTCAAGGAGCTATGAGCCTGCACTCCAAGGTCTCTTTGTTCAGCAACACTCCCTAGGACCTTACTATTCAGTGTATAGGTTCTGCCCTTATTTGCTTTCCCAAAATGCAGCACCTTGCATTTTCTACATTAAACTCCATCTGCCACTCCTCAGCCCATCGGCCCATTTTGATCAAGATCCTGTTGTAATCTGAGGTAACCTTCTTTGCTGTCCACTACACCTCCAATTTTGGTGTCATCTGCGAACTTACTAACTGTGTACCTCTTATGCTCACATCCAAGTCATTGTATAAATGACAAAAAGTAGTGGACCCAGCACCAATCCTTGTGGCACTCCACTGGTCACAGGCTTCCAATCTGAAAAATAATCCTCCACCCTCTGACTTCTACTTTTGATCCAGTTCTGTATCCAAATGGCTAGTTCTCCCTGTATTCTATGTGCTCTAACCTTGCTAACCAGGTTCCCATGGGGAATCTTGTCAAACGCCTTAATGAAGTCCATGTAGATCATGTTAACCACTCTGTCAAAACTCAATCAAGTTTGTGATATATGATTTCCTATGCGCAAAGCCATGTTGACTATCCCTAATTAGTCCTTGCCTTTGTGGATACACATGCATCCTGTCCCTCAGGATTCCGTCCAACATTTTGCCCACCACTGACGTCAGGCTCACCGGTCTATAGTTCCCTGGCTTGTCCTTACCTCCTTTCTTAAATAGTGGTACTATGTTAGCTAACCTCCAGTCTTCCAGCACCTCGCCTATGACTATCGATGATACAACTATCTCAGTTAGAGGCCCAGCAATCACTTCCCTAACTTCCCACAGAGTTCTAGGGTACACCTGATCAAGTCCTGGGGATTTATCCACCTTTATGCGTTTCAAGCCATCTAGCACTTCCTTCTCTGACTTGTGTTAATTTACAGTTGATGGAAGTATGGGGAATGTAGCAGCATGGATGCAAATTTGGTTCAAAGATATGATGCAGAAAATAGTGGTCAATGGAAGTTTTGTTTGGGCAGGAGAGACGTTTGTAGTGGAATTCCCAGGAGTTGTTATTAGGACCCTTGCACCTCCTGATATAAAAATCCTGACTTTGATGTGCAGAAGACAGTTTTGAAGTTTGCAGATTGTTTGAAACTTTGAAGCATTGCAAACTGTGAGGAGGACAGTGTCGAAATTCAAAAGGACATCAACAAGTTTGTGGAGTGGATAGATAGTTTCTGGGTGAAGCTCATTGCAAAGAAGTGACACATTTTGGGAGGAACACTAGCAGACAATATAAATTAAAGGAATTGGAACTGCCTGCTTCATTGAGGAAAGGAGAGATAATAACAGCAGTAGCTCAGCCTTTAAACTTGCTGGAGAAACTATCAGAATCTATAGAGATGGCAAGAATTCAATTGCAAATGAAGCAGCATGAATTCGAGGCGAGAGATAAGGAAAGGGCAGCAGAAATGAAACAGTTTGAGTTACGACAATAAGTATAAGAGAGGGAAAAAGACAGAGCAGAGAAAGAAAGAGTGTTTGAACTTCAAAAATTGACACTTAAAAAGGAAAGTCAGTTTAAATGGGTGGAGATAAAGGCTGAGGGTAGGCTTGGTGAGGTAGAGAGGGAGGATGAGCAAGCCCCTGGTTGTCAGAAGCCTAGTGAGAAACAGTTTAAGTATGTTCAAGCATTGCCTAAATTTGATGAGAAGGATGTGGAAGCCTTTTTCATCTCATTTGAAAAGATGGCTAAACAAATGCAGTGGCCAGTGGCAAGTGGGTTTTGTTGATCCAAATGAAACTTGTACATAGGGCTAGTGAGGTATTCTCATCCCTATCAGAGGAGGTATCTGGGTAGGATGAAGAGGTGAAAAAAGCCATTTTAAGTGCATATGAGAATGGTTCAGGAATCTAAGGAGGGACCCAGATTAAATTTATCTTGAGTTTGAAAGGATCATACAAAGCAATTTCAAGAGATGGATAAGAGTTTTAAAAATTGAGCAAACCTATGATGCCCTTAGAGAGGTCATTAATTTGGAGGAATTCAAAAATTCACTGCCTGATGTAGTGTGAACTCATTTGGAAGAGCAGAGTTAAAACAGCAAGGTTAGCAGCTGAAGTGGCTGATGATTACGAGCTGGTTCTTAAAACTCAATTTGGCTTCCAGAATCAATTTCAAAGGGAAATCCTCACGTGGAAAGGAAATTGTAGATCACAGTGAAGATCACAAAGAACCTACCACAGGGTAAAAAAAGAAACCTTTTGAGGGGGACAAAGAAGTTAAAAAGCTCTGGTGTTTTCATTGTAATAAAGTGGGCCACACAAAATCACAATGTTGGTGGGCTAGGAGAAAGCCAGATGTAGGAAAACAAGACAAGCCTGGAAGTCTTGTTGGACTAGTAACAAAAAGCACGAGGGAAGTTAGACAACTGCCTCAGAGTACACAAGATGATCAGAGATTGATTAAGGAGGAAGTACTAGATCTGCTTTTAAAAAAAATACATGCAAGGGTAAAGTTTATTCACATCAGTCAGGAGTCGCAGGTAAAGAGGTTACAATATTAAGGGACATAGGATCCTCTCAGTCTGTAATTCTGAAGGATGAGGAGATATGTACTCCTGAGGAACTATTGCCAGAAAAGGTACTTGTAACAGGAATTCATGGTGAGACAAAGTGCTCAGTTATGTAAAGTGAGGCTAGAGAGTCCAGAGAAGAGTGGAGAATGAGTGGCAGGAGTACTGGATAAACTCTCAGCTCCAGGAATAGAATTTGTCCTTGCAAATGATTATAGCTGATTCACCGGTAGGCATGCTGCCTACTCTAGTTGGAAAAACCAGTGGTGACACTGAAGACCTGAAGAATATTTATGTTTAGATTCTCTGCAGTGTGGAAACAGGCCCTTTGGCCCAACAAGTCTACAACCGACCCTCCAAAGAGATTTTTAGGCACTGATGGAAGGGACATTTTCAGCATTTATCAGACTTATTCGATTGACTCCGGAAGGCAGGCTTGGTGGTAAACCTAGCTAAAAGTGAATTTACCAAAGCCAAGTCACCTTCCTGGACCATGATATTGGACATGGACAAATGACCCCATGGGATGGGAAAACGAAAGTAATTGGGGAACTTCCCACACCGTTGACCAGAAAAAGCAGTACTACGGTTCCTGGGATTGAGTGGATTTTACCAAGAGTTTGTGCCGAACTTTAGCAGTATGGCTACTCCACTCACTGAATTGTTTTAAAAAAAAAAAGGGCAAGAAGTTTCAGTGGATAGCCGACTGTCAGAAGGCATTTGACAGCCTAAAGATTGTGTTAACCATTGCCCAGTATTAGCCACCCTGGATTACAGGAAGCCTTTCAAGGTGGCTATCAATGCCAGTGATGTGGGTGTTGGTGCAGTGCTCCTGCAGGAGGGTGAAGAGGGAATTGAAACACCCATTGGGTATTTTTCCAGGAAGTTGAACATTCATCAACAGAAATATTCAACGGTGGAGAAAGAGACTTTAACCTTGGTGTTGGCATTACAACATTTCAGTGTATATATTACAGCAATGCATCCTGACACAATCATATACACTGATCATAATTCATTGACATTTGTGGAAAAATATAAGACAAAAATGCCAGACTGTTTAGATGGCTTGTTGCAGCCATTCAGTTTGACGATTGTGCATCTGGCAGGTCACAAAGGTGATTGCCAAGGTGTTATCGAGACTCGAATGAGCTACGGAGGCATTTGGTGGTGGGTGAAATGCAGCCTAAATTTGCATGGGGTTGTGCATGTTTGCATGTTTATAGTTAGTGTATGTGTATATATGTTTCGACTATAACCAGGTTTTGAAGGATTAAAAATGAAGCCATCTTTTGGTATTGGTTGTTCATTTTTTTTTTTAAGGGGGAGGTGTTACAAAGCTAGTCGCTTTTTTTCTAAAAGCTGTTTCTTGGCTCAAGGAGACTCTGTCCTTGATTTTTTTTTCAGAGGGGTCATAAACCAGGCCGGGCTCCGATCAGTCTGGTTTGGAACAGAGATGAAAAGGATTTTGAGAGGCCTTCTGTTTATATGTAAACAGATGAGACTTCAGGCCAAAGTGGTCATATTTTAGAAGTGACCTGTATAAAGAAAGAGGAGTGTTCAGCTCTCCAGCTGAGCTGAGCAGTTTAGTTCAGTCTGAATTGGTAAGGAGTTCAACAGTGAACTTTGTGGAATCTCAATCTCTCTCTCTCTCTCTCTCTCTGCCCTTCAACGTCAACCTGTAAGCATGTGTTCCATTTATACTTGTTTTAAAAGGGAGTTTGCTTATTGGGACTGTTGCTTATATTTGGAACAGCATAATGAAGTCTAGCTAGATAGGCTAAGACCCATAGGGGTTCTTTATTCTGTTCTTTGTGTTTCATTGTGTAATTTTGTGAACAAATTTTTGTCTGTTTTAAAATCTAGTAGTCAACCTAGCTATCTTACTCTGGGTAATTTTCACTGACTTACCGAAACAAATTGTAAAGTTATGGTCTGGGGCTGCCTAGTTATTGTTATGGACTAGTCCAGACCCCTCAAAACATTTTTAAGCAGGTAGGCCAGACTGTCACTTTGCTATTTGTTTTAGCTAAGTGTATAGTGGATATTCCAGGAGTGAATTAGCTGGTTCAATTGCCAAGTTTTGGACAAACAAAACATATTTACAAAATTATGGAATGAAACACAAAAAACAGAAATCAGAATACTGAATGACTTATCCTATCCAAACACAACTTAATGATGCTGTTCTGAAGATACTTGCAACAGTCCCAATACACACATCCCTTGGCACAAACAGTAAAAATGAAACAAACTACAGGCTTGAAGGTAGAGGGGTCAGTAGCCTATTTCACAATTCCCCTGCTGCAACTGAACTGACTGAAGTTCTGAACTGAATTAAAGAACTCTAATCTAAACGAAGGCTCACTACACAGCTAGCTGGCCATTCCCCTTTGATTACGTTATGATTTGGAGATGCC
Source organism: Chiloscyllium punctatum (assembly GCF_047496795.1). Taxonomy (NCBI): domain Eukaryota; kingdom Metazoa; phylum Chordata; class Chondrichthyes; order Orectolobiformes; family Hemiscylliidae; genus Chiloscyllium; species Chiloscyllium punctatum. The sequence continues at coordinate 66,423,335 of NC_092740.1, forward strand.
GGTGTTGGACTGGGGTGTACAAAGTTAAAAATCACACAACACCAGGTTAGAGTCCATCAGGTTTAATTGGAAGCACTAGTTTTCGGAGCCCGAAAGTGCTTCCAATTAAACCTGTTGGACTATAACCTGGTGTTGTGTGATTTTTAACTTTGATTATATTAGCGGTTGTTTTTTAAAAAAGAGAGCTTTTGGCCTAAAGCACTACCAGTTAGGGGTAAACAAAGGGACTCAATAAAACTTTCAAACCCAGCCTAGCTGAAGCCTGGCCACTTATCCCTTCTCTGGGGGGGAAAATGCTCAAGGACAGAGAAACCTTGTAAAGAGAACCAGTATTGTGACAGTATCAAATTGAGTTCAGGAGTGCAACTGTAGGATGGTTTGGGAAAGCATTGAGGAGAGTACAAGTGTGATTGACAAGAATAGTTCCAGAGATGAGAACTATTATAATAAGGATAGATTAGAGAAGTTTGGACTGTTTTCCTTGATTTAAAGTGATATACAAAGAAGGTAAGTGTGATGTGAGGAAAGAGAAACTTCTTCACATGTTGGTAGCTTGGGTCTGGAATGCACTGCCTAGAAGGTTAGTGGAGGCAGGTTCATTGGAGGCATTTGAGAGGGCATTGGGTTAAATGCTTCTATTTAGATACTATGCAAGGGTATAGAGAAAAAGCACTAAGTCATGATGCTCATTTGAAGAGCTGCTGCAGACATCATGAGCCAAATAGCCTCCTGCACTATAACAATTCTGTGTAACAGTATTTCATCCTTTGTTAGAGCTGATGTATTAATTTACCCTGAGCTGTATTTTGTCTTTGTAAGTGCTTACAATTTCAGCCTAAATTGGTGTTTTTGTTATTTTAATCAAAATATTTTAATATGATATGATACAACTTCAGGCAAGTGGGGCTTCAAACTGGACCTCTGGCCCAGGTTTATGCAAAGTCATCTCATTGTGTTAGAAGTCATATTTCTATAATGTGCAAAGTCATTGACCTGAAACATTAAAACTTTCTCACTCCTCAGATATTTACTAATCTGAATATTTTCAGCATTTTTTGTTTTTATTTAAGATGTTTATCTTAATGTTCTGTGTGTTTTTGAAGTGCTATCTTAAACCTGGTTTCTGTGATACAATTTTTCAGGATCAATAAGCTACTGTTTGGCTGGCTCCTTTGTTTTTGTGATTGGGTAAGTGATCATGTTCAGAATTTAAAGGATATATAGCCTGAGAACACTGTCAATTCTGCAGGTCAAGTGCAACCAGCCTGGGGGTGACAGATAGGTCAGTCAGAATGATATGGAAATATCAGTCTGTTTTCCTGCAATTAGACAAAGGCAGGGATTGAGTCGATGGAAGAGCAGTTAGCAGTGATGTCAGAGGTAGTGAGGGGTAGAGAGGGAGTGAGTAAATAAGAAGGGTTAGCCATCTGGGGAAAAGATGTAGGTGAGCTGTTGAGTGGACATGTTGCATGTGATAATGAGAATTATCCATGAACCTTGGTAGTGCAGGAGTCTCCTGTGGCTATCCCCATCTCAAAAGGTATGCTGTTTTGAATACTGTGGGGGGAATGGCCTCTCAGGTTTCTGGTACCATGACTGGCTCCACTATAATAAGGGGTATGTCGGGTTCCAAGCGATTGATTGTAATAGGGGACTCTCTAATGTGACGCACAGACAGACACTTCTGCAGCCATCTACGTGGTAAGAAGATGGTGTGTTGCCTCCCTGGTGCCAGGGTCAAGGATGTCTGTGAGAGGGTGCAGAATATTCTGTGAGGGGTGAGTGACCATCAGGAGGTTATTGTGCACATACCAACATTATAAGTGAAGAAAGGGATGGGGTTCTACAGAGAGAAACTAGGTTTGAATTAAAAAGTAGGTCCTCAAGCCTTAGTAATATCTGTGTCATGTGCTAGTGAGAGTAACAACAGGAGGATAGAATTATCCTTTAGTGGCTGAGAAACCAAGGATATGGATTCATGTTTCTGAATCATTGGGATATCTTCAGAGGTAGAAATGACCTGTCTATGAGGGACAGGTTCCACCTGAATTAGAAAGGGAGCCAATTTCCTTGCAGGGAGATTTCCTGGCGTTACTCTGGAGGCTTTAAATGAGTAAAGAGGCGGTGGGAGCAAGGAACCAAAGTGACAGTGAGAAGAGAAAAAGGCTGAGCCTGGTACAGTAAAGGAAGCAAGTCAAATAGTCAAGACAAACAAGAACTTGGCAGAGACTGAGGTAAAACTGATAAATTAGACTGCATTTACTTAAATGCAAGAGGCCTGACAGGTCAGGCAGATGAATTTAGGGCATGGTTTGGAACATGGGTTTGGGATATCATAGCTATTACAGAAACATGGCTCAGGAGGGGCAGGACTGGCAGCTTAATATTCTGGGATATAGATGCTATAGGAAGGATAAAAAGGGAGGCAAGTGAGGAGGGGGAGTGGCATTTTTGGTTCAGGATAACACTGCCGCTTTACTTAGGGAGGATACTGCTGGGAGATCCTCCAATGATGTTATATTTGTTGAACTAAGAAATAAGAAAAAGATTATCACTTTGTTTGGAATTGTATTATAGGTTCCCCAATAGTCAGTGGGAAGTTGAGAAGCAAATATGTAAAAAGAACTCCAGTATCTGTAAGAATAATAGGGTTGTAATGGCAGGGGGGAGGTGGGACTTTAACTTTCCAACCATAGAAAGTTTGGAGCACTAGAAGTGGGACTGTCCTAGTGATAAGGGCTTGGATGGGAGGAATTTGTTAACTGTGCACAAGAAAACTTCCTTGTTCAACTTTGGGTGTACCTACTAGAGAAGAAGCAATACTTGGCCTTCCGTTGGGTAAAAGGTAGGGGCAAGGGACTGAGGTGTCAGTGGGGAGCACTTTTGGGAGAAGTGATCATAATTCTGTTACTTTTAACATAGTTATGCAAAAGGATAGAACTGATCAAAATATTAGGGTTCTAAATTTGAGGAAAGCCAATTTTGACAGTTTTAGACAGGAACTTTAAAAGGCTGATTGGGAGAGGCTATTCACTGATAAAGAGACAGTTTGGAAATGGGAAGTCTTTAAAAGTGAGTTAATGAGAGTTCAGAGTATGTTCCTGTTAGTGTGAAGGGCAAGGCTATTAGGTATATGGAATGCTGGGTAGCTAGAGAAATTGAGGTTGTGGTCAAGAAAAAGAAGGAGGCATGTGCCATCTGTAGACAGCAGGGAACGAGTGAATCCTAGAGAAGTATAAAGACAGTAGGTGTATACTTAAGAGGGAAATCAGGAGGGTAAAAAGGGGACCGGAAATAACTTTTGCAAATAGGGTTAAGGAGAATCCAAAGATTCTATATGTACATTAAGGTCAAAAGACTAACTAAGTAGAGAATATGGCCCCTTAAAGATTAACATAGCCATCTATGTGTGGAGCCAGAGGAGAGGGGGCAGATACTAAACAAACACTTTGCATCCGTTTTTACTGTGGCGAAGGACGTGGATGCTTGGGAACTTGAAGAAATAAATAATGATGTCTTGAAAAGCGTTCATGTTACAGAAGGAGAGGCGCTGGAGGTCTTAAAATGCATAAAGGTAGATAAATCGCTGGGACGTGATCAGGTGTTTCCCAGAACTTTGTAGGTAGTGAGGGAAGAGATTGCTAGGCCCCTTGCGAAAATATTTGTATCATCAGCAGACATGGGTGAGGTTTCAGAAGTTTGGAGGTTAGTGAAGGTGGTGTCATTATTTATGAAAGATTCTAAGGAAAGGTTCGGGAATTATAAGCCGGTGAGAATTACGACAGTGTGAGTAAGTTGTTAGAGGGAATCCTGCGGGACAGAAATTACATACATTTGGAAAGGCAAGAACCGATTAGGAATAATGAGCATGGTTTTGTGAGTGGGAAATTGTCTCTCACTAACTTGATTGAGTTTTTGAAGAGGTGACAAAGAAGATTGATGAAGACAGGGCATTAAATGTTGTCTATATGGACTTCAGTAAAGTGTTTGACAAGGTTCTGCATGGTAGACTGGTTAATAAAGTTAGATCACATAGAATCCAGGGGGAGTTCGCCAATTAGATACAAAATTGGCTTGAAGGTAGGAGACAATGTGGTGGTAGATTCTTGCTTTTAGACTGGAGGTCCATGGTGTGCTACAAGGATTGGTGCTGGGTCCACTGCTTTTTGTCATTTATATAAATTATTTGGATGTGAATGTAGGAGGTAGAGTTAGTAAGTTTGCAGATGACACCAAAATAGGTGGTATAGCTGACAGTGGAGAAGATTATTTCAGAGTACAATGGGACATTGATCAGATGGGTCAATGGGCTGAGAAGTGGCAGATGGAGTTTAATTTAGATAATGTGAGGTATGGCATTTTGATAAAGCAAACCAGGGCAGGATTTATACAGTTGATGTTACGGCCATGGGGAGTCTTGCCAAACAAGGGACCTATGGGTGCAGGTGCATAGTTCCTTGAAAGTGGAGTCACAGGTAGACTGGGATGAAGAAGGCATTTGGCACGCTTGCCTTCATTGGTTAGAACATTGAATATAGGAGTTGGGACGTCATGTTGCAGCTGTACAAATAGAATCATGGAATCCCTTCAGTGTGGAAGCAAGCCCTTCAGCCCATCAAATCTGCTCCAACCCTCTGAAGAGCATCCCACTCAGATCCACCCATCCACCCTATCCCTGTAACATAAAACATCCTAGATGGCCTCCTTCTTCAAAGATCACAATTTCTCATCCCACGTAGTTGACGATGCCCTCCAGCATATCTCTCCTCCACTTCCAGCACCTCTGCCCTTGAACCCAGCCCTCCAACCGCAACAAGGACAGAGCCCCTCTGGTGCTCACCTTCCATCCCACCAACCTCTGGATACATCGCAGCACCCTCTGCCATTTCTGCCACCGACAAACAGACTCTACTACCAGAGATATATTTTCCTCCCCACCACTATGTGCGTTCCAGAGAGACCATTCTCTCTGCAACTCTCTTGTTAGGTCCACGGCCCCACCAACCCAACCTCCACTCCTGGCAACATCCCCTGCCATTGCAAGAAGTGCAAAAACCTGTGTCCATACCTTCCCCTTCACTTCCGTCCAAGGCCCCAAAGGATCCTTCCATATCCGACAGAGATTTACCTGTACTTCCTCACATGTTATCTACTCTATCTGTTGTTCTCACTGTGGTCTCCTCTACATTGGGAAGACAGGCGCCAATTTGTGGAATGTTTCAGAGAACATCTCTGGGACACACGCTCGAAACAGCTCCTCAACCCTCTGCCCAAATATTTTAACACCCCCTCCCACTATGCCAAGGATATTCAAGTCCTGGGCCTCCTCTACCGTCAAACCCTAACCGCCCAATGCCTGGTGGAAGAACACCTCATCTTCTGCCTTGGGACCCTCCAACCACATGGGATTAATATGAATTTCACCAGTTTCCTCACTTTCCCCTCACCTCTGCCTTATCCCAGATCCAACCTTCGAATTTGGCACCACCATCTTGAATGGTCGTATCTGTCCATCTTCCTTCCCACCTATCGCCTTCACCCTACATTCATCTACCCTACCTTCATCTACCCATCGCTTTCTCAGCTACCTTTCTTCCAGCCCCAACCCCCCTCCCATTTATCTCTCAGCCCTGTTCAGCTACAAGCCTCATTCCTGTTGAAGGGCTTATGCTTGAAACATCGATTCTCCTGCTCCTCGGATGCTGCCTGACCGGATGTGCTTTTTCAGCACCATACTCTTTGACTTTTATTATAAGCCAACCAGGTTTAACTTTTGATTGAACGAAAATGAAGATAACTGAGCATTTATTTCTGTCAATGAAACTGCTTCCTAAAAGTGTCCAATCTGAGGTACCTATTTGTATTTTAGTAGTTGAGTTACTCAGTATTATCTCTTATTTAATCAGTATAATGATTCAGCCATATCAATCCACAGGCAGTATTTGTTTAGAAATTGCTTCAATATAATTGTTGCAAAATAAGTCTTACTATTTCATTTAAAAGAAATAGAATTTAGCCCCAAACATATCAAAAGGAATATTGTTTGCTTTGGGATTTATCTTGTTGCCCATTTACCATAATATCAAAAAACATTTTCTGTCTGATCCAAGTGTCTTCACTGTCATTCTCCTTACCTGAACTGCAGTCGTTCTGCATGTTGCCTTGCCTCTCAGAATTATTACTGTAAATCGTGACAAACAAGCGACCCCAACTGTCACTTTTTGTATATTCCAGGCAAATAAGTTGACTCCAGTTTCAACTATAAGATACTATAATTGCATGAGTTGACAGAATCAAATTTTCACCCTATAAATATGTTTTACTTGCTGTTTGGGCACAGATTATAAAGATTATATTGTGAAAGTCTGGAGATGAAGACATGACAACTCAGTTTGGATGAACTGAATTTTCATTCCAAAATGGCAACCACCCACACCCCGTGATGGCGGTTCCCCTTTATCTCATTTTTGGAGGGATTTTGTGATTTCAAATGCCAAATTAAATGCTGACACCTATGGTACTTCAGATACTAAAAACAAATGGATGTTCTGACAAGTATCTGTGTGACGTGAAGAGTGTTCCTTTCACAGGTAGGACAACATGTACTAATGGGAATCAGGTATATTAACTGTGAATTATAGGAAGGTCACAGTGATTGGCACTGATGCTTGCTGTGATTCCGTTGATCATGATGAGCATAAAACAAGTTAATGTACACAGCATCTCTACAGGGAATTAATCTGTATTGCCTTATGGTATTGTCCTGCAGTAAAATATGTGTATAGGATAATATAGATGAAGCAAACCTTGGTGTTCTGTCATTCAGTCTTATTGTTCAAGAAATGAACACCTTATTCAATCCTGATTTTTATTCATATTCAAAGGTCATCATGCAGAGCAGCATATGGAGAAAGCAAAATAAAAGTGAAAAAGGTCCAATAAAAAATCTTATGTACAAACTGAAACTTGAACAGTCAGTTATAATCACAGTGTAATTATTCTTATCCTTATGCTGTCTTCAAGAGAAACACTGCATTGCCACACAATTTTTGGAACCTATTAATTTAAACATTGATCACTGCTCCTATCCTCACTTAGCATCAAACATCTACTGGAAAGCATTGCCAATTTTGTGGGCAGACTTTGCCCTTTATCCAAAACCTTTCTCTGTAATCTTGCAACCTCCAATTACTTATTTATTTGGTTGCTACCTGGTGACTCACTGCTCTCCCACACTGTCGCATTTTGTCCTTGGTCACTTGTGCGAACAAAAGGAAGTGGTACCTCCCCTCCTTGGATTCTATTCTTCATAACAGAGCATGAAAGAAGCTAGGATTGCTGGGCATCCCATGGAGTATGCACACACTACTATTTTCTTAATAAAGCTTTAGAGGAAAGCTAACAGTGAACCTCTGTGTGACTTTATCCTCCAGTATTCATCTAAAACTATACCACTGGCTATAATTTTTGAAAATAGTCCAGTGCATTGAAAGCATCAGTAGCATGATAACTATCTCTATTCAGCCTGCCAATGTTTGTCAATACATTTCTTAGGTTAGGAGTTGGAGCATTGTCTTAATTCCTCGTCAGTCCCTTTTGAAAACAATAAACTACGCTGGGAATATTAGAATCTGAATTTTAGCTGGAACACATGTTCTGTGCGATAGGAGTGAAGGGCAGTGGGGTCGCTGTGAGGTTAGAAAAATTGAAAGAATAAATTTCCTGAACATCCTTTAGGGCTGTTTTAATGCTTTACTGTGGGGTTCTTGCCCAAGGTCAGTCCAGTTAACAGAGTGGATGTTTCTTGGACAAGGAGACATTCACTGGGCTGAAACCTATGAGGCAGTTAAACATTGGGGGAAGACAAAGAGTAGTGGAGGGAAGGGCTTGTATTGGAGGTTGGAGGAGAATCTAATAGAAGTCTGGGGGCCTCAATTGTAGGGGAACAGACCGATGTGTTTGGAGGGGTGGTTTCTTGGCATTCCTCCAGGGCCATAGCAACGCTGCAAATTTGTCTAAATTCAACCTTTCTCAACTTCTGTTTTTATTCACATGTGGGATAGGGGCATTGTTGGCTGGGCCAGAATTTATTGCCCATCCCTAGTTGCCCTTGAGAAGGTGGTAGTAAGCTGTCTTTTTGAACCACTGCAGTCTGTGTGCTGTAATTAGAACCATAATGCTGTTAGGGCAGGAGTTCCAGGAATTTGATGCAGTGGAACTAAGTCTGGCCGTTATATATGTGAGTGGTTTGGAGGAGAACTTGTAGATGGTGACTATTAGACACAGGAGCAAAATTAGACAATTCAGCTCGTTGAGTCTCTGCTATTCAATGAGATCATAACTGATTTGATAATCCATACCACCCCTTTCCTGCCATTTCCCCATAATGATTTATTATTAACGTATCAAAAATCTCTCTATCTCAGTCTTGAATACACTTAATAAGCCAGCCTTGACAGCCTCCTGTGATAAAGACTTTCACAGATTCATTACCTTCTGAGAGAAGAAATCCCACTTCATTTGTGTCTTAAATATTGCAACCCTTTTTCTGAGATTATGCCCTCTGGTCCTAGAAAATTCCAAAAGGGAAAACAAATTTTCCACATCGATGCTGTCAAATTCTCTAATAATTTTGTATATTTCAACAAGGTCACTTCTCATCCTTCTTTATTTCGATGAATATAGGCCTAATCTACTCAACCTTTCCTCATAAGACAGTCTCTCCATACTGGTATTAGCTTAGTGAACCTTCCCTGGACTGCCCCAACGTTAGTATGTCTTTTAGATTAGGGGACCAAAACTGTTTACAGTATTCTAGGTATGTTCAAACAAGTATCTTGTGTAGTTTTATCCAAACTACTTTTATACTCTATTGCCTTTAAAATAAAGACCAGCATTCAATTTGCCTTCCTTGTTACCTGCTCATCTTGGACGCTATCTTTTTGTGATTCATCGATGAGGACTCCCAAATTTTGCTGTTCTGTAGTTTTCTGTAGTCTTTTTCCATTTAATAATCATCACTTCCTATATTCTTTCAGCCAAAGTGCAGAATTTCACATTTCCCCACGTTATATTCCATCTGCCAATTTCTTTGCCCATTCGCTTAACCTGTGTCAATGTCCATCTGGAGACTTTTTGGGTCATCCTTACCACTTGCCTCATGTTATCCACGTACTTGACTATAACTTTCCCAATCCAAGTCATTAGTATCCCACATTCCTGATGAAGAGCGTATGCTTAAAATGTCAACTCTCCTGCTCCTTGGATGCTGCCTGACCTGCTGTACTTTTCCAGCACCACACTTTTTGACTCTGATCTCCATCATTTGCAGTCATCACTTTCTCCAAGTCATTAATATATATTGTAAATTATTGTGGTCCCAGCAGTGATCTCTGTGGCACACCTATAGTTACAGATCTCCATCTTGAAAATGCCCCTTATTCCAACTGCCTTCTATTAGTTAGCCAATCCTCTATCCATGAATTTATAGTTCCTCCAATAACCTGGGCACTTACCTTGTTAAGTAACCTAACGTGGAGTACCTGATCAAATGGTTTCTAAAAATCTAAATATATGACATCCATTGCTTCCCCTTTATCTATCCTGCTTGTTTCCTTTTCAAAGAATTTTAGTAAATTTGTCAGTGATGCTGACTCTGCTTGATCATATTCTGCATTTCTAAATGCTCTGCTAGTAATCCATTGTAATATATTTTCCCAATGCCTTTTATTGTCTACTCCCTTTTTTCAATAAAGGTATTTTCCAATCCTTTGGCAGCTTTCCAATCCTTTGCAACTTTTCCAGAATCTAAGATTACCTGGAAAATTATTACCAGTTCATCCATTATCTCTTCCTTTAATATCCTAGGAAGCATTAAATCAGATCCAGGGGACATGTCGGTTTTTAATTTCCCTGGCACTTCTTCTTGTGATAGTTATTGTATTTACTTCCTCTCCTCCTTTTGCTCAGAGAATATTTAGTAATTTTGGAAGTCTTTGTGAAGACTGATGCAAAGTAATTATGCAACTCCTCTAACATTTCCTGATTTCCATTTTTATTTCCCCAGCCTTATTCTCTGAAAGGTAAATGTTCAGTTTTGCTTTTCTTTTCCTTTATATATTTAAATATGCTCTTATTTTCTAAATTCATATACTCGTAAGCTTACCCTCAACCTATCTTTTCTCATTCTTTATTACTTCTGTGGCCATCTTTTGTTTTTTAAAAACTTCCTCAATCCTCTCATTTACCACTCTAACCTTTGCCATTTTGGCATCAGATTGAAAGAAAAAAAAGCATCATTAACTTCCATGGTTAACCACAGTTGGCTTATCCCTTTCCTATAATATGTCCTTGCTATGAACCATGAAGTACTTTCTTAAATAGCTATCATTATTCCTCAATTGTCTTTGCTACTAAACCTCTTTCTCAGTCTATTTGAGCTATCTCTATCCTTATTTCTTTGCAATTACACTTAGTTAAGCTTGGCATAGTTGTTTTTGACCCGAATTGTTCTTTCTCAGACTGAATGATAAATTCTACCATGTCATGGTCACTCTTTCTGAGGAGGTCTTTTATCCTGACATCATTTATTTAACTTGCCTCATTATACATCACCAGAACCAAAATAGTTGGATTCACAACATATTGTTCCCTGAAACTGTCATGATTAAACTCTATTAATTCTTTCTCATGGTTTCCTCTGCCAATCTGACTATCTCAATCTAAGATTAAAGTTATCCATGATTAATGCACTGTCTTTGTTACATGCCTTCATGATCTCCTGATTTATTTTCTGTCCCACCACATAACAACTGATAAGGGGCCAATAGACTACTCGACCACTACTCCCACCAAACAATAAGGATTTTACATCTTGTTCTGATTCAAGATCACTTCTTGCTATGATGCTTATTCCATCCTGTACTGACAATGCTATCTCACCAGCTATTCCTTCCTGCATGTCCTTTCAGAAAGTCAAAAACCTCTGAATGAATTTTTAGTTCCCAGGTTTGATCTCCTTGTAACCATGACTCTGTAATGACTACAAAATTGTACACATTAATTTGTACTTTTGCTGTTATTCATCTATTTTGTTACAAACATCATGTGCATTCAAGTAAAGAGACATTAAGTTTGCATCTTTTTTTAACCTATTATTTTCTTTTCTTTAACAATATTTCTTGTGTTTTCCTGTTTGTATCCTTTGCCTCTTCCTATCTCACTCTGGGTATAATTATCCAAATAGCTGTCCTGTAATTCTGTCATATCCTCTTGCTTTGTAAGCCTATGTTTCCACTCTACAAACGTAACCCCCCCCCCCCCCCCCCCACTTTCTAAAAAAAGGTTAAAGCCCTCTCCACAGTCCTAGTTATTTGATTTGTTAAGACAGTGGTCACAGCGTGATGAAAGTGAAGTCCATCCCCATCACACAGTTCCCTTCTAATCCTGTACTGGTACTAGTGTTCAATGAACTGAAACCTGTTTCATCCACACCAAACTTTGAGCCACATATCTAATTCACTAATTTTATTTACTCTATGCCGCTTTGCCAGTGGCTCAGGTAGTAATCTAGAGATTATTACTTTGGAGGTTCTGTTTTTCAATTTAGCTCTTAACTGTTCAAAGACTTCCAGCAAAGTCGTCTTTCTCGCCTTACCAATTCATTGGTATCAATGTGGACAACAATTGGATCCCTTCCCTCGCTCTAAGTTGTTCTTCAGCACTGAAAAGATGTCCTTGCACCAGGCAGGCAACTCAACCATTAGGACAACAGTATCTCGTCCCCAAATTAATCTGTTCCCTATCACAACTACATTCCTATTTCTTCCCTTCACTTAAATGGCTCCCAGTACTAAGATGCTATGGACATTTTGCTGTACCTCCCTGCAATCTCTGCTCTTGTCCACAGTTTGCAAGAGCCTTGTAACTCTTGGCCAATTGAAGGGGCCAAAGCTCCTCACATTTAATCCCTAGGTCTTCATACCTGTCTCACCAGCAGTCACACTCTCCTGTTCCTGAACACAGAACATTTTTTAATGAGCTAATCTGAAGGTTGTGACTGCCGTCTGGAGTAAAGTATCCAGGTAACTTTCTGTTTAGTGCCACTAAGTTATCAAGTGGCAAGGAAAACTGAAAAAAATAGGCAATATTTGTTAAAAAATAGATGTAGCTTCACTAAAATCAATTCCAAATTCCCAATCAATTTCTTGCAGGAAATTCTGGAGTGGGCTCTTCATTTAAAGGAAAATTGTTAGTAATCTAATACTGCACAAACGCAACAGCTAAAGTATTCACTAAATGATCACTAATCGTGTCATCTCGAGGAGGCTAATCCCAAACTACAAATTAAATACTTTAGAACAATCCCAAGCCACCCATTTTGGGGTTTAAAATTCAGACCAATATGAATTTGTCTTCAAGACTAAGAGATTTTGAGCATTTATTTAGTATTTTTGCAGTACATCCAACTTACACAGGCTCATGGATACTAATTGCAATTAGTTCTATAGAAGCACAGGAACTGTACTAGACCATTCAAACCTTGAGCTTGTTCCACCATTCAATTGGACTAGGGCTCAATTGGATCTGAGCTCAATGTATCTCCCTTGGTTCAGTCACAATTTTGGAATTTTTAGTTGACCTACTCTCAACCACTTTTTCGGGAAAGAGGTCCCAATTTCCATGACCTTTTGTGTGCAGAAGAGCTTTACTTCTTTCACATTTATTAATAGAAAACCGCACTTGAACAAAAATTTCTCTTCACATCCGAGTCTGCTCTGGGGGGTTGGTCATGAAGTCATGAATGGCTTGGTGCAAGGGCAACCATTTGCTTATAGATGCTTTTAATGCCACAATCCATCTGGGGAGACAAATCCAAATATTAGTTTTCTTACAATTTTTCCTCTGTAGCATTCATTAAACCTCTACTTCCAAGCAGCTCACTGTTTAAAGGTCATGAGTGCTATGCAAAATCTGATTTACTGCAATGGTTAGATGTATTTACAGTACATTGTTGCAACTCCTAGCTGCATGATCAACCTTTGTAAAGCTGCAAGCTTTAAATGTTTTATCTGATTTAGCGAGGATCTGTAGTCAAGTGACCTTGCGAAGGATCATTACACATTAATGATGCATTTTTGAAAGTTGACATAGTGTACTTATCCACTTTTAAAAAGATGATCTGTATTTGTATAAATTTGACTTTTGAAGATTTGTGCATGAGGTGCCTTTCACTTACCGCTTATTGTCAGCTGCATTATCTGCACACAGATAGAAGGTTTTAAACTCTTCAGAAGGTGGTTTGGCTTCGATCACAGTGCGCTTTGACCCAAAACATTGCTCACTCACTGTGTAACCCTGTAGATAAATGCCCCCTGTAGGTAAAGATCAGAAAATAAGGTAATACAATCAATTCCATTAAAGTGACAGAACATTACATCTATTGCTTAACTGTTCCAAACAATATTACAATACATAGGTCATGGTAACCTTTTGAAGCCTGAAGATGATGTGGATTCTGTCATCTGCATGTCCTAGCCCAGACTGATGTCAGTTGCATGAAATGCAAAGGTGGATTGATCTTTTTGGGTCTGGCATTCACCCAATGCCTAATGAATTAAAAATGAAATAAAGAATGGACACTTTTTGTAAGTGTAGAATCAGCATTTGATGCTAATTAGGATCTCTAGTCTCATCTTCCTCGGTATATCCATAAGTTGAAAAATGTGTTGCTGGAAAAGCGCAGCAGGTCAGGCAGCATCCAAGGAGCAGGAGAATCAATGTTTCGGGCATAAGCCCTTCTTCAGGCTTATGCCTGAAATGTCGATTTTCCTGCTCCTTGGAGGCTGCCTGACCTGCTGCACTTTTCCAGCAACACATTTTTCAGCTCTGATCTCCAGCATCTGCAGTCCTCACTTCTACCTTTTTCCATAAGTTGCCCAAACAAAGATATTGTCTGAAAAAGAATTAGCAGGGAGCTTCTGGTGGCATTTCCTTGAGGAAGAGTATCCTTTTGTTCACTATCACTGTCACCCAAAGGGAGTGAAGAAAGAAAAGATGCCCAAGTTTTATTTTTCTTTATTTCTTCAGGAGATGTAGGCAGCACTAATTTCAGAGGGGTAAATAAGAGTCAACCATATTTTAGATGGCAGCAGTGCTGACCACTGAGCCACCACGCTGCCCTGAGAATAGGTTAGCCGGATCCAATGTTTGGGAACGGATTTGTTCAAGTAGGCAGGTGGGAGTAAATTTGGTTGGGACATCTGGTCGGCATGGACAAGTTGGACTGAAGGGTCTGTTTTCATGCTGTACATCTTTGTGACTCTGCTATGTCTGGAGTCACATATAGGCTAGATTAAACAATGACATGGGTGAATTGATGGGTTTTTGTGATAAATTGATATTAGTTGTAGTTCACCTGAAACTAATTATATTTTCCAGACTTTTGATTGAATTTGAAGTTCACCAGTTGCCATTTGAGCCCATGTCCCGAGGGCATTAGCCTGGGCCTCTGGGTTACCAGGCCAGTGACATTACTACTACACCATCATCTCTCCTGTATGATTGAGTGCTCAGCTCTGGTTGTGGTTTGTCAAGCGTTTTAAGATCGCACCAGGATAGGTTATAAATATGCAGGTCTCCAAATTTGTGTCTTGGACAGAGTTCAACTCTATTAAAAACAAAAATGACACCAGTTTATTCATTGGAGGGGACTACCACAATTTAAAAATTTTACCTGCAGTGAATCCTAACTGAGGTGATATCAGTTTGGTAACTTGAATACTTTCCAATAAGTCCATCTCATTAAGAGCTACAGACCTATCTGGTTGTCAGCCAAATTTCTGTAGAAATTCTGTACAAATAAACAAGCCAACCAAAGTGGTATCATTGTTTGTGATATACTGAGGAAAGAAAAGCAATCCCATTGTTTTGGTTACAAGTGAGGACTGTTCTCATCATGTTTCATGTATGCTCAGTGTAAAGACAGTTTCGATGAATAGATTGATTTCTAAGTGGGTTATAGCATGCTTCAAAACAAAATGCTTCCTTTATATTACACTGGCAGACTGGACTGGTAGTAATGTCACTGGACTAGTCATCCAGAGGTCCATATGCTCTGAGAACACAGTTCAAATCCCACCATGGCAGCTAGTAGAATTTAAATTATATTTATTAATGAACATCTGGGATTGACAGCTAGACTCAGACAAGGCGAAATGGTATGAACACTAATTTCTTGTTTAAAAAAAACTGACTTATTGACATTCTTTAGGGAAGGAAATCTGCCATGCATGCTGCTACTTAGTTTAAGTGTAACTTCAGAGCCGTAATAATGTTTAACTGCCCTCTGAAATAGCCTAACAAGCAATGCTATTGTCCCAAATCATGACAGAGTAGTTCACCAACACCAAGTGCAATTAGGAATAATAACAAATCCTTACTTTGCCAGAGACATTCATATCACATGAGAGATCTTTTTAAAAGTTTTTTTCCATGAAGTCAGAAATTTAACTATGCTGATATTTTAATTCATGCCAACATGTAAACTGGGGTTTCCAGTGTTTCTGCAGCCAGTTGATAATTGTTCTTCACAGTTAATATGTGATGCTCCTAGTTAGTGAGAGAAAGAGGTGTACAGCATGGAGACAGACCCTTCGATCTAACTCGTCCATGCCAACCAGATATCCTAACCTAATCTGGTGTCATTTGCCTGCACTTGGCCATTATCCCTCTAAACTCTTCCTATTCATAAAGCCATGCAGATGCCTTTTAACTGTTGTAATCATACCAGCCTCTGCCACCTTCTTTGGTAGCTCGTTCCATACATGTACCACCTTCTGCATTGAAAGTGTTGCCCTTTAGATCCTTTCTAAATCTTTCCCCTTTCACCTTAAACCTATGCCCTCTAATTTTGGACTTCTGTACCCTGAGGAAAAGATCTTGGCTGTTCATCCTACCCATGCCCCTCATGATTTTAAAAACTTCTATAAGGTCAGCCCCTGGGCCTACGATGCTCCTGAGAAAATAGCCCCAGCCTATTCAGCCTCTGCTTATAGCTCAAACCCTCCAACCCTGGCAACGTTCTTGTAAATATTTTCTGAAACCCCTTCAAGTTTCACAACATTTGTTCTATAACAGGGAGATCAGAATCGAATACAGTATTCCAAATGTGGCCTAACCAATGTCCTCTACAGCTGCAACATGACCTGCGAACTCCTATACTCAATGCACTGACCAATAAAGGCAAGCGTACCAAATGCCTTGTTCACCACCCTGTCTACCTGTGACTGCACTCACAAGGAACTATAAACCTGCACTCCAAGGTCTCTGTTCAGCAACACTGCCCAGGAGCTTACTATTAAGTGTATATTTCCTGCCCTGATTTGTCTTAACAAAATGCAGCGCCTTGCATTTGTCTAAATTAAACTCTGTCTGCCACTCCTCAGCCCATCTGATCAAGAACCCATTGCATTCTGAGATAACCTTCTTGGCTGGTAAAGTTAAAGCTATCTCGTTACTTTACCCAAACATCATAAAGTAAAAGGATAAAGCTTTTACCTGGAGGCACAGTTAATTGAGCCAGCTTTGAAACTGGTATTTGTGGCTCAGCTACAATCATATAAAAATTGAATTGCAAAACTTATTTTAATCAAATTTTTTTCCCAAGTGCCTAACTTTTTCGTTTCATGTTTTAGAGATTTTTGATCAGTGAACTACTGGTTAGTTTTGGCTGTTTTACTTTTTTTTTCTTTTTTCTAACCTTTTAAGCTTCGACATTAATTGCAGGGACAAAACTGAGCATGCATAAATGGCTCAAAAACAGACACACAACAATTTACTGTGAATTGAAAAGCAGTAGCTCTTTGTATTGCTCTTTCTTTGTTTTCTATTTATAATATGTTTTTATTTAATATTTTTCAGTCATCTTCTGCTTCTCTACTGGAGCTTGATAGATACCTTGTATTTCGCTAGGAATGGGTCACTGATGTAGTGCTGTTACCAAGTTACTCCATAAAGATATCTCTTAATTCATGAGTGCAATGAACTTAAGTTAATAGATGTTAAGGCAAATCTAGGTATTTAAGATCCTGACATTGCTATATATTTAAATTTTCTTCGTATTGGGTGTTAGAAGACGAAACAAAGCCAAAAGTCAAAACAGCTGCAGGTTACTAAGGTTCCAAGTCTCCATAATTGAGATTTAATTAACGGTTGTTCAGTATTTGTAGCACCCAGCTGAGTACACAAGGTCAACTGAACTCACAAGGATTGGAAATAAAAAGAGGAAAATGTGGATTTGGAACTCTTTGCAATCATAAAATACCGAGATTAGCCAAAAGTCTTGGAAGTTAGTACAGAGACGTATCTTTTCTCCCAGTGTGTTTTTTTGAGTTAGTGAGAATAACCTTAACGGAATTGAATAATCCAACATCACGCAGCTTTACTTAAATAAAAGTTAGTCTCATTTCTACAGTGTAATAATAATAATTCCTTAAGTAAACACTGGTAAGAAGTACATTGTTTAGAGGATATAAGGAAATAGAAAATTGGCTAAAATTAATGACACATGCCTGAGAGTCAGAGGGGCTGTGGTCTTGCATGGAAGCAGCTCAGGAAACTATAAATCTACAATGAGACTTGAGGCCTACACTTAACCTGAGTCAGAGAGGGATACTATCAGCTTCTCAGAACTGACCTGTGCTGGGTTCAGAGGGGAAATGCAAATATAGTGACAGCACAGAAAGTATCTGTCAATCCTCATCCCATTTTCAAGCATTTTGGCTAGCCTCATGTGCTATGATGTTTCAAGTGCTCATCTAAATTGTTTTAAATGTCTTGTGGATTTTTGTCTCTATTACCCTTTCAGGTAGTAAGTCCCAGGCTGTCTTTAAGTTGCCCGAAATTAGAAATGTTCTTTTTTTAAGGAGGAGTCATACTTAGATTTAATTGAGAAACATCAGGAATTAGGTAAAGTCAGGACCAATCAAATAAAATAGTAGAAATAATCTGAAGTAGAGTAAAGTTAATATAAGGAAAATAATTTTCCATTGGTCAGGTCTGCTCAGGTCAGTAGATTGTATGGCCTACGATTGGGTTAGAGTTAATGGGAATTCATGGACACTACTGGGTCATGGAGACAATCTTGTGTAGGAACTGCCATCAATTGTAGAAACTTGAGCTTCAGGTTTCAGAGCTCAAGCAACAGCTGGACTCACTTTGGCACGTCAATGAGGTTGTAAATTGTATGGAAAGTATGTTTGGAGAGATGGTCACCCTGCGGCTTAAGGGCCTGGAGATAAAAAGGCCACTAGAGAGTCCAAGGGAAATCAGTAGGTAGTGAAGTAGACCTTGCTCATCAATTTTCCTTTTGGAAACTGTCAAGAGAGTGCCATCAGTGCTACTTTTGTGGCACCAGAAGTGAGTTGGCTGTACAGGGGGTTGCAAAGAGAAAGGAAAAGCAACAGAGTTAGGGGATTCAAACATTATGGGAACAGTCGGATATTGTTGTGACCATAGCTATAACTTCAGGTTGGTCTGTTTCTTCTCTGGTGCCAGGGTGAAGAATTTCTTTAAGCAGCTGCAGGACATTCTTCTGAGGGAGGATGAATTCCCAGAAGCTGTAGTTCATACTGGGACCAATGACTTTGATAGAAAGAGGTGATGTGGTCCAGCAAGCAAAATTTAGGGGATTAGATAGAAAACTAGAAAGCAGGACAATAAATGTAATTCCCAGATTAATCCCAGTGCCATGTGAAAGTATGTATAGAAATAGGAGGCTGAGATAGAGGAATGCTTGGTTGGAAAGGGAGTGCTGGAGGGTGGATTTTGCATTCTTGCAGTTCTGGAGAAGGTGGGACCTATACAAGCCAGGTGGGTTGCAGCTGAACAGAGCTGGGACTAAGTTCCTTACAGGGTATTTTGCTCGTGCTATTGGGACGGCTTTAAATAAACTCAGCAGTGCAACAAGAGAGAATATGAAAGATGAATACCAGGGTGAACAAAATATTTGAAGACAGGGATAGTTCTATTATAGAGAACAGAAGGTTAATTGGTGAAATCAGAGTAAGGAAGAAAGTAATGAAGTCTAAATCAGACTCGGTGTGCATACCTGTTAATATAAGTAAGATTATGGAGTTACAGACAGATTTCCATGTGAAAAAATGATATTGTGGTGATTACAGGGATCTAGCTCAAGGAAGAGCAGGACTGAATGTTAAATATTATTAAGAATTTGGAAATGAAAGGAAAGATAGAGGACTGGCAGTATTGGTTAAGGAGTGCTTTGTAGTGCTAGTGAAAGAGGATGTCTCGGAACATTCTAAAGCAGAATCACTTTACCTACAGTTAAAGAACAAAAAATGTGCAATTATATAGTTTGGTGCAGTCTGTAGTCTACCAGCTGGTTGGAAGGATGTAGAGGAACAAATCTGCAAGGAAATCACAAAGAGATGCCAACATCATAGAGCTTTTATAGTGGAGAACTTTACCTAAATACAGACTGGGATAGTAATAACATAAAGGGTAGGGAGGAGCAAATATCATTAGATTGCATTGAAGGATGTTTTCTAGAGCAGTGTGTGACCAGTCGAACAAGAAAGGATGCAATATTGATCCTGGTTCTTGGAAATGGCTGAGCCAAGTAGATAAAGTGTCAGATGGGGAATATTTAGGCAATGGTGATTATTGTAAAGTTTAAAATGATAGAAAAGGGCAATAGGCAATCAAGACTATGAATAATTAACGGGGGGAGCCAATTTCAATGGGGCAAGAATGGAGATGGACCAAATAAACTGAACCAAAAAAAAGTTGGTAGGAGAAACTGAAGCTGAGCAATGGGATACTCTCAAGGAGGAGATGGCTCAGGCGTAGTGACATTATGTTCCTCTTAAGGGAGGACAAACATATCCAAAACTCCCAATACCTTGTATATAAAAGAGGAATGAAATTAAGTTAAAGAAGAAAAGTGTACCAGTGGCAGGTTTTGGGTAGAAAATACAATTGAGTTGATGAAAAAGCTGAATACACAATGTTCAAAAGAGAGGTGATAAAAGCAAACTGAAACAAAGAGGAATTATGAAAAAAGATTGGCAGCAAACATAAAGGGGAATGACAATCTCTTTTGTCGGCACATGGATAGTAAAAAGCTGGTAAATGGAGGAATGGAGTTCATCAGGGACCAAAAGGGGGATTTACACATGGAGGCAAGAGATATGGCTGAGGTGTTAAACAGATGCTTTCATATGTTTTACCAATGAGGTTGATGCTACCCAAGCCTGAAAAATATCCATTGACCAATACAATTTTGTATCTACATTGCTATTGTCCCCCTTATTTCAGAGCTGTAACTTTTCTCACAAGTCTCTCATGTGACAAGGTATCTAATGTCCTTTGAAAGTCCACATTGCCAAATCGACAGCATTACCCTCATCGACCATCAGTACCTCTTCAAAAAACTCGAACAAGTTTTCACTCTGACATTGGAAGAGTTCAAAATTGATAAGGAGGAAGGATTGGCTATCGATACTTAATGTTGACAAGATGCTAGAACCAGACAAGATGCATCCAAGCATTGATGGAAATGAAAGTGGAAATTACAGGGCCACTGGCTGTAATTTTGGTCTTCCAGTGACTTGGGGGTGTGGCTGGGGGGCGGGGCAGTGGGGTGTGGTTTATACCATTCTAAAAAGGTTGTAACTCAGTAATTACAAATAAATCAGTTTAACTTCAGTGCTTGGGAAACTCCCAGAAACAATTATGTAGGATAGATTTAGTAGTCATGTGATAAAGGGTGGTTAAACTAGAAAAAGACAGCATGGATTTTTAAGGGGGAAATCATGTTTGACTAACTTGTTTGAGTTTTTTGAAGAGGAACTGATGGTCGATGAGTGTAATGCTGTCGATTTGGTGCTTGTGGACTTTCAAAGGACATTAGATACCTTGCCACATGAGAGACTTGTGAGAAAAGTTACAGCTCTGAAATAAAGGGGACAATAGCAATGTAGATACAAAATTGGCAGAGTGATAGGAAGCAGAGTGTATTGGTCAATGGATATTTTTCAGGCCAGAGGAAGCTATGTAATTGTTTGTTTGTATTTTATAAAATATATGAATGATCTTGCTAGGCCTTGATGTGCAGGGCACAAATCTAAAGTTTGTGGATGAAATCAAACTTAGTAACCCTGTAACATGGTGGTGGGGGAGGAAAATATTAACTCCAGAAGGATACAGACAATTGGAGCGAGTAAATAGGTGGCAAATGAAGTTCGATGCAGAGAAATGTGACGTGATGCGTTTTCTTAAAAAGACCGTGGACAGATGATATAAAAAGAGAAGTAAAAAATTCAATCGGGTGCAGCAGCAGATGTATATTTGCACATTTAAATGTAAGTGGCAGGACAGGCAGAGAGCAGTTAATAAAGCATACATTAGACTTGATTTTATTAATAGGCACATAGAGAATAAAAGCTAGGAGGATATGTTAAAGTTATACAAGAAATTCTTTAGACCTCAGTAGACTAGTGATCCAGAAACCTAGATAATATTTTGGGTACAAGGATTCAAATCATGTGCATATGATTTAATTTAAATACAATTCAAAAAAACCCCTAAAATTAATTGTCTAATCATGACCATGAAACCAATATTAAATGTCGTAACAATCCATTGGTCTACTTGTCCTTTCACAAAGGGAACTCTTGTCCCTCCCTGGACTGGCCTATGTGTGACTCCTGACCCTCCAAAATGTGGTTGACTCCTAAATACTAAGATTTACAAAGCTAAACATTCAGGAATGAGGCATTTCCTTTCTGACAATTGCTTGGGCAAGTTGGGACTGTTCTCCTTGGAGAGAAGAAGGCTTAGAGGAAGTCTGATAGGAATTGTGTAAATCAAGAGGAGTCTAAATAGAGCAGAAAGGAAAATCTGTTTTTATTCATAAAAGATTGAGAACGAGAATGTACATGTTTAAAATAATTTGAAAATGTCACAAATGTGATGTGAGAGAAACCTTTTGACAAATCGAGTCATTCAGGTCTGGATGCACTACCTGGAAATATGGTGGAGGCAAGTTTAAATGAGGCATTTGAGGGCATTAAGTGATTGTTTCTACTCAAATAATGTGCAAAAATGCTGGAAAAAAGCAGGAGAATGGCACAATTATTATTTTGCTTATTGGATAGCTGGTGGGTCGCCTGGAGTCCTTCTACACTGTAAGACTTCCTAGTTCTATGCCAAAACGTTTTCACATACCACTTACATTCCAAGCATTGCTCACCCTGTGCATGTGTGGAACGAATCCCTGCATAGAAATAAATGCAGGCATCTTTCAGCACACAATAATGCTGAGTCCATACATCCTTGTTCCGATCTATCTGGTAAAGAAGACCAAGACAATCTGGGCTCTTGATGGCCAATGGTGGAAGGTTGGCATTATGGTGAGTCACATCCACCCAGACATGATTCTGTAAATGAAAGGATCTTTTTGTTAACACATTTGTGTCTCCAGATATATTAAATATATTAATGTTACTGTCTCCATCACTTTCACCAACGCAACAAATATTGCAGATTTCCAGTACTATCCTAGAGTCTTCATAAATTGTAAATTAATCTCCCAAAACATAGATCTGTGCAACTTGGAAGAAAAAAAATCATAAAACATGTATTTGCTTTATCATTGATTTTTGACACTTATACTTATCAATAATAAAATAATGAAAGTGGGGAAATTTCTGTTTGGAATGATTCATTACTGCATCAATTGAGTAACAGCTTCTGCTTGCTTCCAGTATGAAGAATGATGCGAGTCATGGAATAGGATATTTTGATGATCAAACTTCCAGGAATTTATCTGACTACAGTTTGGCAATCTGAATCCATTTTCCTCCTGGGCAGCTGTCTATACCAGGCAAATGCTATGAACTCTTTATCATCCCTGTATGCATCTGTCAGATTCTTGTATTCCTTAATGGAACATTATCACTTTCATATTGGATTGGTAAGTAGCGTAGGTTCAATTTTATTGAAATGCTCAAATGAGCTCACTGATACATTGCCATGACAGGGTGATGTATATACAGGTTCTTAGTGTAGCACGCTGCTGCTTGGAGTCCTTGTTGCTGCTGGTCATATGGTGTCATTCCTGGTTCTGGGCTCATCAGCATAGTCAGCTCTAATGCAGTAATACAACATTCTGCCCACCCCCTCCCACCAAGATAAAATTACAAGTGGGTCATGACTCCTCAGACACTAAAGCAGTCCATGTTCAAATGTAGAATGACCTGACAATATCCAGGCTTAGACTGACAAGTGGTATTACACAAATGCCAGGAAATGACCACATTCAATAAAAAACAATCTAACCACTGTTCCTCGACAACCAATAGTGTTACCATCACTGAATCCAACTCTATCAACATAATGGGGGTTACCATTGACCAGAAACTCAACTAGATTCACCATATAAATACAATGGCTACAAAAGGTCAGAGGTTAAGAATCCTGCAGCAAATAATTCACCTCTTGACTCGCCAAAGCCTGTCCACTATTTAGTTGGCATAATTCAGGAGAGTAAGGGAATATTCCCTACTTAAGTGGGTGCAGCTCCAACAACACTGGAGAGGCTTGACACCATCCAGGTCAAGGAAGCTGTTTGATTGACACCACACCCACAAACATCCAGTTGCTCCACCACTGATGCTTAGCAGTGGCACAATGTACTATCTACAAGTTGCATTGCAGTAATTTTCAAAAGAACCTTAGACAGCACTTTCATCTAGAAGGGCAGTAGCAGTCGATACATGGGATCACGTGCATGTTCCCCTCCAAGCCACTCACAATCCTGACTTGGAAATATATCACCATTCTTTCAGTCACTGGGTGAAAATTCTGAAATTACCTCCCTAACTAACAGTATTTTGATTCTATCTACAGCACATGGAATGTGGTGATCCAGAAGGCACCACCTTCTCAACGACAACTAAAGATTGGCAATAAATACTGGTCAGCCAGCAAATCCCACATCCCATGAGTGAATAAAACAAAGAGTGAAAATTGTGGCTGCAAAAATACTCAGAAACAAGAATTGTAAAATGTTCATTTTGAAGTTCAAGTGCAACATCAAGTACATTGGTGTCATATCAGCCAATGCCCAGGGTGAAATTATCTCAAGCGATCTGTGCAAGCAAGATGTTGTGCAGTTAATCTGCCAATCATGCAGTGGGTGAACCTAAATTACTTGCCACTGGTTTGACCTTCTCGAGTTGAAGGTTCTGGTTCCATATTTCAAGGACAAGTGGATGCTACATCACTCAGCACTAGTCAGGGGCTTCTCCTCAGTAACCACTCCAAGAACATCAGCAAAGCATCCTAAGAAGTCCTAGTTTCCTGCTACCATCACATAGGCTGCTCTCCACATGGTGCTGGATGGGGGTCACTAACAAAAAGGGACATCTCCTTCCAGGCAACTGAACCATGAGCCATCTCATCAGATGGGATGTTCAATTGGTATGGCCCATACATAGACTTTATGGGTGCAATGGCAAAATCTGTCATGTTTATTGACCCCAGGAAGGAAAGGTCTAACCTATGTCTGGGGTTTTCAAAGCCACACAACAACATACTTGGGAAATGGGTGACATACATGCCAAGTTATCATTGTTGTGGACCCAAATAGAGGGGACCGATCAGCACCTCAAGCCCATAGTAGTGGAAGTGTCATCAGTTAGAGTTGTCAAACATTGCAGGGCTACAGTGAAATCTCCAAGCCTGCAAGGGTAATGAGGGTAAGGATATCAGAGCCAGAGTTGAAGGGAGAAGTCAATATCTTATTTCACAGATAAATCAAATTGAAAAACAAGTTCATCAAAGAGCAATGTGAGATCCAGCAAGCAGAGGACTGACAGGCGACTGCACAAATGAACAGTAGCAGGAACCAAAAAAGTCACAACCCACTCAGTCACTTTGGAAAGGCTGGTTATAAGGTCCTCTCTGGCTCTTCAAATCATTGTACCCAACTGCTGTATCCTCTTTGATAGTCCTCATGGCCCATCTCAGAATCCTCACCCACATCCTCAAATTCAGAGGTTTCCTCTCACCACTGCATCTCCTCCTCAGCCCAGTTTGGTCAATGAGAGAGTGTGTAGTGTGGGGCACTCTGTCGTGTTATAGTGCATGACATTGCCTGACCAGTCCAGGCTTCAATACCTCGGCTTCAGCAGGGCTAAGGCCTGCTAGGGAATGGGCCTGGTCGAAGTGCGATCAGCATCCTCTCTCCACTCAGTGGCAGTCTGAGGGTTTCTTAGAGGTGTCAACAGCTAGGTATAGGAATGCATCCCTTTTCAACAGCAACCATCCTTCTGGGCAGAGAGTTTATGAAAGATGCTGGCACCCATGAATGATCAGTGATGTTCGGGTCACAGCAACTCTTTGGATATCTAACCAACATATATTTTGTTTGTTCTAGTCACAAATGATTTGAATACTAACTGAATGTAATGTTCATGGTAGAATGCTTTGATAGCGATGTGGGTGCACTTGATTGCACCCTGAACCTGCAGGAAACCAATGATGGCTAAGAATCCTTTACTGCCTGACTGTCTAGGTCAAGCTGGACAGAGGTATACTGGTGAGCTCCTGTGCTAACAGCACCAGTAATATTCTGGCCACAACTATCGCATTGTGAGATGCCACAGAGGCCCACAGCAGCTCCCTAAAACAATCCACAGAATCTAACAACACTTAAGGTCAGCAATATGGTTACTGGGATGGGATTGCTGTGAGTTTTTTTCGACGGCCTGACTTGGGACATCCTTTGTGACATCTGCACCAACTTTTAGGTCCAGCAAATGACTAGCATGTAGATCCTGTTCCATATAAGACCTCTCCTCCACTATGGTGGGTCTTGAACTGCTACTTCTCCCACTGGACACTGTGTAGCAGTCTGTGGTGGCTGCTCCTGTTTCCATAATGGCTCCTTTGCAGTAATAGGACTGAAAGAAGGATTGCTGGATTGGCCTCTGCATTGCTTCCTCAACTTACAGTAGATCAGTGAGAGCTGTAAGAGAAGTATGCAATCTTAGTAAAGGGAAACTTCGTCATTAACGTGCTTCCCCATGAAGCTCCAGGTGATCTCCTCATAAATGGTCATCTCTCAACTGGCCAAGGTCCCATGCAACCTGCACACCATTTGTTTCTGCGTATTAGGATATTGAGAGGATAGCTCCTTATTTAGATTAGATTAGATTACATTACAGTGTGGAAACAGGCCCTTCGGCCCAACAAGTCCACACCAACCCGCCGAAGCGCAACCCACCCATACCCCTACATTTACCCCTTACCTAACACTACGGGCAATTTAGCATAGCCAATTCACCTGACCTGCACATTTTTGGACTGTGGGAGGAAACCGGAGCACCTGGAGGAAACCCACGCAGACACGGGGAGAACGTGCAAACTCCACACAGTCAGTCGCCTGAGGCGGGAATTGAACCCGGGTCTCTGGCGCTGTCAGGCAACAGTGCTAGCCACTGTGCCACCATGCCACCCCAATCTCCAGTCTTACAGGAACATGGCAATACAGGCAGTTCTTCGATGATGTGATGGTTGTGTTCTTGTGCAACTCTGCATTATAGAACAATCACGCTTTAGAAACAACTACAAGTGTTGGCAATGTAATTGCATCACAGCCAACATAAATTCTAAAAGTTTGCGCTTTAGAAACGGTGTCTCCAATTTGTCAATCGCATTACAGTGAATTTGCATTTACAAAATGTGAGTTATGTTTATACTACTGCAAGATTACCCTTAAACCTGATAATACCCTTTTCCATACAGTTTAGTAATCCAGATTTCAGGCGAGATGATCCAAGAAGGTATCCATGCCAGGATTCCCTGAAATATCCCTCCCCACCCAACCAAAACTACTACAGGCGTCCTGTCCCCAGACCCTGTGTGTGAGGGGTTGGCAGTGTCACAGATTGTAGTCTGCAGAACTGTGTCTTGGCTGATGGAAGATGAGATGTTGAGTAAATACAAGTCAAAAACAATCAAATGTAAAGTCTAGGTTCCCTGGAGATTATGCCATATGACATCCAAAATGGATGATCAAACCACCAATGCATTGTACAGAATCTTAGGGTGTGATTTTCCAATTTCCATAATGGCAATAACTATGGCATGTTCAATGAATTAGTCACAATGTCTGAGTCATGTCCATTTGGAATGCAGGTCATGGTTTCAGTGGATACAACAAGATGTATTTCACATACTCTCTAACTTCAAATAATGTTGATCTTGCTAATGCTGATCCTGCTTTGTGCACCTCCTGTGCAGTGTAATCCATACGCTTCAATCTGTCTAAGCACCCACCGAACTGCATGTCCTTGCTTACTATGATCTGCCTGTAATGCTCATAAACAAAGCTTTTCACTGTACTTAGATACAATAAATCAAATCAAACTGTTTGTCTGCATTATGATGGCAGTAGTGTTAAATCTTACAGATCTTCTTCTCTAGCTGCAGTAGCTTCACATTTTGTGCCATTGTTTAGAAATGATTTTGTCTTTTTGAAAAGCTTTAAATATATTGAGTAAATTGTTTGAGTAGATAATGGAGCTTGCTATAGATTCAAACAGCTCAGCCTCTGAGAAATCACAGTCCTTTGTTTTCTCTGCACCTAGTCATTAAAATGATCAGTTAAGTCTTGTGGCTGTTGCCTGTAAGATATCAGCTCCAAACAGTGAATTCTAAATTTCACTTCTCTATATCTAGCTGATCTTCTAGCATTTTCTGTAGTTTGCAGAATCCCTCTGCTTACCTTCAGTTGGATTTCATGTGTTGCCTCTGCACAAACCCTCATTCCAATGGCTATCCTTATTTTTACCAGTTGCTTATCGGTTCTGCAATGGCTAAATCTAAAAAGCATAACCCCATTCTTGGAAAAAAAACCTATGTTCTGAGAGGACATCTGGTGCCTTGCTACTGATTTTAGACCATAAAGTTAGCCTATGGGAAAATTCCACATTGTAGCTGATATACTTGCTCTGTTTTTCTTCCCTGTGCTGTGACTCTAACTTTTTTTGTTTTACATGCTTTATTCTAATGTGCACAAGGATGACACCTGAGATTGGCCTGAGGCCACATAGCATTTGTAACCCTCTTCAGAACCATCTCCCCATCCACACAGACAACCAATCTGGCCAGATGAAGAAAAGAAGATGAGAAATGAAAACTTGGTTTGCCAGCACCGATTATATAATTTTATTTCATTTCTCAGATCACGGTGTAACTTCTACACTGTTTCAAATTTTGTCTGAGCCCTTTTGTTGTGGTTCTCAAGTTCACAACACTACCTTTGTTTTTTTTTTAGAATGAGTCACTGCTGATCACTACATTGTATTCTTGCGTTGAGTTTCTGAAACAGAAATTTAGCTCATTCAGATTGATAAACAATTTACTCAATATATTTCAATTTACTTAAAAATCTCCGATAGACTTACTTATCAATAAACTTATTTTGTAGTGTAACTAAAAAGTTATGTGCTCCTTCTCAGTATGACATGCTGCTGCTGCTTGAGTCCTCATGGCTGTTAGTCTTACGCTGTCATTCTGGTCCTTGGTTTTATTAGCGTACTCAGCTCTTAAAACATTAACACAGCAGCATCAACTTGTAAGCATACTAATTCTTCTGTGTAGTTCATTGTTTACTGGCTGAAACTGCCCATGCTTGAATTTGTCTACACATTTAGGTTAGCTACTGTATTGTGTTCTTTATTGCTGTTATACTGCTTACAGCTAAAATTATAATGGAGAACTGTTCAGGCATCCTTTAGGACACAGTATTGTGAGATCAACTGGTAGAGATGTGATGTTAATAATTGAGCAGGAGTTGGATAATGGAGAATTTGTATTTCATATGCTTGAAGCAGTTTAAGCAAGTTAACTTTCAAGAATTAGAACACAAAAGTGAGAAAATGGGTTAAAAATAAACAAGTAGGTTAACATTTTCAATAACGGTACTGATGGCCAGTACACTGTGACACCAAGAAGGGAGAAATAAGGTAAAATTCTCCCCAAACAACTGAGTGCTGGGTTGCAACTACAACACTGCAATGGGCTTAGTGGGGACTGGAGGGATTCCTATGCATTGGAATGAGAAATACCAGGGGAGAATTGCCCCCACTTCAATTCCCAAGAAGCGTCATATTGGATTCAAAACATTAACTCTCTTTGACTGCAGATGCTGCTGGATATTCTGAGTTCCTCTGGCATGTTTTTGAAAGCACTGACAATCTTCTAATGTTGATTCAGAGCACCATTCCTGGAGGACTTGGAGCTCATACATGGAAGTTTGGGAGAAACAGAAATGAAAACATAAAACTGCAGGGGTGACAGCAGCAGAATGAGTACCATCACTTCAAATCCATTTGACAGGAGCTCATGGTACTAGGTGTATAATTGGAGTGCCTTCCAGAGGGCAGGGAAACCCAGGACTTATTACTGTTTCTTGGGGAGGAGGGTCCCTCTTAGAGAATAGGGTTACACAGGATTCCAAAAGCTAGCTTTATAAGGAAGAACACATACTTCATATTTTTAAATGATGTATCTTTTTAAACCATCTAACCCCTTGAGGTCCTGAGACGTCAAAACTCCAAATGTACCAGCTTTTCTGTTTCCTGCCAATCTTTAATCTATTGATAGCCTTACTTAAGCTAGTGAAAGCTGTACTACCAACAATTTGTCTATGAAACACTCATGTAAACCCAAGCCAGCATTCTCAAGTCTTGAACTCATTTGAAATCCTTTCAATATGTTTGTGTGCTCAGTTACAGTGAGTGGATTGAAAGTGTTTTTGAGCACCTGAGAAGATAAGCTTCAAGTTAGAAGAGAAGGAGGCTCCATACATTGTAATAAGAAAACAAGGAGAAATTATAGATACAAATCGAACAAAAAGAAAGCAATCTGCTTAAGGAACACAATGTATTAAAGGATTCTATTTGCTGCTGTAATTGGGTTGGCATGTACCTGATGAACAGGATGTACTGCTCGCTCCATTGCTTCTAGCCACCTGCAACAAAAAGCAAAGAGATGAATGCATTTTTCACTTTGTTAATAGAGAAAAGATCATCCAAGAATAGCCTTTTTTAAAAAAAACTGCATGAATATATACAGGTACTTTATAATTTCAATATGCTGGATATTACAATAACATAGTCCAATATTTTTCTTCCCAGTGGGTGTGTATCTGTATGGAAACGCTCATCAGATTGATGCCCAAATGAATTGAGCTGCCTGCTTTAGAAAATAACTTAAAAGTCATTCAAGGATTCAGTAATGCTATCTCATTGTGTGATGAAACTGTAGCTCTGGAATAATGCATTCACCTAAAATCCTTTGTTGTATAAACCAATTGTGAGAAATTCTAAAATAACAAGTGGGAGAATTGTACGCAAATGCTATAGGTGTCGGCATTAGCTCAGGGATATCACTTCTTCTCTTGTCTCTGAAAATCATGCGTCAAGACTTACTTCAGAGACTTGAGCACATTGTTTAGATTGAAAAGTTAGGGCAATATGGAACATACTGCAATGTTGGATTGGCTGGAGATGCTAAACCAAGATGGATGTAAAAGACCCAGTGGCAATTTTAAAGAGGAGAACAGTTCTTCCACCATCCTGGCCAATATTGGCCACTCAAGTTCACTTAAGACAAGATATTTGGTCATTTATTTCATTGCTATTTGTAGAAACTTTAGCAAATTGACCACAAGTTTTAGAGCATTATGACAATAATGACTTGTCAGAAATTCTTTATTTGAGATGATCTGATGTTGTTATATTGATAGGTTCTTTCTTTAAGTTATGCTAGAATCTCACTGGTCCTGATCTTAATGTCCACGAATGGTGATTGCCTCCATGACATTGATTCTGCCAGGACCTATCAATGTGAACAAATTGAGCTGAATGTTCAGCAGCTAGTTTTCGCATTGATATTTTCCAAGCTGCATAGGAGTACCAGGGAGTGGTAGGATGCTGGGGGGCTGACGCAAGAGAGTGGTGAGGATTGGTGCTGCAATTTAAAGCAAGGAAAAAACTCTGCTATTAAGCAAAAGGGACCTCGAGGGTTGTGTCTTGAAATAGTGAGATCAGCAGGGCCAGGGAGAGAAAGCATGGGGCCTGCGGCTTCCCCTGTTTCTGGCTCCCTTTTTATCCACCTCCTCCCCCAATATTAAACATGCCTCTTCATACCTGCCAGGTACCAGGAAACTGAAACCACAGTCACAGTAGGGGTGGATAGGTCTAACGACATTTCTTGGCTTTTGTACTCTTTACTGCTTTAAAGACCATTAAAAACTCAGGTTTCAATATGATAGACTTTACAAAGGCAGCATTGTCAGAAGATTGCATACAAATTAGCCATTCTTGCAAAGTAGCTAGCTTCACACCTTTGAGGTTGGCCATATGCAATATTTGCAGAGCAACATTATTCAAAAGAATTAAACATCACAACGAGCACTGCAAACAGCTATCTCATTTGCAAATTAAAGTATCTTGATCTTTCACTGACATATTCTATTGTTGCATGATTCCTGCTTTTACTTTTGTGTTTAAAAATAACAAAAATCATCCAGTAAATTAGCACCAACGCATTCAGCTGCAATAAGATGCTATTTCTATTCATACAAATAGGCTTTGATAACAGAAAAAATAAACACTTTCCAACTGGGTGGTAAATGTTTTTTTCATGTTAAACTGAAATTAACCACACTTGAAAATGCCCAGAATTAAGTAAATGCCAGGACAGCACATTTTCAGAGGCTCCTTTATCATTCTTTCTAACTCCTTTATTAGGTTTTGCATGTATGTTGTAACACAACCTTCTTATTTGGGTTGTTGTATGTGAGATTTGGAGTTGTACAGAAGTAGCACTAAGGGAATTTAGCAGTAGCCTCGATAGGCATTACCCCTCCCATTAAATTTAAAACCATAGATAAGAATGCATTAATGTCTCAGACACTGCAAGAAAACAGGTAATAGGTTAGCATGAAAGATGTTTCTTTCAAAATAACTGACACACTTCTGTATGTAAAAAGCCATCACCCTAAACATATCTTGCTTAGATCAAGGTCACAGTTAATGTATTTCTATTGCATATATGCACAGCTGGAAGATTTTAAACAGGCATTTGCTACCCTTTTTACTGCATCTCAAATCTCGAATTTAAATTTCACTGTTGTCACAATATGTTTCACAATAGTACCCCAAATATTGAACACATGCACCCTTTAGCTTGAGATTCCACAATCATTATGAATTAATACATTATCTCCGTAAATTGATTTGACCCACTTTCTAGGTGGACTTCATTCCACCTACTTCACTTCAGATAGTAAAAAACTAGTCCTGATCCCAGCAAAAGGCACTGGACTCAGCAAAAGACGGTCTCGTCCTAGCTCCTACATCCAGTCTCAGTAAAAGGATGCCCTTTTCCAGGCGTGGCTTCAGGTAAAAAGCTCTCAGTTCAAGGCTCCTGGGTCTAAGCAATAGGTGGCTCTGTCTCTAGCTCCCCTGGCCACTGTCAATATTGCCACTTACTTTGCTAACTGGTTCTCAAATCAAAAACTGTTTCCTACCCAAGGGTGTTGCTCATGAGCCTGCTTCATGAGCATATCAGCAGCAAGATGCAAAAGAAACAGGCTTTGTTTAGAGAAGCAGCTTCTCATCAATTCTACCGACAGGGGCAATTTCTTTAATTGGTCTCTCCAGTGAGTGAATCTTCTCCGGCCCTGGTTTGAGTCCTTGCATGCAAGTTAAGTGTCGAGTGTCATATTGCTGTTCAGTGGGGCTGGGTCTTTGCAGAACAAATGGAGCTCAGTCAAAGCTGGACAATGTCATCCAGAACATATCCTGGATATCAGAACCAATTATCTCAAGTAATGGAATCTTGCCATGGAGCAGAATGTCTACTATGCACATGTTTGTGAGCACATTGAGGCTATTAGGAACATCAAGCCCATGTTCCCCAAAGCCAGCGGCCCAGTGATTTAGAATTGTGTGATTTCACCTGGCCCTTGACAAGCAGGGGGAATGTGGCAATACCAAGTGTGTGACATTAGACCTCTGTTGCTGCAGATAGGAGAGCAAGTTCCTTTGCAGCCTCTAGAAAGGTCCATGGCATACTCTTTCACTTCACCATTGACCACAGGTCTGGGCCAATGCATAATTCCAGGGCTTGTGTGTTTTAGTGATTAAAATTATAGATCAAGGTATTAAACTCCCCTTTGCAGTCTAAGAATGCTGCTTTGTGATGAATTTTTAATTCTGTACCTTTTCATTTCCTGGTTTGAAGTTGAACAGAAGTAGAACATTCTGTTCCTTGACTGTAGAGTACATTTAAAGACAAATGGTTTTCCCAAGCTTGTGTCAACTGCAACTTCAGCTCCTTCCAGCTTCATCACGTCAAGTGGTCGGCACTTTCCTTCATCCTACACACACACAAGTAATGTTGAAGTAAGTTTACGTCAAGGTCTAACAGATCAATATATAACTGAATATTTTGAAATTGAAGATATATTATTTGTGCTCCTGTTAGGTGATCAAGTTCCAATTGAGGTCTTGGGGCAGTGGTGACTGGGGGTGCAGGGATTGGAACTGGAGGTGACTAGGTTGCGTAATTAGTACAAGAAGATAATTTCAGATATCTGGTCATCATGGATAAGTTGGACCAATGGGTTTGTGTCCGTGCTGTACATCTCTATGACTCTATGTTCCAGTTTTCCAGTCGGAAAGCAAGTTAAACGGGTTGACTTCATTCTCTCATTTGTACGATTGAACATCTTACAATATGTTAATCCTGAACTGAAATCGTGTGGACAATTGTTTGAATTGCCTGATGCAACTAGCATACTACATACTAATAAAGCAGAGTAATTGTAATTTAAAAATGGGGCAAATAGAATAACTGATTCTCAGCTTTGAGTACTCAAAACCATTTCAATTCCTTCCAGTCCTATCTCATTTACCACCTCCTTATAAATGCACATTGAAGCCAACCCAGAACTGACAATCTACCAAGATCTTCAGAACCTACTGAAGGTGCCATTTTAATCACGCAAACCTTTGAGTCTCTGGGAATGCTAAAGTGTTGCAGGTTTTGATGTAAAGGCTAAATGGTACAGCTTCTGGCTGACATCAGAGTCGGCACCAAGAATCTGGTGAGTGATCTGTCAGTGCAACCTCCCTCAAAGAGCAGTCAGCATCCACACTCTCCATGCAAGAATATCACACCTCATCAACATGCATTTCAAGACATGCAGGTGCCGGTGTTGGACTGGGGTGAATAAAGTTAAAAATCACACAACACCAGATTTTAGTCCAACAGGTTTATTTGGAAGGTTTGGCTATAAATTCTGTGAGCATGATCTTAACCTCCACGACCACCTGATGAAGGAACGACATTCCAAAAGCTAGTGCTTCCAAATAAACCTGTTGGACTATA
Organism: Chiloscyllium punctatum; assembly: GCF_047496795.1. Lineage (NCBI taxonomy): Eukaryota > Metazoa > Chordata > Chondrichthyes > Orectolobiformes > Hemiscylliidae > Chiloscyllium > Chiloscyllium punctatum. Next base: position 66,457,829 of record NC_092740.1, read on the forward strand.
ACCTGGTGTTATGTATTTTCAAGGATAGCTGTGCCTGTGGTCACTCAGATCAGACTGCTTAGGTAAAAACAAGGACTGCAGCTGCTGGAAACCAGAGTCTAGATTAGAGTGATGCTGGAAAAGCACAGCAGGTCAGGCAGCATCCGAGGATCCGAAAATCTTGCTCCTTGGATGCTGCCTGACCTGCTGTGCTTTTCCAGCAACACTCTAACCCAGATCACACTGGTTGCCAATTGTGGATGAATGTAGGCTACATAGATTTGCAGCAGGATCCCAGCCAAAAATACAGTGATGTAACTTGGCTGTCTGATTCGACTTTGACATTTTGCAGCTTTGCAAGTCCAGCACAAGAATACTAAACCTCAGGAAAAGGGGAAGCCTTGGAGGATGTATAGCCTATAACTGTTCTGAGGAAGATTCATCGGACCCGAAACATTAACTCCGATTTCTCTTCAAAAATGCTGCCAGTCCTACTGAGCTTTTCCAGCAATTTCTGTCTTTGTTTTGTTTCTGACTTACAGCATCCACAGTTCTTTCAGTTTATATTTAGCCCATAACTGTCATTCTGTACAATCATTTCACAGTAAATGAAATGCTTAAACCAAAATAAGACTCTATTAATTACTGGTAATTATGTCAGCACCCAGAAAGGTTGAAGACATACGAATGTATATATCGTCAAAATTACAGGTGAATAGGGCCATAGTCAGTTATGGTGGGTGTGTAGATCATTATCTGACAGTAACAGGATTGGGCTGGTGGTGGGTCAATTCCCACCAGTGACAGGATGTGGGGAGAGGGGTGTGAGTGGTGAGAAGGTTCCCTTAAGTGACTGGGGAAGGGCCAATGTATCATGTCATTATTATCTGTCAATGGCAAGTGAGAGCAAACAAAAACAGAAAATGCTGGAGAAACTCAGCAGGTCTGGCAGCAGACCAGAGTTAACATTTCAAGTCCAGTAGCACTTTGTCAGACTTGAAAATAGCTGGAAAATGATGGTATTTTTGTTGATGATGGAGTGGACTGTGATTTAGGAGGGAGGTGGTGAACGAGTGAATTGAATAGATTTAGGAGGTGCCCAGAGTGAGAGAGAAAAGGAAGTAGACAAAGGGACTGCTGATGATAAGTTGGAGAGAAATAAATGCCGAATGTGTGCGAATGAGAATGTGAAGAGTTGAAAATGGGTTGGTTGTGCTGGGAGCAACCTCCTGGGAGTGTAGGGTGGATAACAAACATGGAGGAAGGTGTTCACTCTCTAAAATTCTTAAACTCAGTGTTATGTGCTGAGGACTAAGATAGCTGCTCTGCAAGGGCTTTTGCCCGAAACGTCGATTTCGCTGCTCCTTGGATGCTGCCTGAACTGCTGTGCTCTTCCAGCACCACTAATCCAGTAATGGTTTTTCAAGCACAGCCAAACCATTTTCAACTACTCACATTCTCATTAGCATCAATTCAACATTTACTGCTCTCTTGGTTTCTCATCAGCAATCCCTTTCCTTTACCTTTTCTTTTTCTCTCTGTCTCTGTTACCCCATGCCCCGCCAAATCCCTTGGCACTGTCGCTAACAATTCAACCCACTCCTTTCCTCCTCCCTATCTCACCCCTGGGCATCAGAAAAAATGAGCTGCTTTCAGTTTTGAAGATGGGTTACTGGACTTGAAATGTTGGTTTTGGTTTTCTCTCCATAGTTGCTGCCAGACTTGTTGAGTTTCTCAAGCACACTTTTTTTTTGTTTCAGAACTCCAATATCCGCAGTTGACAGAATACCTACAGTGTGGAAGCAGGCCATTCACCCCAAATTGATCCTCAAAAAAGAATCCCACCCAGACCCACTCCCTGTATTCCGCATGGCTAATCCACCTAAATTACACTCTGGGTAATTTAGCATGGCCAATCTACTTAACTTGTACATTTTTGGATCATGGAGGAAACCCACCCAGACAGAGGGATAATGTGCAAACTCCATACAGTTGCCCAAAGGTGGAATTGAACCAGGGTCCCTGGTGCTGTGAGGCAGCAGTGCTAACCACTGAACCACCATGCCGCCTAGTCCTTTGTTCTATTTTTATTCTAGTGAGGGGAAAGTTGTACTGGTTCTGTCAATATGATAATGTGTGTGATGGGTATTCCTTCTCAATTTCTCTGCAACCTTTGAATGGTTGACTGCTGTACCAGTGCATCACCACCATTGTGAACATTCTATAGTACGTACAAAGTAGGTATCATTCCTAATTTTCCCAATTTAGTCAACACCTGCAAAGGTCTCTTCATTAGTGTCTGAATAGCTGCTTCAGGTGTTCCCTAAAATGTTCTTTTAACAGTATTGTCTGCATTTAATTGCCTCTCTTTTCGTGTAAGCATTTGTTTAGTTTTCCGAACGTTCATGTCAATACCACGCCTTACCGCTCTGACATCTTAGTGCAGTGATAGTTACTATGCTTTCTGACTGCAGTTCAATATTGCAAAGATTGAAACCCATCTCATGAAATTTGGTCAGGTACTTTGCACCTCCGTTCCCAATCTTTTCTTTTCTTCCTGATTGTGGGACAGGATCTTTGAGCTCCTCACACTTCAAATCCTGAGTCAATTACAAAGAATGTCTACATTCACATCTACATCACTTATCTTCACTCCTTCCTCATCTCCACTGCTGCAGAATCACTCATTCACATCCTGACTCAACTTTCCCAATATTCTCTCACACAAATCTATTAAGCTCCTCTATCCCTAAATTTGAACAAATCTCCATTTGCTGATCCCTCTACGCCTCTCTTAATTTCCTTGTGATGACTTCCAACTTCTTGGCTTTGCTTGCATCCCCTTTTCCAACTCTCCTGGTCCTTTTACTCTAATATTGCTGACATATTGGTCCAGTTCTCTGAAGTTTCTTGAAAGATTGCATGGGTGGTTGACAGTGAGGAAAAAAGATTTTGGGAGGGTAGAGACAGATTGGTCAGATGGGCATGGGCAGATCAATAGCAGATGTAACTTAGTCCTTGTATGTGTGAGTTGGTGCATTTTGGAAGCAGTGACAAGAGAAGGGAGTACTCAATGAATGGCAGGGCATTAGGAAGCTCAGAAAAACAGAGAGACCTTGGGATACTTGTCTGTAGATCCTTGAAGGAAGCAGAACAGATTATAAGCTGTTGTCTGATTTACTCTTACTTTAGAACATTGTCATTCATTCGAAAGTTCCATAATTTTTTCGCACCTTTTTGTTCTTGTAATAGTAGAATAAACCGTTGTGTTTTAAAACAAACCATCTTTTTCTCCAACCCTTGAGAAGTCCCGATTGAGTCCGTTTATGTAAGTATCCGCGACATGCTGGTCTTGGGGTGTTCGGACATCGGCTGATGTTTGACCCTACTACGAGAGTCAAAATGTCTGGACCTAGGAATTGAATTACAAAAAAGACAGTTAATGATCTAATATTATTTCAGTGCTGTCCATACATTTTATGGAGTCATTTTATTTGACTCATTTTTAAAAACCATTCTCACAAGTACAGTGTGCCTTGAATTGGGAGATATTTGATGTATTTGTATAACTACCAATTTTTCCAATTTAAGTTTTGTAGAAAGGACTTTGGTTTCAAATCAAGTTTGTGATGGGGTACTCACCATCTGTTTCTCTAGGTATAGTTGCACCAACTTTCAAGTATCTTATTAATGAGGACTAAGTATTCAAGTCAATTGGTGTCACTTCTATTGACACAATATCCATCTTTTTACTGCTTTTGTATGATTGGTATGTAGTGGCTTGGATACCCTGGTCTCTGGATATTCAAAACTGGGCATACCCCAGGAGATATGCACTGGGACTTTGTGACACCTGTACTCTCGAACCCATCTGACAAGCAATTTCCTCTCTCAATTACTATTCAACCCCCCTCACCCACTTGCCAGCCACCAATCAATCACCTTACAACCTACCTCCACCACACACCCACTGGCACCTTATACCCTCACCCAATGCACTGACTATGAGGGAGTTGCTGAGGAATTTGAAACTTTTTATGGGTAATTGTCTGGTATCTGGAGCTTCCATAAATGTCCCCAGCTTTGATTTAGAATTGGAAATTCTGGGGGACTCTAACTCACCGTTCTGAATAGCTACCCAGGAAATGTTGGAGGAATCAGCTCTAACTTTTGGTGAGCTATTCAATTGCTTCCACCCCCCACTCCTGATCACTCAGCTCCCATGACGCGCACACACATGCACAATCTCTCTCTCTCGCTCACACTCTCGCTCATACTCTTGCTCACTCTCTGACTCTCACACTCTCTCTCACACATACTCTCTCTGTCTCTCTCACACACACACACTCTCACTCACTCTCTCTCATTCTCTCTCTCACACTCTCTCTCACACTCCCTCTCACTCTCTCACTCTCAGTTTCTCTCACACACTGTCTCTGTCACACACTCTCTCACTCTCTCACACTCTCTCTCACACACTGTCTAATACTCTCTCTCTCACACACACTCTCTCTCTCTCACACACACTCTCACTCTTACACTCTCACTCTCACTCTCACTCTCTCACACTCTCTCTCACACTCTCACTCTCTCTCAGTCTCACACCCACTCTCTCACTCTCTGTCACACTCTCTCTCATACTCTCTCTCACACACACTCTCACGTTCTCACTCTCTCACTCTCTCTATCTCTCTCTTTCTTACACTCTCTCTCTCACACACACTCTCTCTATCTCACACACACTCTCACACACTCTCTCTCTCTCTCATACTCTCAGACACGCACTCTCACACTCTCACTCTCACACTCTCCCTCTCTCTCCCTCTCTATCTCTCTCTCACACACACTCTCACTCTCTCTTTCACTCCCTCACACTGCCTCTCACTCTCTCTCATACACTCTGACTCTCACACTCTCTCACACACACACTCTCACTCACTCGCTCTCTCACACTCTCCCTCTTTCTCTCATACTCTCTCTCTCATACACGCACTCTCTCACTTTCTCTCACACACACACTATCTCCCTTAGTTTGAAAAACATTTCCCCCTTTTTTCCCTGATCTCTGATGATCTGACTTACTTTCCCCTCCGTCCAAATTCCTCTGATCCCCAACTGGACCTGATGACCTACAATTGTTTTAGCCAAAAATTTCCTTTTTATGTACCAGTAGAAATGTTTACAGTACAGTTTTATGATTTTTTTTCCCTAGATTACATTATATTTTATTATCCATCATGAGAGACTAGTTCTCCTTTCCTCTCACCTAAAAGCCACTCAATCCTTGATTAACTACTATTTCTGACAACTTTGCTTTTAATTTTCTTTGCTAGTCATGCCTGACTGATCATCTTTAAGTTATTGCATCTTGACAGAATGTATAGTTTGCTGTTAGTCATGAAATAGTTCTTTCAGACTATCCATTGCCAATGTACACTCATGCCTTTTAATGCATTTTCTCAATTCACCTCAGCTAATTTGAGCCTCAGGCCTTTCCTTTCTTCAAATGTAATACCATTGCTTCAGATTAAATTACCTTGCTGTCAAACATAATGTAAAATTCTGTCATGTTGTGGTAACCTATCTATAAAGGTCCTTTTACAATAACGTTATTATTATTAATTAGCCATTTTTATTGAACTAACACTTGACCTAAAGTAGCATGTCCTTTAGTCAGCTCCTCAACACACTGCTCTAGAAAATTATCCAAAACACACTCCAGAAACTTACCCGCCACAGCTTCAGTGCTCATTTGGTTTATCCAGTCTATATCAAATTGAAGTAGCCAGTGATTACTGTGTAACCCATGTTACAAGTATCTTTCGCCTCCTGATTTATGTAATGCCCTACAGTACCACAACTATTTGATGGCCTATAAATAACTTCAACCAAAGCCTGTGGCTCCTTGCTGTTTTTTTAGCTTCATCCAAATGAATTCTGTGCATTATGCTCTGAGCTGAGATCTTTCCTTATTATCTGTACCACCTCACCACCTTTGTCTGTCCTTTCTAAACATCAAATATCCTTGAACATTCAGTTCCCAGTCCTGATCACAATGTAGGCATGTTTCTGTAAAGGCAATTAGATCATAACCTTGCTTCTCTCTTTGTGTCTTTAGATCAGCTGCCTTGTTGTGAATACTGCATGCATTCAGTGTCTTTAACTTTATCTTTTTGACATCATTCTGTATTCTATGCTCAGCTTTGTCTTATAGCCTCCCTAACAGTTTTTGTACTTATTTTCAAATTAATTTTCTTCCAGTTTGGATTACCCTTCAGATTCCCATACACCCAACAATCTGGATTAAACCCATCGCAAAATCACTAGCAATTCTCCCCTCAACGCTTCCAATCTCAGACCTGTTAAAACAAAACTTGTCTAGCTTGTACAGATCCCACCTGCCTCAAAACCTGTCCCAATGCTTCAGAAAGCTGTTAGTCTGTCTCTACACCAGTTCTCCAGCCATGTATTCAATCAATCAATCTTCCTTTTCTTCTGCTCATCAGCACATGAGCAGAACTCCCTGAAAATCCTTTCAGAACCTCTTCTCTTCTTACATATGATATTGCATTATTAAAGGCCACAACTTCTGGCTGATTCTGGTTGCCTGGAAAGATGTCATATAGCTTAGAAACATAGAAATAGGAGCTAGAGTAAGTCATTCAGCCTTTCAAGCCTGCTGCACCATATGTTATGATCATGCCTGATCATCCAACTCAATAACCTGTTTCTGTTTCTCCCCCCCACCCTTGCTTTTTGATCCTTTTAGCCCCAAGTGCTACATCCAACTCTTGAAATCATACAATGTTTTGGCTTTGACTGCTTTTTGTTGTAGTGAATTCTACAGGCTCACTATTCCCTGGGAGAAAACATTTCTGCTCAGTTCAGTCCTAAATAATTTACTCTGTATCCTTAAGCAATGATCCCTGCTACTTGACTCCCCCATCCTCGGGAATATCCTTCCGACATCTACCCTGTCTAGTCCTATTAGACTTTTATAGGTTTCTATGAGGTGAGTTCCAATTTTCTGAAATCCAGTGAATATAATCCTAACCAGTTCAACTTCTCCTCATACATTGGTCCCTCCCTCTGATAAAGAGACCAAAACTGCACACAATATTGTGGGTGTGGCCCCTCAAGGCCCTGTATAATTGCAGCAACATCTTCCTGCTCTTTGACATCCTTGATGCTGGCATACAGCTAGCAACATATCATCCTGGAGTCAAGTTTAAACCTGCAGAAATATTGTCTGATCCCCTGACTATGGAATCTCCTGTCACTGTTGTCTTTTCATTCATCTTCCTCCATCTTCTCCAGCTGAGATGCTAGTGGAACCATGAGCTTGGCTTTGTCTACAACCCCTGTAGATTATGCTCACCAGCTTCCAAAATAAAATACTGATTAGCCACCAGCATTGACACGACATGCCTGATGGTCAGCTTTTCCCTCTATCCCTACAGAGACACCAGCTGCAAAAGTTTATAAACCCCAATTCAAGCTTATGTAGCCAGTAGCAATTCCTGCAGATGTGTTCATCTGAGACCCAGGGTATGTCTTCACACATAGCGCAGGATGTAAATTCGACTTAGTCCAGCTTATCATCATTCTGTAACCATAAAACTATTGGTTACCCTTAGAATAAGAATAAACTTAGGATATTGTCACAAAGCTGGTCTCTTTTTTTTCTAAAAGCTGTTCCTTTTCTCAAGGATACTATGTCCTTGATTCTTTTTCAGAGGGGTCATAAAACTCTCCTGGTTCTGAAGTGACTAGTTTGATACAGAGATGAAAGAGGATTCTGAGAGGCCTTTTGTTTATATGTAAACAGAAGAGACTTCAGGCCAAAGTAATCATGTTTTAGAAATGACCTGTATAAAGGAAAGGGAGTGGTCAGTTCTCCAGCTGAGCAGTTCAGTCCAGAACTAGTTAGGAGTTCAGCTGTGTGTGAACAGGCTGCAAAAACTCTCTCTCCTTCTGCCTTCTAACTTCAACCTGTAAGCATTTGTTCCATTTTTACTTTTATTTAAGAGAGTTTGCTTATTGGGACTGTTGTATATATTTGGAACAGCATAATTAAGTCTAGTTTGGATAGACTGAGTTCTATAGGGGTTCTTTGTTCTGTTCTTTGTGTTACATTGTGTAATTTTGTGAATAAAGTTTTGTCTGTTTTAAAACCTGGTCATCTAGCTAACTTACTCTGGGTAACTTTCACTGCACTTACCAAAACAAATTGCAAAGTTATAGTCTAGGCTGCCTGCTCAAGAATGTTTTGAGTGGTCTGGCCTAGCCCATAACAATATAAACTTTACTTGACTGATGGTAACTTTATTTTCTTACAATTTACTTTATTATTTCATTTTTGATTAAACTTGAGCTCTGACAAAGGGTCTCTACACCCAAAGTGTTAACTCTGCTTTCTCTCCACTGATGCTTCCAGACCTGCAGAGCTTTTCCAGCAAATTCTATTTCTATTCCCCATTTCCAGTATCTGCAGTTTCTTTGGTCTTTTTAAAATTAAACTTGATTTCCCTTGATGTTCCTTATTAAAATTCAAGTTTGTTTCCTCTTTATGAATTACATATTTTTTCTAGTTTTAAGCTATTTAAACACACTCGCTCACAGTAGTTTCTCAATAATCAATGAACGTGCAGTGTTTCTATATCAGGCTTGGATTCTTGGGACAGTCAAATTTTGGAATTTGGCAGCTGGTGTTGATAAAAAGGGATGTGATTTCAACCCACTGCTGGTTATATAGTATCCAGTCTTGGACTAGACTGCTTCAATTGGAAAGGCTCCTGGCCCAGATGTTTGCACGTAAAGCTCATCCAAAACAAAGTGCTTTTTTTGTCTAATCTGCATAGGAAGTAGGGTTTCCTACCCTGAGTGGAAGATCTCGGCCATTATTTCCAAACGTTAAACACTGTCCATCGTGCCTTTCTAAGAATTTGCAGCACATCTTGATCAAGTTCTGGTGCTCACTGCCTATATTGAAAATGACTTCCCAAAGCATTCCATGGACAAAGAAGAAGTGCATAGAGAAGACCGGCCAACACACACTCACAGTTCAAGAAGCAGAACAAAAATTATGTTCTTTGGTCATAGACAATCAGTGCAAAATGTCTTCAGACCTCCCTGGGTGGGAGGTAAGATTGGCAGAGCTTCTGATCACCCCATGTATGAGGCACTGATTGCCAGTCAAACCTTAATGTGGTATTCATTAACATGCTTTGGCAGACTTGAGTCCTATGTGTTTTCTGGTATTCTTAGGTTGGTTGATTGATGGATTTATTGTCCTGTGTACTGAAGTACAAAGAAAAGCTTTGTTTATGAGCAGTACAAGCAGATCATAGTAAGCAAGAGCACTCAGATCAGAGGTTGTAAAAAGACTTAGACAGAGGCATACAAGTTACATTGCATTGTGCATGTGCTAGGTGAGATCAGCATTATTTGAGGCTACAGAGCTCATTCATCAGTCTAATAATGACCAGGAAGAAGCTGTTCCTGAACTTGCTGGTTTGTGTGTCCTCAGGCTTCTGTATCTTTTGTCTGACAGAAGAAATTGTAGAAGATCATTACTGAGGTTTGATGGGTCTCTGATGATGTTGGCAGCCTTTTCGCGGCAGAGAGGCGTGTAGTTGGAGATCGTGAATGGAAGGTTGGCTTCTGTGATAGTCTGGGCTGTGCATGCAACCTTCTGTAATTTCTTTCAGTCCTAGGCAGAGCAGTTGCCACACCAGGCGGTTGTGCACCTGGACAGATGCTTTCAATGGTGCATCTGTAAATGTTGGTGAGGGTTCTATGGACATGCCAAATTTCCTGAGATGCCTGAGGAAGAAGAGGCATTGTTGTGCTTTCTTGTCCATCGCATCTACGCAGGAAGTCCAGAACAGATTGTCTGTCATCGTCACACATTCACTCCACTCTCTCAACCTCAGTTCCGTTCATGTAGATGGAGGTGTGTTCTCCTCCTTTCTGAAGCCAATAATTAGTTCTTCAGTTTTGCTGACATTGAGAGAGAGATCGTTCTAATTGCACCACATCACCAAGCCCTCTATCTCCCTCCTGTATTTTGATTCGTCATTGTTAGATATCTGTCCTACTACTGTGGTGTCTTCAGCAAACTTGTAGATGGCATTCATTTGGAATTTGGCACCACAGTCACCGCTTGGGCAGAGGATTTGCTGTAATTCTTCGAAAAATTGATTGGTCAGCAATAGATTATAGAGAAAGAAATCTTTAAAATTTTGTCAGATCTCCTTATCAATACACTGTAATAAGCTTGCTTCATTCAGCCCGCATTACTTCCAGGGGAACATGAGGCTTGAGAAAAAGAGTTTGAGTGAATATTGTGCTGGAAAAGGTTCCAGAATTGGATGGGCATTGCCATTGAATTGGGAGAATAATTCAATTTTATGAATTCTTGAGGTCGTTAAATTGTTTTGTTTTTGCATGGAGTGATGTGTGAGGTTTTGACCTATCTGTGTTTCATTAAGGTGATCCTATCAGCTCAACTCCTATATCACTTTAAACCAGTTCCTCCTAGATAATCTTAGAACTAAAATAAAATCATGTTCAAAATGCATGAAAACACATAAACATTTGCAATGAATATTCAGTGACACAGATGCATACTTCAGTCAATTGAATCAAGCAATCACTTAGCATTTGTTTAGGACATTTCGTGACCATGGCATGGCCTAAAATGTTCAGAAAGTATTAGGTACTGTTGCCATTTGATCAATTCTATAACATGGGACACCAAGGTCGTGTCCAGAGTTGCTGAGTTCAAGTGCCCTTGCACTGAAGTAATATTCACTTAAAACTACCGATGTAACTGCCAGAAGAGAACTATCCCCTCAAATATAATGGCTTTTACAGCAGTTTTAGTTGTCAGAGGAAAAGACAGACAGAATTTAGTGCTTCACCAGGACATTTTCCAATCAGTGACTTTTCATTGTCCTGGTACACTTCAGGTTAAATCGAAGAACTGATTTGTCACTACAAATGTGAAAATCTAAAGCAAATTGGTAGATTATTGTCCTACGGCAGCCATCTTCAGCTGCTTCATCAACAACCTATCCTCTTCTGTAAAGTGTCATGTAGGGATGTTCACTAATAGTTGCATAATATTCAGCACTACTTGTGACTCCTCAAATACTAGAGCAGTCCATGACCAAATGCAGAATGACCTGGACAATATCCAGGCTTGGGCTTAAAAGTGACATGTAATATTTGTACCACCTAGATGCTAGGCAATGACAATCTCCAATAAGAGACAATCTAATCATTGCCCCTTGATATTCAGTGGTGTTACCATCATAGAATCTCCCAGGAGGTTGATAATTACCATTGACCAGAAGCTCAACTGCATGTGCCGTATAAACACAATGGCTACAAGAGCAGGTCAGAGGTTAGGACCTGCTGACTCCCCAAAGCCTGTCCACAAGTTGACAAGGCACAAGTTAGGAGTGTGTAACTGTATATCCCACTTGCCAGAATGGGTCCAACAAAACGCAAGATGCTTGACACCATTCAGGACAAAACAGGTCAATTGGTTGACACAAATCCATTCCCCATCACACTCAGGAGTAACATGCATTACAGAAAATCTCAAAAGATTCTTATACAGCTCCTTTCAAATCCATGACCAGTTCCATCTAGAAGGACAAGGGCAGTAGATACATGGGAACATCATTACCTGCAAGATCCCCTTCAAGCCATTGACCATTCTGATTTGGAAATATATTGCCATTTCTTTACCATAGCTGGATCAATATCCTTGAGTTCCCTCTGTACCAGCACTATGGGTCTACTCATAACACATGGACTACAGCAGTTCAAGAAAACAGCTGACCACTAACTTCTCATGGCAAATAGGGATGGGAAATATACGCTGGCCCAGCCAGCGATGCCAAATTCCCATGTGTGAATAAAAAAATTACTCTGCACCTATACCAAGGAAATGCTTATTAATGTTTAAATTGCTGAACCTGTGTACAGATATATCTTATTGTTTCAGATATTATAATACATGATTTCACCAATTTGAATTGAGATCTTTAATCTAAGTGGTTGGCAAAATTGGAAACATCAGTGGGTCCAAGTCTTATGATCTCACACTTGCTCCCAACATATTATGCCTCTATTTTGTAGCCTTAAATTAATTTCTTACCTATTCCAATAATTTGTTCTATTTTCAATTGGTTTTAATCTTTCACAAGGAACATAGTTCAATGATTCATGGCAATCAAGGTAAAACATGCCTTTAGGTTTTCCTTGATCTTTTTGTGGATATCGGTCCTGCAAAAATGTCATGAAAATGTTTTGAGCAGGAATTTGTGTTTGGCTGCTGATCCTTAGATTACTCTTGCACAAACATTTTACATGTTTCCTCCTGATCATTGGTTCCATTGTTTACCCGCAATTGGAAACAAATAATTTTGAAGTTGCCAAGTCTATTCTAGTATTCATTTTGAAGAATAACATGATTCTCCTTGTTCCTAGGATTCAAGTACCTTCTCTATGTTTATCATCTCTTTCTTAATTAATGTCAATGCCTCAGACCTTTATCTAATTCAATACCATAGGCTTAAAACTAATTATGGATTAGTGGTGCTGGAAGAGCACAGCAGTTCAGGCAGCATCCAAGTAGCTTCGAAATCGACGTTTCGGGCAAAAGCCCTTCATCAGGAATAAAGGCAGTGAGCCTGAAGCGTGGAGAGATAAGCTAGAGGAGGGTGGGGGTGGGGAGAAAGTAGCATAGAGTTCAATGGGTGAGTGGGGGAGGGGATGAAGGTGATAGGTTAAGGAGGAGAGGGTGGAGTGGATAGGTGGAAAAGAAGATAGGCAGGTAGGACAAGTCCGGACAAGTCAAGAGGACAGTTACTGAGCTGAAAGTTTAGAACTAGGGTGAGGTGGGGGAAGGGGAAATGAGGCACGACATGGTTGAAGAGCTTCAGTGCAGAGGAAATGACCTGGGAGTTGCACCACTAATCCAGTTATCTGGTTTCCAGCATCTGCAGTCATTGTTTTTACCTCGTTGATTTTAACCCTACTGCGAATCCTCTTGCAAGGATGCCTGCCTTGAAGAAGTTTTCCTCCTCTCTTACAAGAATCTCAGGGAATCCCTCTCCCACTGCAACTCCCAGGTCATTTCCTCTGCGCTGAAGCTCTTCAACCATGTCGTGCCTCATTTCCCCTTCCCCCACCTCACCCTAGTTCTAAACTTCCAGCTCAGTAACTGTCCCCTTGACTTGTCCGGACTTGTCCTACCTGCCTATCTTCTTTTCCACCTATCCACTCCACCCTCTCCTCCTTGACCTATCACCTTCATCCCCTCCCCCACTCACCCATTGTACTCTATGCTACTTTCTCCCTACCCCCACCCCCCTCTAGCTTATCTCTCCACGCTTCAGGCTCACTGCCTTTATTCCTGATGAAGGGCTTTTGCCCGAAACGTTGATTTCGAAGCTACTTGGATGCTGCCTGATCTGCTGTGCTCTTCCAGCACCACTAATCCAGAATCTGGTTTCCAGCATCTACAGTCATTGTTTTTACCTCGTTAAAACCAATTATCCCTGGGGATTTTGTTGTTGGAATCATTTTACTTTCCACCCATTCCACTATTTCCCAAGTTAGATTCCTTGTGAACACACATAGGGAGTAATCAGGCAATAAACTAAACTATATTGTGTTTCCTTCTGTTATTGGTCAGGTTTGTAATGTTTTAGTCCAGTCACCTCCTGCTTGACTATCCCTTAGTATTGTAATGTTGAAAAACCTTGTTAATGTTGTGCTTAATATCCACAGCTATCTTTTTTTCCTTACCTTCCTGATTGCCTTGTGAACATGTTTATGTACCTTAGCTAAGTATCTGCAGTATTTGTGGAAATTACACTTCCTTCATGCTTTGTCCCTGATGAATGTGTTAAATCATTCAGAGTTCTATTTGTTAGTTTCTGCTTGATGATCCTTTACATACGATTTTGTGTGGGAGAGGACAGAGGCCTAGGAGATCTTGGATCTGCTGGATGTTTACTTTTACAGATTTGTACTCAGTGGTTGGTGACTACTTTTGCCTGTTGGGAAGGCTGCAGCATCTAGAGTTGGAACTAAAACCAGGTGTTTGAGGGGTCCAACCCATTTCCTGTAAAACTTAGAGGTTGCCATAAATGCTTCGTTTGGGAAGGCCCACTGTAATGAGGGATTAAAGAGACTGGATGTGGAAATCCTACCTCGGTCCCCCTGTGAAAAGCGAGTCAGAAGTTGGCAACTCTTGGTTGCAGGCAGCAGCACAGATGGCAGTGGCACTGGCCTAGGATTGATGAAGGGCCCTGGACTATAGGTGCGTAAATATGGGATCAATCACAAGGTTCAGTAGGATGATCCCTGTATGGAGGGATTGTCTTACAAACAAAGACGAAACGGGTTGGGACTCTACTCATTGGATTCTAGAAGAATGGGAGGTGATGTTGTTGAAACATATTGGATTCTTATGATGCCTGACAAAATAAATGCTGAGAGGATGTTTCCACTCTAGTCTGGACAAGAGGGCATAGTTTCATACCTAAAGGGTGTCTATTTAAAACTGAAATGAGAAAGATTTTTTTCTCCTCAGTGGATTCTGAGTCTTTGGAACTCCTTGCCAAAGAGAGCTGTTGGAAGAAGACCTTGTATATGTTTATGGCTGAGATGGATAGATTTTTGATCAAGGATTACGGGGAAAGGACAGGGTGACTGCCAGATCAGCCATGGTCTTACTTGATTGGTGGAGCAGGCTTGAGAAGCTGAATGCCCTACTCCCATTCCTATTTCTTATGGTTGTATTGTCAGGAACTTGGATATCTGATATCTCTGATGGTATGGGAACACCACCACCACCACTCTCCCTGGCCAGGTTATGGTCCTGGTACATAAATCAATGGATCTTCCTGAAAGAAAATTATGCAGAGCTCCTTATTGGCTCAGTGCTTAGCACTGCAACCTCAAAGTGCCAGGGACCCAGCTTCAATTCCAGCCTTGGGCAACTGTCTGAATGGAGTTTGTGCATTCTTCCCATGTCTGCATGGCTTTCCTCCGGATGCCCTGGTTTCTTCCCACAGCCCAAAGATGTGCAGGTTTTGCGGATTAGCCTTGCTAAATTGCCCATAGTGTCCAGGGATGTGCAGGCTAGATGGATTAGTCGTGGGAAATGCAAGGTTACAGGGATGGAGTGGGTCTGGGTGAGATACTCTTTGGAAGGTTAGTATAGACCCAATGGGCTGAATGGCCTGCTTCCATACTGTAGGGGTTCTATGACATCAGCAATCTACTGGCATGCTGCAATAATTAACCACATTGTGTTATAAAAGACTAACTTACCAAACAAAGCAAACATTTTACTCCACTTTGACTGTCCCTACCTTGACGAGCAAGGGTGGCTGCCTCAGAGTGAGGAATGCTGGTCACATCTGTGCCGTTAACAGCCAATACAATGTCACCAATCTGAAGTCCAGCTTCTTCAGCTGCACCATCTAAAATCAAGCCCAGAAATCACGTTTGTTTTATAAAGAAAGTATGCATCTTAGATTTATACACAGAAAATGTTTTGATAAACTGTATTTACCTCAAAACTAAATGCAGGAAATAGCTTCAGTCAATGTCCCGTATTTTTAACTTAGAACACACTGAGCTGAATTTTCCCACCCTGACACAAGGGCAACTCTTCAACATTTCGGGGAACTATTGGATTCCCAGATTCCTTTTCTGTTCCTGTTATCAGCCATTTGCAACAGGGTGAGCTAAGGTTACAGGTAGTGAACTCACATACAGCTACCCTGATATTGCCAGCTCAAATCTGGAGTTAGGCATTTTAGACAGGTTTTCATGGAGTCAGACTGGCTTTGAAGTTGATGTTGTCTATAGCAGCTCAGAGCTGCCATGTATCACGAGGAGCCCGGTCTGAAGTGGGGGATGTTTTCACAGGCAAATTGAAAAGATGTTGCCAATGTCATTTTTCTTAATGAGAGGCTGTATGATCAGTTAGATAATTGGAGTGATTGATGATAAGGTTTTCCCTTTAACAGCAAGGTTATTGATAAATTAAGCAGCATTATGAATGCAAAATTGTCTTTATATGAAATAGCCTTCATATTACCCACTGGATAACATGACTTCTGGAACAGTGCTGAAAGTCAGATTTAACTGTGCCAACTGTGCACTTTATCTGGCTCATTGAATGACAGCTCAGGCATCAAAACCACTGCTTCAAAACTTTGAACAGGTGGTTGAACTCCTTGAATAACTTCAAAGGCTTTAATGTATTCAGCTTGAGTAGTTGTGTTGATGGAGATATATAATGGAATCTCATTATGAATGATTGGATGAGTTCCGAACTTACAAATAGATTTATCTAGACAGGCTTTGCTGACATAAGTAGATAAGCATCTTTAAATGTATCTAGGTTGACAGTTTCATGAGTTCCTAGAAGGAGGTTTTTTTTTGAATTACTTAACTTTGACAGTTTCATAAGAAGATCATCCCAATGTTCTTTTAGGGCTAACAACTTTTCTACATAATGGACACTGAATGCATTAAGATGTGATGTGAAGGGGATTTACAATGGGGTGACATGCAGATATGGGAGCACAGTGGTTAAGGAGATATTGGATAAATGAAGGAGTGTAAAGGGGTGGTTGAGCAGATGTGGTCAGACTACATTTGGAGTATTGTGCGCAGTTTTGGCCCCCATATCTCAGGAAGGATATACTGGCCCTGGAGCATATTCAAGGAGGTTCACGAGAATGGTCCCAGGAATGAAAAGCTTAATGTATGAGGATTGTTTGAGGACTCTGGGTTTGTAGTCGATGGAGTTTAGAAGGAGAGAGGGGGAAATCTAATTGAAACTTACAAAATACTGAATGGCCTGGACATAGTAGATGTTGAGAAGATGTTTCCATTGGTAGGAGAGACTACAGCCCGAGGGCATAGCCTTAGTGTAAAGGGAAGACCTTTTAGAACTGAGATAAGGAGAAACTTCTTCAGCCAGACAGTGGTAAACCTAGGGATTTCATTGCCACAGAAGGCTGTGGAGGCCAATATCATTGAGTTTATTTAAGGCTGAGATAAATAGGTTCTTGAGTATCAAGACGATCAAGGGTTATGGGGAGAAAGCGGGAGAATGGGGTTGAGAAACTTATCAGCCATGATTGAATAATCGAGCAGACGCGATGGACTGAATGGCCTTATTTCTGCTCCAATGTCTTATGGTCTATGGTCTTAGTTGAGGGGAGGAGGGTTATGGAGCCTAACGCTTCTCTATAGATTTGGTCCAATGTGCCAGGAATGTAGGTTTTAACTTGTCCATCTTGGCATTCCCCTGCCTTCAATGTAATCTCAGGCCTGCTCTTTCAGCTGAACCCCACGGCCCCACCATGAAAATAGTATAAGCAGGAGCAGACACCGTTGGTCAGGAGGTAGGATCTCAGGATCAGGAAATTTCCACTCTCTGTATCAGAGGGTAAAATCCAGACCATTATCACCTTTTATCATTGTTTATCCATATCCAGAGCAATAAATTCTTAAGTCATGTGCTCTCATGTGCTTTCGGCTTATGCCCGAAATGTCGACTCTCCTGATCCTTGGATGCTGCCTGACCTGCTGTGCTTTTCCAGCAACACATTTTTCAGCTCTGATCTCCAGTGTCTGCAGTCCTCACTTTCTCCTAGTTGATTTTAACCAACAGCCAATCCTCTTGCAAGGATGCCTTCCTTGAAGAAGCTCTTTTCCTCCCTCTACAAGGATTTCAGTGAGTCTCTCCCTCACTGCACACCCAGGTCACCTCATAGAAGGGCTTATGCCCGAAACGCGATTCTCCTGCTCTTTGGATGCTGCCTGGCATGCTCCACTTTTCCACCAACACATTTTTCAGCTCTCATATGAGATGTTTGTATTGCATTTGTTAAAACAACACTTATAAAGGGTAGTTAAGGATAGGCAATAAATGTTGCCCTCACCAGTGATGCTCACGTCCTGTGAATGAATAATAAAAAATAGACAGTCCTTCTAACCAATATCCCATCTTTTCTTCCCCGTATTTTCACGCTATAATTTACCACAAATCATTCCACACCTGAGAAGACTTGTTGCCAGGAGCTTGTTATGATTAATATTAGGCATGAACTACATGCATTTAATTTTGGATTAATGTTCCCACTCATTTTCTCCCTCCCTCAATTTGGGTAATACATTCCATGAGAGCACATCTCAGATAAAAGGTGATTCGTAGAGTACAGCCCTGCATTCTTTCTAGCAGCAGTATTGTTAGAGTCATAGAGGTCTATAGAATAGCAACAGGCCTTTCGGTTCGTGGAGTCTGTGCAGGTGAGAAACGACCACCTAACCTTTCAAATCCCATTTCCAGCACTTGCCCATAGCCTTAGATAGACACTTGCAAGGCAGAGGCATATAAATACTTTTCAACTGTTATAAAGGTTTTTGCATTTGAAAGAGACTGATTTCTAGATTTCCGCCACTTTCTAGGTGAAAAGAATTTTCCTCACATCCTCCCCAATCCTTCTGCCCCTTATGTTAAATCTACACTCCCTGGTCATTGATCCTCCCACCATAGGAGAAGTTGCTTCTTTCCTATCCTATCTATGCCCTTCATTGTTTATACATCTCAGATATGCATCCCACCCACCCCCCACCCCTTGCCCACTACCACTACCTCAGTCTCCTCTGCTCCAAGGAAAACAACAGTCTGCTCAATCTCCCTTCATAACTGAAACTGTCCAGCCCAGGCAACATCCTGGTAAATCTCCTTTGCATCATCTCCAGTACTATCACATCCTTCCCATAATATAGATTCTAGAACTGCACACAATACTCTAGCTGTGGCATATCCAACATTTTATGCAGTTCTAGCAAAACCTCCCTGTTCTTAAACTCTATGTTTCATCTCCCATATGCCTTTTTAAATGCTTTATCTGGCCTTCTACTTTCAGGGGCTGGTGGACATGCACACCAAGGTCCCTTTGATCTTACTGTTTATCATGTATTCTCTTGCCTTGTTTGTCCTACCCAAATGCATCATCTTATTTTTAATCAGGGTGAAATCTATTTGCCACTGACCAGCTGATCAATATCCTTCTGTAATCTAAAGCTATCCTCCTCTATATTTACCAACATACCAAATTTCATACCATCCATGAATTTATTGATCATCCTTCCTAGATTCAAGACTAAATCATTTTATGTACTACAAACAGCAAGGATCCAAACATTAATCCCTGTAGAATGTCAAGGACACAGATTTCTAATCACAAAAACACCCCTTGACCATCACCCTCTGCTTCCTGTCAATTAGCCAATTCTGGATCTAATTTGCCATATTTTCTTAGATCCCACAGACTCCTACCTTTGCTATCTGTCTCCCATGTGGGAACTTTATCAAATGCCTTGCTGATGTTCAAGTAAACCATGCCAAATACATTGGCCTCATCTATACACTTGGTCATTTCTTCAAAATATTCAATCAAGTTGGTCAGGCATGACCTCCCCCTAATTAAATCTTGCTGAAGGTTCTTATTTAATCCTTGTCTCTCCAAGTCCAGATGAGTTTGGTCCCTCAGAATTGCTTACATTAGTTTCCCCTCTGCTGAGTCTAGACTGACTGGCCTGTGGTTTTAGTGCTTTATCCCTTGCTCCCTTCCTGAATTACAGTACCACAATGATTGTCCTCCAGTCCTCTGGCACTTCTTCTGTGGCCAGAAAGGATTGAAAATTATTGCCAGTGGCCCTGCTATTTCCTCCTGCAAACACCTTTCATTTGGCCCTGGAGCTTAATCTAATTTTAAGCCTGTCAGATCATTCAGAACTTTGTTTTTTGTCTGTGCTAATTTCTTTAATTCTATCACAGTTCTTCTCCCTAATTTCTATACCCACATCATCCCTCTCCCTAGTAAACAATGACACATGTATTCAGTTAGAACCCTACCTACATTCTCCAAGCACGAATTACCACTGTGCTCCTTAATGGGCCCCACTCTTTCCCAAGTTGCCCTTTTACCCATAATGTACTGAATGTTGTCAGGCATGAGAACGTATCATTAAAATTGGTTGGAGCTATGATATTGTCTATCAGCTTTGACAATCCTAGAAATGATACACAACTCATTGCTCAGTGTACAACTTACACAAAATTTCTTTCCTTTGAAGTTAGGGTACACAGCAAATACCTGAATCACTCTAACCAGTTTACCACCTGCAATAAAGTTAAAAGTTTTCTTCCTAAATATTTCCTGATTTTCCAAATTATTGGAAACATTTGCAGGCAATATGGTTAAAAGAAATGGTGACCACAGTTCTTATAACTTACTTGTATCTACTTCTGTGACTAGAATGGGTTTTGAAAATTGAATCCTAAATCCCCAGGGATAGTCACCGGTTCCTTTGGCAATCTTCACTGTCCGTTCCCGAACTGTGCAAAATAATGCAAACAAAATATGTCATTGGTGTGTCGACATATGAATGGACAAGGGAAAGGAAGAATGCAGCTTGACAGAAACTGAAGGTAAGGAAGATCTTCAGTGATAACAGTTAGATGATTATAGCTTCAGGTCTGTTTTAAAACTTGAGACTGACACTTCCATACAGTATAGAAGAGTGTTACATTGCCTTTTGAGCAGTATCTACCCCAGGAAGGCATGGCAAGTTGTCTGATGTCCTGGCCAACATGTTTCTCTCAAGCCAGAAAGATCATCAAAAGAGTTGAACTGATGGCTTGATGGAAACATAAGATCCCTGACTGAGTAGATGCATAAAAAATGTTTCCTCTTGTAGGTGAATCTAGAATTAAGGGTCACTGTTTAAAAATAAAGAGCCACATACTTAAAACTGAAGAGACACAAAATGTTTAATCTCATGAGTCTTCAGGATTTGCTTCCTAAGAAGGGGTGGAAGCCGGGTATTTATTTTTAATGCAGCGGTGGATAGATTCTAGTTAAGCAAAGGTGTTAAAGGTTATTAGGAATAGGTGGAATTGTAGTTTTGAAATTATGATCAGATTAACCATGATTGTATTAAATGGCCAAGTAGGTAGACTGACAGGCTAAATAGCTTACTCCTGCTCCTTGTTTATACATTAGCATTTATTGAATAACTTTTCGTGAGACTTTGCTGTTCATGAGGTGTCTCATTTACTTACACTGCAACATTGACAAATCTCCAATTCTTTGCAGCATCTTTTCCAGTTCCCTTACACACCTTCTGCATCATAGAAATCAAAACTGCAAGGGTAGTCCAGATTGGGATGAACAATTAAATGTATTGTTCTACTCTTTACTCTCCTTCCATAATTTTGTCACTTTGTACAGATTAACATGGGATTTAGTTTCTAATTTTTTGGTGTCTTCAGGAAACATTGACAATTTTGTTTCTTTATCATTCTAATTAACTGGTATTCAATGTAAAAAGTGAAAGTTGTCAATTATGTCCTATGTGGAACTGCACATCATGTTCCACTACTCAGATACAATTTGTTGAATGATTACTCTTTATTTTCTTTAATGCAACCAGTTGCTGACGCACTTTCGTAGCTGACTACCTTTTCCGTTCTTTTCAACATTATGGACCAATCTCATATCTGATGCTGTCCCAAAAGTGAAACTTAGTTCCACATAACAGGACCATCCCTTGAGCATTCAGTGGATACTGCTTGATGGAAGGTCATCAACTCAGTGAATGACTCTCTTTGATCTGTCTAAAATATATTGGTCTTTGTGGGTAAGGAGTGACCATGCCTTAGTGTAGCAGACTGGCATGTTTCAATGTCGAGAGTGTGGTGCTGGAGAAGCATAGCAGGTCTGGCAGCATCCAAGGAGCAGGAGAATTGATGTTTTGGGCATAAGCCCTTCATCAGGAATGAGCCCTGAGGGGGTGCAGTGAGAGAGAGAGACTCACAGATCCTTGTAGAGAGAGGAGGAGAACTTCTTCAAGGTAGACATTCTTGAAAGAGGCTTCGCAGTAAGGTTAAAATCAACTCGGAGCAAGTGAGGACTGCAGATGCTGGAGATCAGAGTTGAAAGTGTGGTGCTAGAAAAGCACAGCAGGTCAGGCAGCATCCGAGGAGCAGGAGAATTGACATTTCAGGCATAAACCCTTCATCAGGAATGATGACATTTCAATGTCAAGAGGAACACAGTTAAAACTGGAGAAGCTTATACTAGGGAGTGTTGCTGAACAAAGAGACCTTGGAGTGCAGGTTCATAGCTCCTTGAAAGTGGAGTCGCAGGTAGATAGGATAGTGAAGAAGGCATTTGGTATGCTTTCCTTTATTGGTCAGAGTATTGAGTACAGGAGTTGGGAGGTCATGTTGCAGATGTACAGGACATTGGTTAGGCCAGTGTTGGAATATTGCGTGCAATTCTGGTCTCCTTCCTATCGGAAAGATGTTGTGAAACTTGAAAGGGTTCAGAAAAGATTTCCAAGGATGTTGCCAGGGTTGGAGGATTTGAGCTATAGGGAGAGGCTGAACAGGCTGGGTCTGTTTTCCCTGGAGCGTCGGAGGCTGAGGAGTGACCTTATAGAGGTTTACAAAATTATGAGGGGCATGGATAGGATAAATAAACAAAGTCTTTTCCCTGGAGTTGGGGAGTCCAGAACTAGAGGGCATAGGTTTAGGGTGAGAGGGGAAAGATATAAGAGACCTAACTGGCAACTTTTTGATGCAGAGGGTGGTACGTGTATGGAATGAACTGCCAGAGGAAGTGATGGAGGCTGGTACAATTGCAACATTTAAGAGGCACTTGGATGGGTATATGAATAGGAAGGGTTTGGAGGGATATGGGCCGGGTGCTGGCAGGTGGGACTAGATTGGGTTAGAATATCTGGTCAGCATGGACGGGTTGGACCGAAGGTCTGTTTCCATGCTGCTCATCTCTATGACTCTATGACTCTTTAAGCTTCTGCAATGGATGACTGGGGAAAAGGTACGGCTTGGGTCTCAGGCACCACATCATAACAAAAGGTGGAACCCAACTAAAAGTTTTCAAATGTGTATTTTTGAAAATCCTTTCCATAATAACCTGTAAATCTAAGTGTAAATATTGCTTGTACAATCAATGAAGTGAGTTGCCCGTGACTACTGTATTTATCTATTACTGTTCAGTGAGGTACTTCAGCAAACATTATAACTAAAGTTTTCTTTTGAAAGGAAAAGCAATGTGAAAATTGTAAAACACATTGGTTACTTTGCAGTTGTGTGCATGGAGACCAGGTAATGTTCACTTCCACTTTCCTAGTGCATGTTTCAGACATAAACACAGAACACTGGAACACCTCAGCAGGTCAAGAAGCATCTGTGGAGCAAGAAACAGTTAACTTTTTGAGTCTGGTCTGAGTCTCGTTCAGAACTGGAATTCTCGAGCATTCACTGTGTTTGTTCCAGAATTCCATCATCCACAGTGTTTTGTTTATGTTCGTCTGCTTCAGACAAGTGCCTTCTTCAATTTGCAGACACTTGTACTCTAGGTACATGTCAAATGTGAGATGTTACGTCAAAAAGATTTCAATTAAATTGCAGAAATGTTACTTGAAGAAAATAGTAATTTTCTGACTAAAAATAATAAAATTGCGTAAATATATTACTTGCGGCAGGTCGAGTCCTCTTTCCAAGGCAACGGGGATTATTGTCAGAGTTACTCTCATCTCCTCTGAAGATCCAGGAAGTAGCATTAAAAGTCTCGGTGTAAATTCCTCTTTGCTCACTCTCAGTCCGGACTTGTGCTAGATCCACGGATCGTGTCTCCTCTGAGTTCACTGTACATCATGGACAAAACAGAAACACAGTTGCAGAGAACCATGAAAGTACAAATATCTTTCCTAATTATGACTTAGTGATCATAATCTACTTTTACCATTGCCTAAAATATAAGATAAAAAGAAATAAAAAGATTTATGGTCACTATTTTACATCAATTTCAGATGCAAATATTATTTGGACTTACTGTATATAAGTCTGATCATATTCATCTCCAAAGTCTTTGCATGTTTTATGTTAATTGCGTCAGCTTGTTCTGAAAGTGTATATTCACAACATTGTCATGCCAGAAATTAATTAATGGGAGATTTTTGAAATCTTTAATATCAACAAGAAACATTAACGAGAGGAACTAGACTACTAAGTGGGTTAAGTAATTGATCTTTTCATCCAGCCTGACCTGCTGGAGGGGTGAGATTCTCCATTCTCTGGAAAGAGTATGTGTTCCTATGTGAAATGGCAGTCTGTGATCTTTTCCCATTTAAGTACAGAGCTAAAGCACAAATCGACTTTACATTGATGCCTCAGACAGAAAATCCATATGAATGGTTGGGAGCACAAAGTGGAATCATTGTTCCAAGTCTTGGATACGCTGTTGCTATGTAGCTTCAAAATCATTCAAGGTCACTGGCAAACCAAGCGCGTATTGATTTTTATTTGGAATTAGTGTATTTAAAGGATGCACTTCCATATGATTTTAGACATGCAGATGGCTCAGGTTTCAGAACATATTGATTCCATGAATGGAATGTATGTCAGGTGACTGAGGTCAAAATGTTTACATCACTGGCTAACGAGGATTATATTTTCTCTGTTCAATTTTTCTAGAAAGGAAAACATATTAATCAAAAAGTAAACATTACATAAAGAGCCTGTGTAAATTTGTGAAATAATAAAATCCTGTCTTGAGAAAATATGAATTCTACAGTAATGCAAAATGTAACAAATTGGAGCCTAATCTGATTCATCCTCCAATAAATTTCTACCTTTGACATCAGGGTCGCTGTAAAATGTTTGTGGAGCTTCCTAATTGAAACCACTTTTTGTTCTTTAATCAATGTGCAAACAGAATTTTAATTTTTAAAATGTAATTTTTTTCATGTGATTGTGCCTTAATTTTCCTCACACTTTGGCAAAACATAGAGACAACCATGGTAACCAAAACCCCTCTGAAAATGTCAATACGTTCTTATGTTAAAACTCATGGCCAGACTATTTTTTTTTCGCATTTCCTTTTTGACCAGTAAATATAAACAATAAATTGTTCATAAGTAATGGAAAAACATAGGTTGGAATTTTCTTATTTACAGCCTAAGTGTCTGTCAGGTGAAATACTTGGTGCTTAATCCTTCGTGACTGGGAGAAAGCTTCTCACACAATCCTCTGCTCTTCATCTCATTCATTTTGCAGCAGGCTTTCTTCATCAGACGAATCATGCAACTGGGTGGCAGAAGAGGGAAGATGCTCACCACTGGGACCTTGTGGTGTTACACCATTGGCATCATATTTAAAACCCAGCAGCACACCACTTCAGATGCTGCAAGCCAGGAACTCGCCCTCACATGAAGGTGTGCAAACATTATTGAGGACATAGCTCAGGGAGAAAACTTGCTCCCATTTCAGAGACAAAAACCTGGTGATATTGGAAGATGAGGTGGTGAAAGGCAGTCTTTTATCCAGCTGCCTATCGCAAAAGCCTACTCTGCCAGACATAGCCAGCCTAGCTCAGTGCGGTTTCCTGAGTTAAAAGGAATACCCAGCAGTGTCGGAAGAAGTTCAATGATCTTTTGCACTCTATAAGGGTAAATGTTACAATCTTCACTCTGCTGTCTCAGGCCCACAGGGTTACCACTCACTCTAACGCTTTCACTGCATGTACTTCTCACCAAGGACTACTATTGTATGTATCATGTCTACTCAATGGTTCTTGTCCACCTTCTCCTCCCAACCATTCCTGCTCTCTGCACTTCCTACTCACTCACTGGTGTGAACTCGCCACTCCTCCTGTTGATGTGTCACCTTTAACTACTTTTCATTTCCATCATATTTAACTCTTTCCCTTTGTTTCATTGCAGGAAAATCAGGTCCATAAGGTTAAGGCTGACAAGGAGGGTGGAAAGGAATGGTGGACATCCAGACTTCTTACTCCTTACAAGGAGAAATGTCTTGAATGGGACTGGTTGAACTCCTTGGACATCAGGCCAGAAAGCTTAATTTTCCTGTGCAGGCTGCTCTCCCTTTGCCACTGTGTTTCTGTCATTATCAATCTGTGCAAGCTCTTGTCCCATTCAGGCAACTAATTCCCTTTCTTCTGTTTTTCAGGCATTAATGGGACCCAGTGAACTACCATAAAAAGGCTAGTGCTGGAGACTCTTAGCTTTACCTCCTTTGAGAAGGAATCCCTCTACCCTCACTGGATATATTAGCAAGGCTTTCTGCTTGTTCTTTATTCACTCACAGACTGTGGGTGTTGCTAGCTAGTCCAGCATTTTGTTGGCCATCTCTAAATGCCCAGAGGACAATTAAGCATCAACCATATTGCTGTGGGCCTGAAGCCAAATGTAGGCCAGACCACACAAGGATGACAGATTTCCTTCCCTAAAAGATACTAGTGAACCATGTAGGTCTTTCGAACAATTGAACATTAGACCATTCATTCTAAGTTTTTACTGAATTCAAATTCCACATCCGTTATGGTGGCCTTTGAACCAGTGTCCACGCAAAATTACCTGTGTTATTACTCCACCAATAACACCACTAGGCCATTGCTTTCCAAACCAGCACACTCCTGCATCCTAGACCAGCTCAAAGACTTTAACCTTGGTTGAGACAGTTTCTAGATTAGTCTCAGGAGGATGATCTGATGACCAGATTGGAGTGGTGCTAGAAAAGCATAGCAGGTCAGGCAGCATCCAAGGAGCAGGAAAATTGACATTTCGGGCAAAAGCCTTTCATCAGGAATAGAGGCAGGGTGCCTGCAGAGTGGAGAGATAAATGATAGGCTTTTGCCTGAAATGTCGATTTTCCTGCTCCACAGATGCTGCCTGACCTGCTGTGCTTTTCCAGCACCACACTAATCTAGATTTTGGTTTCCAGCATCTGCAGTCCTGGTATTTACCTACCTGATCTGATGACCACATCATGGACATGCCTCTGGAATTGGCTGAGGGAGGAACACACCAGGTCTTTGGCACTCGGGGGACTGCTGTAGACCAGCCCTCATCTCAGACATAGGCAGAAGATGGTTCCATTGTTTTCGACTTTAATTACTTCATCAAGTGTATGGACAAGCACAGGAACAGCAGACAGGTTTGTCAGAGACACTCATTAAGAGATAAAGTGTTTGGTGCTTTAATTGCCTTTTTTGGGTATTACAGATTTCACCATGCCAGCATAAGTGTCGCCATCTTTTCTCCAAAACTACACAAAAGACTGCATTGAAGCCCAATGTACAGTTTTAAACACAGAAGCATACTGTAACTGGATCAGAGAAGTGCCATGAGAGTCCTTATAGAATGGCACATACCAGATGCCAATGTTCAGATGGCATAAAATAGGTGGAAAGGCAGGTTGCGAGAGGGCTACAAATAATTTGCCAAGATGATTTGGAGGTGCAGGTGTTGGACTGGGGTGTACAAAGTTACAAATCACACAACACCAGGTTATAGTCCAACAGGTTTATTTGGAAGCACTAGCTTTCAGAGTGCTGCTCCTTCATCAGGTGGTTGTGGAGTATAAGATCGTAAGACACAGAATTTATAGCAAAAGTGTGATGCGATTAAAATTATATATTGAAAAAGACCTGGATTGTTTGTTAAGAGTATTGCTGAACAAAGAGACCTTGGAGTGCAGGTTCATAGCTCCTTGAAAGTGCAGTCGCAGGTAGATAGGATAGTGAAGAAGGTGTTCGGTATGCTTCCCTTTGTTGGTCAAGAGTATTGAGTACAGGAATTGCGAGGTTATGTTGTGGCTGTACAGGACATTGGTTAGGCCACTGTTGGAAAATTGTGTGTAATTCTGGTCTCCTTCCTATCGGAAAGATGTTGTGAAACTTGTAAGGGTTCAGAAAAGATTTCCAAGGATGTTGCCAGGTTTGGAAGATTTGAGCTAGAGGGAGAAGTTGAATAGACTAGGTCCATTATCCCTGGAATATTGGAGGCTGAGGGGTGACTTTATAGAGGTTTATAAAATCATGAGGCGCATGGATGGGATAAATAGGCAAAGTCTTTGCCCTGGGGTGGGGGAGACCAGAACTAGAGGGCATAGGTGTAGGCTGAAAGGGTAAAGATATAAAAGAGACTTAAGGGGCAACTTTTCACGCACAGGGTGGACTGTGTATGGAATGAGCTGCCAGAGGAAGTGGTGGAGGCTAGTGCAATTGCAACATTTAAAAGGCTTCTGGATAGGTATATGAATAAGAAGGGTTTGGAGGGATATGGGCCAGGTGCTGACAGGTGGGACTAGATTGAGTTGGGATATCTGGTCGGCATGGACAGGTTGGACTGAAGGGTCTGTTTCTGCGCTGTACATCTCTGTAAGTGTATGACTGTATAAGTCTCTCATCTTTTAGAATTACCATGTTGGTTTCAGCTCTTTCACATGTAAATCCCAGAACTTTTTTTTAAAGTTACATTCTCAAATGAACTTTGACAACAGGTGCCATGTCAGCTCAGATAATGCATTGAAGGTGTGAGGTGCCCTGTGTGAGGCTGTCTGTGCCCCAATGTTCACACTAATTGATTTTATTTCTAAAACAGGGATTTACAACAACGGCAACTGATCAATGGACACCACACAACAATCAACAGACAGGAGTGTTCCCTCCCAGCCAGAGAACACTTCAGTAGTCTGGGATATTCGACCTCTGACCTTCAGGTGATCATCTCTAAGGTGGACTTTGGGAGAGGCAACAACGCAAAGTAGCTGAGCCGAGGCTGATAGCCAAGTTTGGTACCCATGAGGATAGCCTCAACCGGGACCTTGGGTATGTGTATACACACGCACTCACACTCTCGCACCCCTTTACACTGACACTCACACACATACACACACTGTCTCACAGACACTCAACCACACCTTCCTCCCCACCCACATGCGCGCGCGCGCACACACTTGCAGAATTACATTTTACTTTGCTCAAAAACTGCATGAATCCATGTAAGATTCTTTTTTAGAAATAGAATCAGTCCGAACATTGGGGCACGGGCACTTCGCACCTTCAATGCATTACCTGAGCTGATGTGACACTTATTGCTAAAGTTCACTTGAGAATGTAACTTTAAAAAAAAGTTCTGGGATTTACGTATGAAAGAACTGAAACTAACAAGGTCATTCTAAAAGCTGAGAGACTTAACAAACAATCCAGGTCTTTTTCAATACATTATTTCAGTTGCATCACACTGTAATGTTTTGCTATAAATTCTGTGTCTTACAATCTTATACTCCATAACCACTTGATGAAGAAGCATACAGTATTAGTGTCATAGAGATGTACAGCACAGAAACAGACTCTTCGGTCCAACTTGTCCATTCCGGCCAGATATCCCAACCCAATCTAGTCCCACCTGCCAGCACCCAGCCCATATTCCTCCAAACCCTTCCTATTCATATACCCATCCAACTGCCTTTTAAATGTTGCAATTGTACCAGCCTCCACCACTTCCTCTGGCAGCTTATTCCATACACGTACCACCCTCTGTGTGGAAAAGTTGCCCCTTCAGTCTCTTTTATATCTTTCCCCTCTCACCCTAAACCTATGCCCTATAGTTCTGGACTCCCCCACCACAGGGCAAAGACTTTGTCTATTTATTCTATCCATGCCCCCCATAATTTTGTAAACCTCTATAAGGTCACCCCTCAGCCTCCAATGCTGCAGGGAAAACAGTCCCAGCCGTTCAGCCTTTCCCTATAGCTCATATCCTCCAACCCTGGCAACATCCTTGTAAATCTTTTCTGAACCCTTTCGAGATTCACAACATCTTTTTGATAGCAAGGAGACAAGAATTGCACACAATATTCCAACAGCGGCCTAACCAATGTCCTATACAGCTGCAACATGAGTGCTTCCAAATAAACCTGTTGAACTATATCTTGTGTTGTCTGATTTTTAAGTTTGCTGAGAGATATTGATAGGTTATGTAAGTAAACAAAAATTTCACAAATGAAGTATATTTGGAAAAATGTGAAGTGGGTTATTTACTTTGGAAGAGAGAACAAAAGATCAGAGTATTATTTAAATGGAGAAGAGTTGTAGAAAGCCACAACACACAGGGACTTGGGGTGGACTTGTACATGTAAGACAGAAAGTTAACACACTGATTCAACAGATAATCAGGAAGGCTAATGGAATGTTGGCCATTTTTTCAATCAGGTTGGAGTATAAGGAGAAGTAGGTTTTAGTGCAACTGTACAAGGAGTACTGTGAGCAGTTTCCCTTTATTTAAGGAAATAGATTATTTTATTATTTTATTGAAGGTGTTTCAGCGAAGGTCTCTGGGATGATCCCTCGTATTGGGGGGGGAGGCGCTGTTTTATGAGCAAAGGCTAAACAGGTTGAGAATCTGTTCACTGGAGACATGAAGAATGACAGTTGATCTCATTGAAACATATAGGATCCTCAAGGGGCTTGACAGGGTAAATACTGAGAGATATTTCCCCTCATTGGGAGATTCGAGGGCAAGCGGGCATAGTCTCAGAATTAGGGAGTATTAATTATAAGACTGAGATGAGGAATTTCATTTCACAGAAAATTATGAGTCTTTGGAACTCCTTGTTACAGGAAATTGTGGGGCAGACTACTTGCGTATATTTAAAACTGAGCTAGATATTTTCTTGATCAGTAGGGGAATCGAGGGTTATGGGGAAAGTGCAGGAAAGCAGACATGAGGAATATCACATCAGCCAAGATCCTATTGAATCCACAGGCTTGAGGGGCTGAATGACCTACTCCTGTTTCTGTTCCTTATGGGGTTACGGTCTTATGTCCACAAATATGTGTCTGGCCAGTGGCCATGAGAATGTACTGATATGTTGGTGTCTAGTGACCAAGTGGAGGTCCTTTGGAGCAAGTGGCAAACTGAATTCACCAGGTATCTGCCCTGATTTCCATGTCGGGATTTCTCAATGTCTAGCTTTGTCAGTGCCTTTGGTAAAGTTGGAAGCTGAATATTAATAAGGCAAGTTGAGCCTTAACAAGACATTGAACAAGCAACAATTCCCTTTGATTGGGAACTGGCCACTGCCAGTGAGAAACTTGCCAGGCTCCTACTGAAGAGCATAAAAGATGGAATGAGATACTCCTGACATTGAGATTGGCTCAATTAACACTCTTGGTCTTATCATCCAATTCAGTTGCAAATCTCACCATTGCCTATGTTGCTTAGATAAGATTCTGCCAATGTAGTCAGTTCACTATGTGCTATCAAATTTTACAGCTATCAAAATTACACTTTATTTGTCAGCCTATCTTTTTCCTTCTACTAGGCTTCTGCATTTTGAAACATATCTTTTTTTTTTGTCAGTTTTGCATGCTTCCCTTTCCAAACTACATCAGCCCCCCTCTAAGTTATCAGCATTATTTCAGCAACTCTTGTTCTCTTAGTAATTTAGTGGCCACTGAAACGATTTGACTATGTTTGTGTTCAGATGCTTTTTTAACAAATCATTCTCCCCACTCCCCCACCCCCATTCTATTCCCTTTTAGACATTCATCTGTATTGTTATCAATTCTGATAAAGTGTCCACAGCTGAAAGATTGACTGATCTGTTGCTCTGCAGATAGTGTTAAGAAAAATGATTACTTCTAATGTTTTATGATTTTGCTTTTACATTGGTTTAAAAGGTACAAGTCAGGAAAGAAATATTCTTCTTTGAGAAGCAAGAATCTTAGATGTCCTATATTTTACCATTTTCAATCCTTTAATGTCTCTCCTCATATTCATACCTGATTCTTGATTGCTGGTAACTGGACTTCCCCCAGCTGAATTGCAATGCTTGCTCTCCTTAAACTGTTTCCGTCTCTTCTCCCAGTGATCAGATCCTTCTCCTGTTGAAGCAATTGCCTGGCAATTCTCAACGGCTTTTCCATCTTTTTGCACAGGATCAGTCGGCAATTGCAGGCGGCAATTTGCCTCAGCCTTCGGATCTAGTCATGTCAGAAACCATATTAAAATTGTTACCAGGCTGTCATCTGCTTTTGAACTTTTCATACATAATATGTTGTTCCTCTTACATGAGATATATTAATGTACTTACTGAAAATGCACTTCCTAGTACCTTTGAACTGAAAACTTGTGTCATGAATAGGAAAGCAAATAACATAGTATTCTCATTGGACTATTTTTTGTTTTATCATCACCTCTAAGAAAATTTTATTACGAGACTCCCTTATTAACAGTCAGAGCTTAGTCTTTCTCGTTAATGCAGGACCTGATGTACCTTTCTCAATGACAGGCTCAGATAGGTTGACTTTTCCAGATGGGATTAAGATTTCTCTTATAATTAGATATTATATTTATTTAACATACACATAATCAGTAGGCACCAAATCTTCCCATATTTTGGCAGTGTCACTTACATTGAATTTAAAAGAAGATTCTGTCATAGTATTGTGCCAAACTGTTAACTACCTACTTCAGTCCCTATACTAACTCTCTCTCAGTTCGAGCCTGATTTTTCCCATTCTCTGAAGCTGCAAGTACAGGTACTGGCCACTGTCGGGCTTTTAACAATGACATTCCTGGCACTGGTGCCCTATTTAAAAGGCTGTTGTACACTGGCCAAGCATTGACAATCTGGAGCTGCCTGGCATGTTTGTATGTATTTGTCCCGGGCTTTGCAGAGAAGGGGAAATAAGTTCCGCACTCCACAGAGACAGAGCTGGAGGTCCTTTTGGATGGGGGAGGACAGAAAAGGGCTATTGGCTTCTCGAAGGATTACCAGAGGAAGCTGAGGTTGCCAAGGTTCAGTGCAGACCCCATGGTCTGGAGAAACGCCTCGTAGACCAGATAGAAGGCGAGTGACCTTCTCTTCTCCCCAAGGCAAAAAAACCCACCATCTGCTCTCTGCTATCTCACACTCACTCTATCTCTGCTCCTGCACCCACCTTGCACCAAGGCTCATGCTCTACCACTCTCACTAGTGCTATACAAAATCTTCCTGCACACCCTCTTGCCAATAACCCCCTCACCCCTGCACTACTAACCTGTGTGTGGCCTCTGCCCTGCCTACTCTTAACACTCAGATGACCTTTCCCTCACTCCCACCCCACAACTGCACTAGCACTAAGAGCTATGCTACCCATATTCATCACATTCAAGCCCTTTCTCTCAGTCTAGGAGATGGCAATCCATAACAGGGTTTAAAGGATCAGGATGGGTAGTGGAATGCCTAACGTTAGGTTCCTCAACCCTTACAAGGAGAATATGTTAGTGCTGGTTGGTTGAAGATTGGGACTGGTTCTTGTGGTGACACAAGAATCTCCATATTCTTAGTAACCAATTAAGAAGCATTGTTTATTAATTTGCTGATCTCCCATTACCCCACTGAGAATTTAATATTGACCTGCTATAATATCTACACCTTGGTTGTGACATTTTATCTTTTGTCTCCTGCAGACACTGGGGTATGTCCACAATGGTCACTGCGAGTAGGTCCACGCACAGCTCATGCTTTTCAGCACCTCCCAGGAAGACAGCTTGAATACTTCGAGGAAGATCCGATGACGCTGCTTCCTGTACCCCCAACCAGCTTAGATATGACACCTCAGTGAGTATATTAGAGTCAGAAGCACCTGCTGGTGAGCTCTTCATTGTCACATCTCGACAGTTGGTCCAGGGAGAAATGCCCCAGGTCACTGGCATTTGGAGGACCACCAAGAGCACATACTTGTTCAGCCCCAGGCTGGAGAGGATCTGATCTTATTGGCACACAGGAACATTACTGGCATGCAGAAACAAACAGGAGCACCAGGCAGATCTGTCAGGGGCCGGGGGCAACTGAACACACAAGCTTGCAGCACTCTCCTTAGACTTTAAGAGATGGCTGTCTCCTTGCAGCATGTGCTGTGTGTTTAGCGTGTCTGTGGCTGGCGCACGGTGCAGCTGTGAGATTGATAAGCAGTGTGTCATTCAGTAACATTACAACCTCCTTGACTGCAGGTCAGAATGACAGTCTATGCTAAACTGCGAGGCAAGACAGAAGTAGTGTGACCGTTTAAAGTGCAGCAAAAGTGGTAGAGGGCAAGGTAAAGTAATGGTAATGCTGTGAGCACTCAGTTAGGCACTAGGAGAGCAAGTGAACAAATCTGAAATGTAGCCTGGTCCAATCGATGAACTGGGTGTGTCCCCCTGTGCAAAGTGTCCTTGCTGCAGCATTGTAATAGCTGCCAGTGTATCCCGAACTGAAGTATGGCAGTTCAGAAGCATATGAAAGTAGTTCGGAGATGTGTCGTGACTGTTTACAGAGGTTAGTACATGTTAGATGGTAGCACCTGTGAATGTAGGGTGTGTGCAACTATTGCCCGTGGAATGTGCCCTCAGACTTTGGTGCCAGATTCAATTGGAAGTCCAGAAGAGCAAGCAATGAGGTGGCGTCGCCAGGTATCTGCTCTGACTTTAATATCTCAGGAAGTCTTGGTGTTGAGAGTCAGAGATTCATAGAGTCATATAGTACAGAAACAGACCCTTCAGTCCAACTCGCCTATGCCGACTAAGTTTCCCAAACTAAACCAGTCCCACTTGCCTGAGTTTGGCCCACATCCCTCTAAATCTCTCCTATTCATGTATCCATCCAAAAGTCTTCTCAATGTTGTAACTGTACCTGTATCTTTCACTTCCTGGTGGTTCATTCAACACACGAACCACCCTCTGTGTGGAAAGAGTTGCTTCTCAGGTCTCTTTTAAATCTTTCTCCTCTCACCTTAAAGGTAAGCCCTTGAATTTTGAACTCCTCTCGGGAAAGAAACCTTTGCTATTCACCTTATCTATGCTCCCTGTGATTTTATAAACCTCTATAAGTTCACCCCTCAATGTCCTATGCTCCAGTGAGAACATTCCTAGCCTATCAAGCTTCCCCTTATAACTCAAACTCTCTAGTCCAGGAACGTCCTGGTCAATCTCTTCTGAATCCTCTCTAAGTTAAAAATATCTGGTGAATGATAAAACTAATGATACGAGATTGCAAAAATAATGAGAGTAATAATGATAATAATAATCATAATAATCACTCTTAATAGGCATCTCACTGCTCACGAGTAAGAATCTCATCTTGTCGTCAGGAATTTAGTTAGACAGTGCAACTTGTTGTCGAGAAAGGCCTTGCTTGACCTCTTGTGTTGCTCCCAAATCTCTCATGGGAAGATTTTGTCCTAGATTCCCTATTAGATTTCTACTTGGTGCAAGGGGAATCTGCTCATGGTTAAAACTGAAAATAACTCCAAGTTGCTATTTCTCACCCTCTAGTGGTTGGGAACAGTGCAGCATTAACAAGGATTATTTCAGAGTTCCAGCACTACAGTTTTTGGTAACATTAGCTATCATCAGGAAATAGATTAAATGTGATCTTAACTGAAATTTCATGTGGGAATTAGTATAGAGAAAGAACAAAATAGGATGAAAATTAATAAATTATATATTTGCTATGGTATGTGTATTTCTTGTTCTAAAGGTCACCTTATAAGAAAAATATCAACCATATAAATCTCTATGTTCCAAGGATTACTAAAATCACTGATGTCAAAAATAATTTTACCTTACTAAAAAATTGCTGCATGATTGGCAAACCACCACTGCACTGAATTCTAGAAAATAATTTTGCCTTTATTTACATTACTACTTTTTTCTCTAATTTTGTTTCAGTTATTCTTCTGTTGTTTTGCATGAATGCCTTACTCCATATGAATCCTACCTTGCTGCCACATTTCTTTTTCCATGAATGCAGTCTTCTGGCAATTGGGTTCCACTCCTTTGTAACTTTCACGGGAAACTGCAAAGTCTGGCAGTTTTGTATCCTCAGTTAGACGGTTGGCTGTCACGGGCGTGGGTTGTAAAGAATTATATTCACTATCCATCGCTCTATCCACTGTGTCCTTTTCTACCACATGATTCTGGGTGCTGTCATTTTGTTCATTAGTATTCTGTCCAAAATATTCTGTGTGACTATGTTGGCAGCCGTCCTGTTCAGTAGCGCAATTACTGTCAGATTGTTTTTCATGGAAGTCTTTGTTGTTCTCTTCTCTGCAAGTTGAAGAATCTGCATTCTCATTATTTTGTTCAAGAATGTCCATCATTGTGGTAGAGGGAACCTGGGACAAACATTTAGTTGTAGGAGAATTATGACCATGTGCCACACTGTCTGGAGGAATGGTAGCTGGTTGAATGTTAGTAGTTTCTGAAAAACTTGGTTCACTGAGCGGTGTATCCTCCTCATTACATTCACCAAATGCAGTACATTGCTGTGGATTGTCAGCTGTATGACTGGAAGTGCTGTTATTTTGAATAATTAATCTTTGATCAAGTGTCCCTGTCTGTAATATAGTCACTGACTGTCTTCTCTTCTTGAATTGAATGCTATTATCAGCTGTCTTTTTTGTGATATTAATATCCAATTCAGAAGCAGTATCCAAAACATCCACATATTCTGATGTTGAATTATTTGCCTGGCTCTTAGTTAAATATTCACTTGTTGAGCTTGGTGAAGATGAAGGGATTTGAATCTGAAATTGTTCACTTGCTAGTGGCGTATCTTCAGTTAACTCATAAGGGTAGTCACTATCTAAAGTCTCTTCATCAAAGCCACTTTCTGTAAAATCACCCTGCTCTAGTGGATCTGCAAGTTGCCATGATCCAATGTCCCTACTAGTGAGAACTTCTGTTCTTTCCTCAGGGAATGTATGTGAGCACAAATCTGTCCCGAAAATGTCTCTATTTCTAATAAATTCCAATTTGGAACTTGGATTCAGACTGAAATAATCATCAATGCTTTCTCTGGAATCAAATCTGAATGAACCTGAACTGTCACCTGTAAGCACAAGCGGACTTATTTCTGGTGATTTCCTGATGCTCAATGTGCCTGATGAAGACCAATGACTTGGTCTACTCCAATCAGGGGTATCTTTATGTTCTTCTCCATCCTGAGTGCTGTGTTCATTAAAACACACATAACTCTTAATATCTTCAACAGAAACTCTCTCTGGTTTCCCTTGTTTCCTGGGAAGTGTCTGTATAAAAAAAGGGGGCAGAGGTGTAAATGAAGAATGCTGCTGTCCTTGGTATAGCAGGTTTGGAATTTCCTTCCATTCCATCTGGAAAACAACGTCAATAGTATCAGTATCTGGGTATGATTTCCTCCTTGCACGAGCTGGCTTCTGATAATGACTTTGTGTTAATAAATTGTTTATATTATCAATGCTATTTTTCAAGAACTTGGTTTTACCTTTTCCAAAATGATTCAATGTAAAACATGTTCCTAATGGTGACAGACATTTCTCTGATGCTTGCAATCTGTGGTCACATTCAGGTAAACTTGTCCAAGTACTCATGGTCCAATCTTGTCTATTATCTTTATAAGAGAATTTGGATCCTGAACCTGGGAGTGAATTTTCCATTAATTTATTTTGGTCTAAATAATAATGTCTCTTGGACCATTTTGATATAATAGGTGAGTTATCAGTTTCTGTGCCATGATTCTCTTGGACTAAATATATGGCCTCTGGTTTTCTCGTGTATGGTTCTATATCTTCGCAGTCATCCGCAAACTCTTTGGGAGGTGGAATATTCAAAAAGCAATCTGCATGTAGACCTTGACTGGATGTGTACTCTTCAGAGTTAACGCTGAAGTCTGACAATGCGAATGAACTGCAAGATCCTTTTGATGCTGGGTAGCCGCTGGAATGCAAGATGTTTTCATTGCTATATTCCCTTTCATTTGTGAAATTTTCATTACAGTTTTGTTTATAAATTGAAATATTGTCCCGACAGCTGAAGTTCTTGGTCCCAGATAGCTTGAGATCTGTGTTATTTGTTGCCATATTAAATTTTAACCAAGACTTTCTGTCAGTCTGTTGGTCAATGACATGAATTCCATTGCTTAAAGTTGCAGAACAAAATAACAGTGATTCATGTTTTTGATGCATTGGCCACTCGCCTTCATCCAGTGTACTTTCATCATTCCCTATCACCAAAGTTGCTCCAGCACCAGAAAGACTCGATAAAATGCTTTTCACATTGGCAAAAGGCTCCTGCTCTACGTTGTCAGCATTGGCAAAAGGCTCCTGCTCTACGTTGTCAGCATTGATTTCTTGTGGAGGGTGTTGATGTTGCAGATTATTTGTGCTTGCCTCTATTAATTCTGGATCTAACTGTGAACGTTGTATTGTGACTGTTATTATTTCAGTTGAAGCTGATTTAATCAATGCTTGGAAGGTGATTTTGTTCTTTGCTGTGAATACTTTGTAATCTGATGCATTTTGTTGTCTTTTCGATTTGAATGCACCTTGACAATTTTCTCTGCTATCAGTGTCGCTGCTTTCCTCAGAGGACTGTGTTACTCCTCCTCCTGGTGGTGCAGCTTTACTTTTTATGGGTTTTTCATCTTCTACCTTTTCAGTAGTAGTGCTCTGACAATTGGGCTGGATAGACAAACTCTCACCTTTGTGGAAAATTAATATGCAGTTAAAATATAGATAATCTCAGTCTTTTCATTGTTTTACAGTTTATTAAAAACAGTCCAAAGCCTGACATTAGAATAAGTAAATTATGCTGAATAAATAAAATAATTCAGAATCAACCTTACTATTTCAGTAAAGTATTTGATTATGTCTTGTCATTATTATTGTCTCAGCCATTTAATAACTGGAGAAAAGCTAAAAATAGAGTTTGGCCCATAAAGATGATAATGCAAATTTTTAGACTATTCCTTCAGTTCTGTGTCAGAAGGCAGGTCCAATCATCAGCCTTTAGACATGGCCTTTAACCTGGTAGGGCAGGCAGGATGCCACAGAAGCAGCCCAGTTGAGAAGGGACCATACCCTGTGTTGTTGGCTCCAGTCTGATTCACACTGACCATCCAGCTGACTAACTGCAAAATGAGTTGGAGTTACTGTGGCAATCTACATGCATGTTTTAGATTGCAGCTGTGGATTAGAGGTGACAATTTCTTTCCATAAATAAAAATAAACAGTTATATTTCATAGATTTATTTCCATGGTTGCCCAAGAATCCCTCTTGTTCTAACGTCAGCTAGACATAGCTTCAACCTATTGTCTAGCTAATGCCCGTTGTTACAGCTAACCTGAGAATGCAACTTTTAAAAAAAGGTTTTGAGATTTACACATGAAAGTAGTGAAACTATCATGGTATTCGAACAGATGAAAGACTCAACAGACAATCAAGGTATTTTTCAATGTATAATTTCAGTTACACTGCACTGTAAATTTTTGCTATAAATTCTGTGCCTTAGAATTGTGTCCTCCACTAACACCTGATGAAGGAGCGGCATCTGAAAGCTAGTGTGCTTCCCATTAAATCTGTTGGACTGTAACCTGGTGTTGTGTGATTTATTTTTAAAAAGACTAAATATTTATAATCCTATTCCTTGAACATGGATAGCCTCCTTATGACCTGTGGAGTGTTTAATAATTGCAACTTATATCTAACTTATTCCTTTCAATTCAATTTCCAAGAAGGTCTTTATCCAATTTCTCCTTAGAGTAATTGATCAAATCAATATAATCCTTTTTTACTGGGGATGTACTGCTTTTCTTTTCAACTTTGCTACCTTTTTCTTGAGTTGGTATTTAGTGGAAGGTGAGCGACAGAGGTAGAGAAGAAATAATTGTTGATGGGATGTTGATGGGATGTGACAAGTGGTGTTTCCCAGAAATCTGTACCGGGTGTTCAGTTTTCCACCATACATTGAATGAAAAACTAAAGGTTTATGGATCAAAGCTTACAGCTGACAGAAGGCAGAGTAAATATGTCAATGGAAGCAGTTTGTTACAAAGGAATACAGATAGACAAATCAAATGGGCTAAACTGGGAAAATAGACTTAAAAGTGAAACAATGTAAAATTATCACTTTGGGTTCAAGAAAGGCAAATTGTTATATTTTCTTAATACTGAGAAACTGTGGGATAGCAAAGGTTTTGTGTGAAAGATGTTATTAAATTGAAAGAAAAGATTTGCAAGGATGTTACCAGAACTGGAGGAATTGAGTTATAAGGAGAGGTTGGATAAACTGGGACTTATTTCACTGGAGCATAGGAGGTTGAAGAGGTTTATAAAAGCATGAGGGACACAGATATGATGAATAGCAAAGGTCTTTTTACCTAGTGTAGATGAGTTAAAAACCAGAGGGCATATTTTTAAGGTTAGACGAGAAATATTTAAAAGGGACCTGAGGGACAACCTTTTCACACAGAAGGTTGTTCATATGTGGAATGAACTGCAGAGGAAGTGGTAGATGCAGGTACAGTTACAACAGTTAAAAGATATTTGGACTGGTACATGAAAAGGAAAGGTGCAGAAATATGGGCCAAACGCAGGCAAGTGGGACTGGTTTAGTTTGGGAAACTTGATCAAACTAGTTACACCAACATGTCTGTTTCCATGCTGTTTGACTCAATGACCCTATGACCAGGTACACAAATAAAAAAAAAGCTACTGCACAAGAAGTAATGAACAAATTTAACAGTGAGGAATGGATGCTGAGTTGTATACAGCCTTGGTTAGATGATACATAGAACACTGTGTTTTCAAAAAAAGAATGATTTTGGAGCTGGTTTCAACCAAATTCACTGGATTGATACCAGAGACAAAGCATGCAAACAGGTTATATTGATATGGTTTGTATCTCTTTGATGTAGTTAATTGAGAGGTGTTTAAAATGACAAGAAGCAGAAAGAAACAAATTATATGCTTTGATGGAAGAACCCAGAGAAAAAAAGGCCGGGAAATTGAATTGAAAGAATAATTTAAAACAAAACCTTTTGTACTCATCTCTCTGGACTGCTTCCCTTCTTATCTTTGTTATAGTTCCTAAATCCATGAAAACTTGATACATCTCTTTTCTGATAGATCAGTTCTCATCTTCAGCAGCAAAAAAAAACTTGGCTGAAGGTATTTTAACTCCTGTGGTAAGTCTGGAAATACAATAAACTCAGCAGCCACCCACTGAGACCAGGCAAGTGCTGGGATAGGCCTCTTGGGCTGATCCTTTTGCGAGCCCTGGGATTGGAAGGTTTAGAGTGAAATTGAGGCAGGCGAGTGTTAAGATTTCAATGTAGGACTTGGATGAAGTGCAACATCTTGCTGAGTTCACAAATTTGGAAAATTATACTGTATAAATTTGTAATGTTGCAGCGTAGCTTTGTAATAAGCCTGTAGTTTTGTTCATTTGTTCACTTCACCACGTGGTACACCCCTCTTGGCAGCTGTGATATCTAGTACTATTCTTAACCATCTCCTATTAAACCCTTACCTATCCAGCAACTACAACAGCAGGGCCAGCCTCTGCTTCAATGCTACTTGAATGAACCTTTCACCTTCCAGCTTTTATCTGAAGTGCAGGAGCAGTGTAATCTCCCTGGTAGGCTCACTCCTGTTGCATTCTCCTGTGTTCCACCCTCAGTCCTGGTCCCTGGCTCAAACCCAGCTGCTAAAGTGTGGGACATAGTGGAATGTTGCAGCAATCACAGAATGTAAATTTCAAGTGTCCTGGTCTCATTTCCTTCCTCATCCCTCACTCTTCAAGCTCTAACCTCTGACCTCGAAAGTGGGACAATGCTGCGGATTAAGACATTTTCATTCAGCTTAATGACCAGCAGATCAATTGACTTATCAAGTGAAGCTTTCAAAGCAATTAAGGTAGGGAAGCAGCAAGGTTTTAACACTTTAAATATCAAGTAATTCATTTGTCCAATTAAAGAATTGGGCGCCAGCTTGACGATTTTTGCCAAATGGGGTAACACTGGCAATGCTGCATTTATTGTCCATTCACAATTAATTGTTATTCCTATAATGTTAAATGCCTTGATAAGAGTGGGAATCTTCCTATTCTGAAAATGATTGTTGTTTCACAGTTTCCAAGATTTATTGCATTTAATTTGTTCATTGCCAACGGCAGTATTTGAGCCTGATTAACATACGGAATGAAGAGGTATTGGAGATTTTGGCAGGCTTAAAAGTGGATAGCTCTCCAAGTCTGGATGAGTTATGTCCCAGGCTGCTGTGGGAGGGGAGGGAAGAAAGTATAGGTGCTCTGATCCAAATTGTTAACTCCTCTCTGGCTACAGGGAAGGTGCTAGAGGACAGCTAATGTGGTTACAATTTTCAAGAAAGGTAGTAGAGATAATCCAGGGAATTATAAACTATGAGATCCATATCAGTGTAGGGAAACTACTGTGATAATTTTTAATGGGTGAATTAATCTCCACTTGGGGAGGCAAGATTTGATGGGGTAGTCAGCACTGCTCTGTCAAAGGGAGGTCATGCCTAATGAATTTAATTGAATTTTTCGAGGAGGTGACCAAGTGTGGGGATGAGGGTGATGATGTCGATGTAGCAATACCTTTCATGAGTTCCCACATAGGAGATAGATAAAGAAGGCAAAAGCACATGTGGTTCTGGGGTAACTTGCAAGATGAATCCAAAATTGACTTAGTGGTGGAAGACACTGATAGTAGTGGAAGGCTGTGTGACTGAAGGGTAGTGTCTATTGGTGTACCATAGGATTAGTGTTGTGTCCCTTATTGATGGTGAGCTATAAAAGTAATACAGATGAGAATGTAGGGAGGATGATAGTAACTTTGCGGATGACACTAAGATTGGTTGGGTGATTAACAGTGGGGAAAAAAGTCTTGGGTTACAGGAGGATATAGGTTGGTCAGATGGCCAAATCAGTGGAAGTTAGCCCCGGAAAGTGAAGTAATGCACTTTGGAAGAATTAACAAGACATGGATGTAGTCAATGAATGGCAGGACATTTGGAAGCTCAGAGGAGCGGAGGGAGTTTGGGATGCTTGCCCACAGATTCCTGAAGATTGTATGAAAGGCTAATAGGGTAGTTATGAAGGCATACCTACTTCATTAATTGTGACACAGATTATAAGAGCAGGGAGATTATGTGGAGTTGTGCAGGACTTCGGTTAGGCCACAGTTGGAGTGTTGTGTGCAGTTCTCATCGCCACACTATAGGAAGGATGTGATTCACTGGGATGTTGCCTGGGATGAGAGGCTGGAGAAGGTTGTGGTTTTTTTTTTGAGTAAAGAAAGCTGAGAAGGGACCTGATTGTGAGGGCATGGGCAGGGTGGATATGAAGCAGTTGTTTACCTTAGCTGAAGGGTCAATAACAAGGGGGAATAATTTTAAGGTGAAAGGCAGGACATATAGAGGACATTTGAGGAAACAGTTTTTCACCCAGACAGTGATGGGAATGTGGAATGAACAACTGGGGATGGTAATAAAGGTGAAATCAACTGGGAGAAAGTGTGGTCTGCAGATGCTGGAGATCAGAGTCGGGAGTGTGTTGCTGGAAAAGGCCTCATTCCTGATGAAGGGCTTCAGCCTGAAACATCGATTCTCCTGCTCCTCAGATGCTGTCTGACCTGCTGTGCTTTTCCAGCAACACGCTCTTGACTGTGGTAGTAGAGGTGGACCACCTCACAATCTTTAAAAAGTACATGGGTGAGCAATTGAAATGTCATAACATTCAAGGCTATGGGCCAAGTGCTAGAAAGTGGGACTAATGTAGACAGGTTCATACGGACTTGATAGGCTGAAGGGTTTCTTTTGTGTTGTAAGACTATGACTCATGCCTTGTGGATTCCTATAAGGTAACTAAAGTACCACCAAATTTTTCACCAATTCTAGGAGGAAAGCCTATTAAAAAATGAAAATGTATTG
The DNA here is from genome assembly GCF_047496795.1 of Chiloscyllium punctatum. Lineage (NCBI taxonomy): Eukaryota > Metazoa > Chordata > Chondrichthyes > Orectolobiformes > Hemiscylliidae > Chiloscyllium > Chiloscyllium punctatum. Next base: position 66,501,503 of record NC_092740.1, read on the forward strand.
CCCCTCTAAACTGTCAGTCTGCTGGATGCTAATGCAGGTAAAGTCACTCTCTTGGTTTCCAAGAACAAAGAAGGCTTTGTTCACCATACTTAGTCCACCACTGATTTTTGAGTTGGCCTCACTTTTTACCCAAGCCAATGATAAATTGAGTTTCCCACAAGTTTTAGTCCAGGTTGGACTGAGGTCCTGGTTTTGTTGTCACCCCATTGCTGCAGTATTTCATTTACAATCATCAATGTGACTTGAGATCCGTTGCAAAAGCAATGGGAAGTCTACTTGGCTCAAGGTCTGCTCCCCCACTGCCTCTGGTCATGATCCTACCCTCTTCCAAACCAAATTCAAATCCAGCTTCTTGTGACCCAGCCAGCCCTTAGAAAAGGTAGGAAATTTTACAAACTCAGTAAAATTAATTCGGCATGTGAAGAGGCAAAAAGAAAATAGTGAATTATTACATACCATACATAGAATAAATAAAGAGCAGGAGAAATATACAGAGATATTTGTAGAATGTGAAAAATTCTAGACATAGGGTACTGAAGTAATTCATGAATATCAAAGAGCATTCCAGAATAAGACAGAAAACCATGTGGAAATCATGTGAAAAGTTACATATAGAGAAAATAATTTTATGTTCTTGTTCTTTCACAATGCTACACAAGATTCATCAGTAACTCTGGTGTCAAATTTTTAAAAAATTCAAGACAGTCGAAACCTACCATCTGCACAGGTGATTGTTTAACTAACGTATTATTCAAAATTTAATGTTTAATCTTCTTTTGTTATTAGCTATATTTTAACATTGTATACCTACAAATACCATTAATAGCCTACTTACTCTCTTTGGAACTGGAACATTTTCTTTTTCTACTACTTCTTCGCTTTCTTCGAGTCATCTTCAGGAAACTTAAGAACTTTCTAAATTGTCCAAATCCTTAAGAGTTGAAATTATACATAGATATATAAGTAACAAGTGCATATAATAGTAATCAATAACATAAACTTTCGTTTCCAACTGTTCATTATTTTACACAATTTACTAGCAGGAAATAGTGAAGCATTAGCAAATCTAAAACTTTAAAAAATATTTACTGCATGTGGGTCATTGGTTCTGCTGGTGTTTACTGTCATGAATGTGAGCTGGAGATTTACATTTACAACTAATCCCTCTTGGACAACATTCTTGCAAAGAAAGCAAAATTGTGATGCTAACAAATTGTACTTTAAGTTGACTTTGATAAAATACCTTCTATGTTAAAATTAATTTTGGCAATTGTTTTGTTGTTTCATTTAAACAAATCAGCTTGACAAAACTTTTATCGTACACTCATCCGAACAATTGAAAAAATTCCAATGCATCAGGAAAATGATGAGTGCAAGATGAAAAGATTAGACAAAAGGTGTCTTTTTCAGCAATAGTTAAGTGTCCTAAGGGACATCACAGGAGCGTAATGAGATAAAATCTGACTGAGGAAAGTTTGGAGATAGTAGGAGGAATGACTGAAAACTTGGTAAAGAAGTAGGTCTTAAGAAGGAAAGCAAATTAGGGAGATGGGGAGGTTAGGAACTAGTATTTTCACAGTAGTGTGGCAAAGGTTATTGATAGGTCAGTTTTACAGTTGGAAGATTAGAGTTCTTGGTTAGTTTTATAACTGACACAAGTTATGAAGTTTGATTCATGGGGTGGCATAGCAGAATTTGAACATAGGGATGAACCCTGAAATTGTGAAGTTTTGTTGTGGGCAGTCAAGATCATTGAGCACAAGGGTAATGAATAAAAAAAATGTATTATGGAATAGAAAATAGGTAATGTAATTTGATGAGCTCAGTTTAAGATGGGTAGGAAGTGATAGGCTAGCCAGGAGAATATTTTTGGAAATAAAAACACAGATGAGGATTTTAGCAGCAAATGGGTTGAGGCAAAGGCACAGAAACATAACATTAGAATTTTGGAAGTGGGAAGTTCTTGTGATGGTGAGGATATTGTTGCAGGAGCTCTGCACATGATGAAATTGGATGTTTAGGTTTTGAATTGCAAGTTCAGTGTGAAATAATGGCTAGAAAGGAGCTAAAATTTGAGTTTTCCACAAAGACTGGCTTGCCTTCCCAATTCTTAATTAAATTAAATTTTGACTCATCAAGAATGTTGGACAAACAAATTAACAACACAAAGTCTGTGGAAGGACAGAGAGAGAGAGTTTCAGGAGATTCTGCCACTATTACTGGATAAAAAGAAAAAAGAGATGTGATTCACTTTGAGCTCAAAGAGGTCGGGGATCAATAACTTATAAATTAGATACTGATATGGATATAGAGCTAGAGGACGATACTTCAAAAAATGTAGCTAAGTGCAAGACAGTTCTTCATGGAGGCAATAAGGGCTCACACACCTGCTGGCGAACTGGCAACAGCACTGTATTGCTTCTTTTGGGGAAGATCCAGTGCACTTCGTATCACTGAGCAGAGATGTGCCTTACCTGGGATAGAACACTAGGATGGAAATCCTGCACCAACTTGAAGAAGTTTTGTATTGCTCCATGTCATCACTAGGGAGCATTGTCAGCTGCCAGGAATGCACTGACCTGGAAGCCGAAGATCATTCAGGGATGAACAGGTGAGTTATTGTGGATTGGGGTCAGGGGCTGAGGTGATGAGACAAAGATCATCGGTAGCAAAGGCATGGGATGATGATTCCCAGTGGCTGCTTTCGTCCTTTTATGATGTCAGGTCACTGAGTGCCCTTTAACAAATGACTCGTCTGGGAAACTAAGAGAAGTCCCAACAGCTTGATTTCAGAAAATGCAATGAAGAGGCCAACTATCTTAGCAGCTGTTAGAAAGGACATACTTCGTAAATCAATGAGGCAATCATTGTCCAAGATAGGCAATAGGAATGCTCCCGTGTGATTGTCTCTATGGAGTCTACATTCTCCTACACTATTTATACCAGGTTTCATTTAAACATGACCTGAGTTGTGAGTGGGAGAAGGTGAACTGAAGAAGGAAGCTTCAGTGTTAGGAAGAATGGGTCCAAATGGCTGGGTGTCCTCAAAGGAGAACCAGTTGGGGGAAATTGGGAGCTAGCATCCAGGCTGAAGGGCTTCGCTGTCAGCCATTGAGTACCCATAAAGAAGAACCACATCTTGAAACTTCCCCAACCGCCCCGCCCTACCCCGCAAAGAGAACTGGGAACTTGCCAGGCTTAAAGAAGCTCTGTGCAGTAGAATGGGGTCCTCCCTTGGCCATTTAAGTGGCTTCGTTGGCCTCCCAGGTTAATAGTCAATCAGTCAACTTTATTGCTAAGGCACGGCAATGGGAAGATGTTAGATTCCCCTTAAGTCTTACCAGTCCATGTTGCCGGCCTTTCTACCTTCCAGTCCATTCCCAAAGGGCCACAGGAAATTCTGGTTAAGTTTCTATCATGATCAGCTCAGGGGTAGCATAGTCCTAAGTAAAAGTTGTCAAAATGCCACCCAGTTGTGATTGTTCAGTAACCTGATGATGCCAGGAAAAGAATTGGCAAAACGGTGGGAGAAGGGGAGATCCACATCTCTCAACAGTAGAGTAATTATTACATCACAAGCTTTGAATTTCACTACATTAACAATTTTATTTTCTCTCTCATGTCTATTAAGTCTGATTATCTTCCTTACCTGTTAAACTTGAAATGTCCTAAACATTGCAAGAACGGTTTCTGTGACGATCCATACCTTCACACCAGTTCTTTCATAATTTTGAAATCATTCTGAAATTCTGAAGTATTCTGTCTCTTTTTGCAGTTCAATAGATTCCAGTCATGCAAGAAACATGCCCCTCAGGGAATGCTGCTAAGGGTTCAGGAAGGAATGTTTCTATGGAGGCATCAAAAGCGTGACTATTTGTCTCTCTTTGCTTGTTCCAGTTTGTGTTTCTATTTTTGCCTCTAAGCCCTGAAGCTGATTACTTGGGTTAATCCTTCTGAGCTTTAGAGATGTTCCACCTGTGTCTTTTACTCTGACTGGTGTATTTTTCTTTTCCTAAAGGTCTCATTGCAGTTTTAAGGAAACATGATTTTAAAAAATCAATTTAAATTCCTGCTGATTCTGATTATTCTACTCTCCTTTTCTTGTTAAAGAGCTTTGTCTGGCACAATGAAATCTTCAGAATGAGGGACACATACCCTTACAGATTAAGGGCCAGGAAATGGCCATATAAGACGGCATTAAACTCACCAATCTCAGAGTGGTATGTTCTAACCCTATCCAACAAGATGCATTGTTATGGCAATGTATTTTTTTGTATTTTTGTCCTTAAGCTTTAATCACAAGAATTACTTCCAAATTTGTACAAAAATCTGCATTTCTACAAATGCAAGCTTCAGTATATTTTGCGATGCATATTAGAAGCTAAAGGTAAATAATGGTGATTTCCAGATGTAATAAAGTTGTTGAATTTGACTAGGGCGCTATACTAATAAAATAATCTGCAGAAATTTTACAGAGCCAATATTGCTGTGTCCTGATTCTTGATGCTGTCTGGAATCAAGCCATTAATTTATTGTGTGTAGGTGACCAGCAAAGCCAAGACTGTGAGAGTGAATTTTAAAGTAAGTGTTGGAGTCAATGATGCTAAAGCCAATGTTATGAAGTTGAAGGCGTGTACTGTACCTTTAAGAGAGTGCAAATGCTGTTTTGCACTGAGAGCTTACAAGCACCTGTCATATAACTGGCTAGCAGTCTCGGTGTACTAGAAAATTGAAAATATGTAAAAGTTAGCTGTGAAATAGATAACTGAGTTGTTTTGACAACAATTTGAATCTAACCAATCCTTTTAAATTATGCCCCAGCTTACTAAAACCCATTTGAGTTTGAATTTATTGTTTTTGCCAACCTTGAACCAATAAGGTGATGCCATACTTGGAGTATAAAGAAGCAAGCACTTTGAAAGTCAGACAGAGAGACCAACTGCCATTGACAGAGTAACTGCCAGCAACACACTCTGTCAAAGATACCTTTCTCATATGAAACACCTTTGCAGTAAAAGACAGAAGATGACACAGGGCAATCTTGAGCCAGAGGAAGACAGATACAGACGACGACAGCCTCCGCTGTAATGATGATGTAATTTTAATATGGGTTTTTATGGGAACAGCATATTGTTATCGAGTGGGAGGTTGATAACAAGCATTTAAAAGAAAGGATGCTTAGGGTTGTAGATATTTGTTGTTTAATGTTCACTTTTAGAGTTGAGGAATAAATTGAGATTATTGTCTTTAAATAGTGGAGTCTGGGAGTTCTCTGTCACTCACACTTTAACAGATTATGAGGTGAGGTGAGCTTTAATTAACAGAAGTGTTCACTGCCATGTCGTAACAGAAGCATGCAGTAGGGTATTTGTATATTTCATTTCTTCTACTGCTTCGTCAATCACATGTAGATGAGCAACCTGATGATGCATACTGCCTCTGGGATTTGTCTGTCTTTCTCTGGTTCTTTTCAATCATTTGGGCCCTGAAGTCTGAGTAGATAGGAAGGAAAGGAAAAAATAAACTTGTATTTCTATGACATTTATTACAACTATTGAATAAAGTGTTTTACTGGTCCCAATAAATTACTTTTGGAATTAGACACTGTTATAATGTAGGAAGCTTATAATGTAGGAAGCATGGCTGCCACATTGTGCATTGACAAACTGCATGCAATAGTGCCAGATAACCTGATTTATGGAAGGAGAGATAGTGACTGGGAAAACTCCTCTGCTCTTTATTGAAATAATAACATGGCAGCTTTTCCATCCACCCAGGTAAGCAGTTGAAGACTTAGAGTCTCGTATCCCTTTTGACTCAGTACTGGATCATCCATTTTCATTTTTATACTTGAGTCCTGGGCTAGAATTTTATTGTGCTGACAGTGGCCCCAATTCCCAGCTTAGAAATCTGGGACAAATCCACCTCTATGTGACCAGAAAGCCCCTGACTGAGTTAATAGCCAGGAGGCCATTATTCAACTTGAGCAGGGACTTCCACACCCATCTGTGAGGAAGTCTCATCCTCGAGAATTGCCAGCCAGTCAAATACCTGGCAGCTGTTGAGCCACAGTACTGGAACTGCAGGCAGCCTTCATCAATAATCATCGGAACTGAATTAGAAAGTCAGTGGGTGGTTTCTCCATTTTCAGGAGGAAGATTCCCAAAACTCAGTCCCAACAAGGCCATCAAGAAGGAGAAGTGTTTGCTACTTCAGTCTGGGATCTTGTAACTCTGACATGGCAGTGCTACTCACTGAATCATGGCCCACATTTAGAGGGGGGAAGACCAGCCTGATGATTGTTGGACTATCGCTTGCTCTGATCTTTCCAAGCATTGATGTGGCAATGTTTATGAAATGGGTTGGATGAAAGTCTATACAGTGTGATTGCCTTTGCTCTAGATAACAGCAGCAGGAGTAATGGAAAGGACAGGCCAAGAAATGTTTTGCTAGATGGGAAGCTTATGTCTGATATCTGCTGAAGAGGATGCAAGCTTTAAGAGTTAGTCTTTAAACAAAATTGTATTAATTGCTCAAAGGCTTAGACTGTCTAGCTCATAACAACTCATCAAAATGTGGAACAATCAGTTACAAGTCTACTTGTAAGGGTTTTAGGACCCTGGAGTAACTTTGCAATGATGTCAGAAGCTGCTGCCCATGGGGCATAAGTAGCACAGTGTGTACTGAATTGAGTTAGAATGAACTTGGAGCACAGTCCAAGGGGTCTGATAAATAACCAGACTTCTGTCATAAAGAGTGAAAGGCCTTAGTCAATGGCCTATCTCCCAAGCTTTAGTGTATCCCTTACACTTGGACTTTGTAATGGACCAATCTGCAACACTTAGTTAAATACAACTCCTTGCACTGGAAAAACATCATGGTTTCACAGACCATGGAATGTTTTTCACTGAGTCTACGGTCCTTTAGGCATGGTTAGTATTTATCTTGGTGTACATCCCTAGGACAGCCAAGCACAGTGGTGTACAGAATTCTGTATTATGGAACTGTTCAGGATAAGCTGCAATAAAAGCCACTGTATACCTGCCTAGCTATTGTCAAGAAGCTGTCCAATGTAGTCATACATCATTCTTATCCATGCCTCTAGACCGCAATCATGGAGGGAGCACAGCATGGGTAAACTAGAGCAAAATACTAAACAAATAACTATTGAAATTTCTGAAATATATTATTGACAAGATGGATTGTTTCTGTAGCCATTGACCCTACAATGGTAGATGACAAGCATACGAGTTTTATTCTTTGCATGGTAAGGCATTAGATTGGATTGCTAATTTGGGTGGACTGGAGAATGATACTTTGCTGTTGGCTGGATTACTTTACCCTGTTCAGTGGAAGGTACTCCATGAGAGCTCCAGCTGTATGCATGTTCCCTGATGTAACCTTTCTTATTTTGTCAACCCTGTTTTTTTAACCTTGGCAGGGTGAAGCAATCCGGCAAACAGCAAAGTAACATTCTCCATGACCTTTATTCTGAAATGTATTGGAGGAAACAAGGCAGTGAAATTGCTGTCTGAACATTCTAAGGATCCACTCAAATTGATCTGTCAATCTGATGAGGGTCGATTCTGAGAGGTGCCATCAGCCAAATAGGCTGGAAATCGTCCCAGTCACCCAGATGTTAGCATCTTGCTACCTGCTCTTCTTAGTCCCACATAGAATACAACAAAATATACTTAAAATATTCTCTTCTGATGCTAGATTTTATTTTCTGTCTTTACCTGATTGCTAAACACTAATATCTTCCCCTTTCCTGCTGGTGATAACTTAACAACAAGGATGTATAGTAATGCTTTGCATATGTTGTTGAGATCCTTCCAATTCTAGCATAGCTGTATCAGTAATACAATATAGAGTTAGTGCATTCACAAAATATTCTTCATACTTCACACATTTGCTTCCAAAATTCCTTTTTAAAAATCATACAAAGTCATACATATTACCACAGAGTCTACATTGTGTGTGGGGGTTGTGCTATACTGATATTCTCTGGTAACATGATATAGCCATTAGCCTGTCACAGGTTGGAGTGAGATGACCTCATGGAATTGAAGTCATTTCTCTAATTTTATGCAATGATTTACATCATCAGTAGAAGTGTGCTACCTGAATGCTTGATGTCATAATCATTGCTATCACAGTTTCTAATTTCAAACTGAAAACTTTAGTCAATGAAGGCTAACTAAAATGTATTTCAAAACTATTGCATGGAATGACTGACATGTCCTTAGTCAGAGTTTGTTGTAAACTAACTGGCTTTGATTGTAGCTGTTGTCACTGTAGCACAAGACTGTTTAACCTCTGGTTAATGAAGAAAGGTTTTAGGCTGAAAGAAGTAACAAAGAGATCAAAGTGACATCACAAGAGCATGCATCCTAGCAACAGAGATTTTTGTTTTGAAAAAATACAAATAGCTGTTTTGAATTTAAAACTATATTCTAGAAGGGAATGTTAACACTTGAGTGTTATCAGTTACATCGTGATAGTCGCTTGGACAACAGACATTCTCCTTCAATCACATTGCATGTGCTATCTGTCACTCCTGCATGCTGATAGTCTTTGATCTTGGCAGTTAAGCTGTATCCATAAGGCTGAAGAGATGACAGATCATGGACTTAAATCAAGAATATTTGATATTCTTAAACCAAGCTCATGGAGCTTACAAAATTTATCCTTCCCATGGCGTATTTCAAGTGATCGATTGTCACAGGTGCAGCTCAAGGAATATCAGGTAATTAGTATTGTTATAAGTAAAACATTTACATCTCACACCATTGTCCTTGAAAAATTGCCTGCAGACATGCTGAAGAGATTAGTAGGTAGTGGTGGCCTGGGATTTCTTTTGCCATATTGCTTTACACTCCAGGGCTCACTTTGTAGCGTTTTATCTGTGCATGACATTATCAGACCAACTGTGAACATAATCAAATCTATTTATGTTAAATCACAAGTAAAATTTATATAAAAAGGAATAGCTTCTAAATCTATAGCATTAAAGAAAAATATTGAAGCATGCAAGTGCAAGAATCAAGCGTTCGTGCTACGGATTGTTGATAAAGAGCGTATCACTGTTCTCAGGACCAGTGCAGTTTCACAAGATCAGGTCATTTACCACTGTCATTTGGCAATGGGCATAGCTTTAGGATGAGGGGGGAAAGATATAAAAGAGACTTAAGGGCAACTTTTTCACACAGAGGGTGGTGCGTGTGTGGAATGAGCTGCCAGAGGAAGTGGTGGAGGCTGGTACAATTACAACATTTAAAAGGAATCTGGATGGGTATATGAATAGGAAGGGTTTGGAGGGATATGGGTCAGGTGCTGGCAGTTGGGACTAGATTTGGGTGGGATATCTGGTTGGCATGGATGAGTTGGACTGAAGGGTCTGTTTCTGTGCTGTACATCTCTATGTTCCTTATTTCAGAATTTTAAAATCTATTATTGAGACATGGGCATCGCTGGCAAGGCCTGCATTAATTTGCCCATCCTTAATTGCCCAATAGTAGATTGTGCTGAGTTTCCCTTTTGAACCACTGCAAGTGTTGGGTTGTAGACACACTCAAAGTGCTATTTGGAAGGGAGTTCCAGGATTTTCACCCAGTAACAATGAAGAAACAATGTTATAACTCCATGTCAGGATAATATGCAGAGGACTTAAAGTCGTGGTGTTCCCATGTATCTATTACCATTGTCCTTCTGGGTGGTAGAGATTCTGGGTTTGGAAGATGCTGTCAAAAGAGGCTTGGTGAATTAGTGTACATCTTGGAAATGGTTGGTATATTGCCACTGTGGTGGTGAAGGGAGTGATTATTGAAGGTTGTGGTTAGGTTACCAGTTAAGGAGGCTTGTTTGTCTTGGATTGTATAAAGATTCTTGAGTGTTGATGGAACTGCACTCATCCAGGAAACTGGGGACTATGCAATAACATTCCTGATATGTCCCTTGTAGATTACAGGATTACTTGCTATTTATCAGCCTAAACCTGGATATTGTTCAAGTCTTTTTGCATTTGGACATGGACTGCTTCAATATTTGAGGAATCATGAATGATATTGAACATTGAGAAATCATCAGCAAACATCTCCACTTCTGACCTTATGATGGAGGGAATTTTAATGATGAAGACATTTGGGTCGAGGACATTACCCTGAAAAGCTTCTGTAGTGATGTCCTGGCGCTGAGATGAACCATCTTCCTTCATGTTTCATATGGCTCCAACCAACAGAGAGTATTCTCACAATTCTAGTTGACTCCAGTTTTGCTAGGGCTCTTGATACCATAAACAGTTGAATGTGACCATGATGCCAAGGGCTGTCACTTTCACCTCACCTGTGGAATTCAGCTCTTTTGTCCAAGTCTTAACATTGGCTGTAATGAGGTCAGGAGCTAAGAGACCCTGGCAGAACTTGACTGAGTGTCAGTGAGCAGGTCATTCCTTTGCAAGTGCTGATGTCAACTGCTTCCATCATTTTGCTGATGATTGAAAAGATTAATAGGACAGAACTTTGCCGATTCTATTTGTTCTGCATTTAGTGTGCAAGTCATACATTGACATTGTTTACACTCCTGGGTAGATGTACTTGATCTGACATGGCTAATTCAGGAGGACAGTATCCTTAGTGAAAATATAGGACTTGGCCTTCATGATGACTGTAGTGGTCATTTTATTAATTTAATTGTGGACAGGTGCATCTGTGACAAATAGATTGGTGAAGATGAAGTTAAGTCTGTATTTCCTTCTTGCTAGTTCTCTCACTGTTCCTCAGAACCCAGCCATTTTAGTCAGCAGTGGTTCTAACAAGCCACTCTTCATTACAGATATTGAAGTTCCCCACCAGAGTGAATTCTGTGCCATTGTCACTCTCACTGCTTCCTTCAAATGGTATTCAACAGGGAGGAGTACTAATTCATCGACTTGGTGGGGAGTGATACTTGCTAATCATGGAGGTTTCCTTACCCATGTTTGATCTGATGCCATGTGATTTCATAGGATCTGGAGTCTGTGTTGAGGATTCCTTCGTGACTGTATACAATGTTGCTGCTACCTCTGCTGGGTTTGTCTCACTGATGGGACAGGAAATAGCCAAGGATGGTGATGGTTGTGTCAGGGACATTATATGTAAGGTATTATTCCATGATTATGACTATATAAGACTGTCGCTTGACTAAATTATGGGACAGCTCTTTGAATAATGGCACAAACCCCTGGATGTTGGTAAGGAGGACAGAATCAACAGGGCTGTGTTGGCCATTACTACTTTCATTGTCTAAGCTGATGCCAGGCAGTCCATTTGGTTTCATTTCTTTGTTTCAACTGTGTAACAATTTGATGCAACTGAGTGGCTTGCGAAGGTCATTTTAGAGAGCAGTGAAGAATCAGCCATGCTGCTGTGGGCCTGGGGTCAAATATATACTAACCCATGTAAGGATGGCAGATGTCCTCCTCGAAAGGGAACTAGTGAACCAGATGGGTTTTTACAACAAAACAGTTGTTCCAAGATTACCCTAAAGTTAGCTTTTTAACTTCACATTTTACTGAATGCAAATTTCATTATGTGCTAAGATGGGATTCAAAGCTGTATCCCCAGAACATTAACTTTGGGGTTCTAGATTACTTGTTCAGTGACAATAACAGTATGGTCCCCCTGAACACAATCTGTTTGAGCATCCTAATAATATGTTTGGAAAGAAATAAAGCGTACTAATAATCTAGAATTTTGGTGATACTTTTGATTACACGGATCCTCAGCAACGTAATAGCACAGCAACTAGACAGCTGTTCAAGGCCCAAAGGCAGCTTGGCTAATACTGCCTCACACATACAAACCCTTTCCTTCACATCAGTCACTGCTTAAACACAAGTTTACCTGTCCTTAACTACATCCCATCTAAACAAACTCTATAGGTCACCAGCATTCTGCCTCCAGTGCCAGCTGTAGACTTGGTTCTTGTCATTGGTAGGCAACCATCACACACAGGCAGAGATGAGCTTTTGTTTAAGCCAGTGAAAATGAAAACACTAAAATGAATAGAGGCTGCAGTTCACGCCAATAATGCAAACCAAACCATAGTGACTAATAACTACTACATTCCATGATACTGTGCTGCATCCAACTCTCATCTCTTGGAACTGGCTGTCAATCAGCTTCTCTCTGGTTTGTAGCATCTGATGTAGCTGAGCTCTGTCATGCACAAGAAGACCTTTCTCCTCCCCAGTGTCCTCATTCTCCTCCTTGGAAGACTGCTCATGTGCCCCCACATCCTCAGCATCCAGCACATCATCTGGTTGTCTGCTCCAATTGTGCAGAGCACTGCCTGTCAGGATAATGTGGAACACTCTGTCAAGATCACCGTATCACAAATCTCCTGAACATTGCCTAACAAGATTGCACAGCCGGGCCAATTAGCTCATCTCCATTGTAAAAAATGACATTGCATTGCTACTGACACTGACACCAAAGTGTCGCAGTGGAAACGGAACCAGTGGCCAGGTTCCTGTTCCAGATTTGAAACTTCAGCTCTGTTCCTACTTAATTCCACCACACATGCCATGTTTAGCAGTTAAATTGTGAAGAACTTCAAATGTTCATTTCTGGGAAAATGTATTTTCATAATCATTCTGGTTTAAAGAGTTTTAATATGTTTATTGACACATTCTACTTTATTACTTTTTCTAGGAGCTCACTTTTCTTTCAAAGCATGAAATTATTCGGTGAGTTTCATTTTATCGACAAATATAGAAACAATGCAACAGGATGCAATTTTCTCCAAATAGGAACAGGTGAAAAGGATAAAAGAGAATTTGTGGAAAGTTGGAATTGCAACTTGACACGTTCAATCTATCAATCCACTTGCAATGGAGCAGTAATATGTATATTCTTGCCCATGAATAACCAGATAGATGAAAAAGACTTATCACAACTTTACTGACAGGATGAGGAACCTAGTTGAACATAACTACTTCCTTGTGGAGTAAAGCCTGTGTGTATTCCCTGTTTAGCTCTTTCCCCTTATTGATTATCCGAAGAATGGTGCACATTGAAAGTATAGAAGGGAAATAATGCAAGGCAGGAAAGGCATAATGCAGAGCTTCAAATATAATTGTAATCTTCCCTAACTTTATAGATATAATGGTGGTCTGACACCAATATGATGTGTTGCTTGAAGGCAGCTTTCTTTGAAACCTGCTGAGCTTCTGATATTTATCATGTTTCCCGAGCGGTTGTGAAATATTAACCAGTTTTCTCTGAAGTTCCTAAATTGGCAGTTAAGATTATAAAATATTCTTCTAACCTCTGATTCATGTTTTATTAAATTATGAAGCAGTGCAAGCTGACAGGTTGGATTCTAACAAGTTGATTTGCACTGATTTATGGGAGGAAGCCACAAAATAATAGTGAGAAAAGCTAGGGTGTGAAATGGTACTTCTTCAAAACAGGATGAAATAGGAGGCACTGGACTGAAAGGGATCAATAAAGTTATGCAGTTTTTAAAAAGGTTATTAAATGAGTAAGTTACGTGGTCATTTCCATAACATAGTTGATGAATGAGCTTTACTTTCTGCATTTTTCCTCATTGCTGGACAATCCCCTCAAAAAGGCCTGTGCTCTCATGTATCTGTATCATAATTTCTGAATGGGATATACCAGAAATACTTAGAAAGTCAGGGAGCAATTAAGATTTTCTATTGTCAGTAATTTCTGTTTTCATTTTGAATTTTCAACATCCTCAGTTTTTTTTAACCTTACTTTGATGACCATTAGCAATGTTAAAATGTAAAAATGAGTGAAGTATATCTTAAAATCAAACTCCTATTAAATTCAGATGTAAATGATGCACAGCAAAAGAGAAATTAAGTGAAAAGATGTTACCTGCTGCTAAATGTTAACATTAATAATGATGAACAGGGCCGATTCAGTTGTACAAGAAGAAGTAAATAGAAGACAAGTTAGAAAAGGACGTTCTAAATGTTCTTCATCAGCCAGTAATAAAGTAAAGAATAAGAAAAGACGAACTAACACTTCAGTTACAAATACCAACACAACTCTACCATGCTGGGAAGCACAACAGAAGGTTGAGGAGGAGATGGATAAAGAAATCCAGGTAATATGACAGTAACCACAAAAGATGGATGAATATACGGTTGTAACATTAAGACTTAAATATGACTTGCCTCCTTTTACTGGGATGTGAACATTGAATTCATGACCTGACTTCACTGATTCTGGTGGATCATAGACATCTGGTGCTGAAACTTCATTTCCATTATTACAGCATGAGGCCAAACATCTGTAATGTTGCTGGCTACAGGTGACAGAGCAGAATTAGCATGTGCTATTTCCAGCCTTGTGTTCTCAAAGGCAGCCCATCCCTGTTACACTGAATAATATTGCTGCAATTTAAAGCAATGGAAGAGAATCATCAGGATACAAAGAAAGTTGTGCTAAAGACTTTGGTGGTGGAAGTAGGCAGAAGGAAAAATGTCAGGGTACCGAAGGTGGTGCTAGGAGGCCCTGAGGGAAAGTCTCAGGAGGAAGGGGGAGGCGGGAGCTGGAGTGCTGTCGGTTTTGTGACAAGAGATCGAATGGGTTCATGTGGTGACTACAGTCAGTGCATACATGGCCACATGACATCTCATATTGACCACAAAACCAATGCCTCTGCTGCTGGATGTTCCACACCCTTATCACTCCTCCATCAGCACTTCCCAAACTGAAGATGCAGGTATTCAAACTCCCAATGCACACCTACGAATGCTGCCAACCACACACCCATCTCTCGCTACCCCAACCTATCTCTTGCTATTCAGCTCTGGCCGTTATGTCACTTTTGTCCTCTGCCTTCCAGTGCAAGGTGGCATACATTAGAATAATATAGTGCAAAACTGTCAGAGAACAAGGACGCTTGCATCTCCTGCTCTTCTTGGAGTCATGGCTGTCAACATCATGGAGACATTGTTCCTGAGTACTGAGGATAGTGATTATGTATCCAACATATATACCCCCAAATCCACTTCACCCTAAGCCTGTTGGCTGGTATGATAAACAAACTGCAGATGGTGTGACCATGGACCTTTTGCTGCTCTCCCCCCTCATCCCAACCTTCCCTTTCTAATTTCCGCTTTCAAACACGGAATAACTGCTGCCTGCACAGCCACAACAGCTCAAGGTGGGAGAGAATGATAACACTGCATTCTTAAAGAGGTCCCGCCTCTTGCTATGGTACTTCCAGCCATCAGCTTTAAGACTGGCATTGCTTGTACTTTGAAAGCTACCACAGAGTTGGGGTTCATATGTGGTGAGTCACCAGGCACTATGAGCAACAGCAATGGTTGAGGTAAAGACTTTTTTCTTTTTGGAAGCTTATCAGAGGGCAGGGTTGCAGAAACTTCTGCTGTGAAGGGCTCAGATATGGACCTTGATGGGGCAGTGTACAAGAGAATGCTGAATAGACATGACGGCAAGATGTTGGGTACATTGGTTGGCATTGCTGATAAGTTCCTGACACTGTCAAGGAGCATGATGTAGTCAGGCTCCAAGTTGGCAAAGGGGCGTGGCACAACTTCAGCTCTGTGCTGCCACTGCTTCCCCAATAACCATTGCAACCTTTACTTGGGCAGGTCACCTCATCCACTTCCATCAATATGAGAATGCAATCACATTCTCTGGCAAACCCAGTAAGTTAACACTCCAAGTTCAACACAACAGTGTACTTCCATGGCACATGACTTTCAAAATCAACTCTCTGACTGGTTTGCATGGCTGACCGTTTTAAACAGCATTGGTGCTCACTATTCAACTCAATGTTTGTTTGTTTTTCACAGCAATGCCCAATGGACTTGCATAGCTCTCTCAGGTCAGCATTGAAAAACAATATTCTGGAACATGCAGGGACACCCCTATGAGTGACTTTGTCAGGGGGGTAGCACATTGAAAATGACTAATAATGCAGTGTTCCCCAGTAACAGTGTGCTGGGCACCTGTTATACCACCTCCAGTAGCGCTATGGTTGTCAAATTTGTGTCCGAATTTTTTAAAAAATGTTAATAAAGAATTGCAGTTGGTATTCTCTCATATTGTTTACAATTCTTTGCAGACTTTGGCGTCCCAACTCAGTCGTTCAAAGCTTGAAGGTATTTTTGTGCAGCTGGCAAAGAAGAATCCAGGGTTGATCATAGACCTCTTGCAAGATGCTCCGTCAGGCCATATTCCCAATGGGCCTTCAACAGAAATACCCAGCTGGTGTGTCTGTGGCCTTTGTAGGGAGATGCCGACTGACATAGAGAAAGTGTGCTGTGGGAAGACAGAGGAACACTGCATAAGTACAAGTTGTGCTATGGCAAACTTGTGTTTGAATGATGCAGTGTTGTATCTAATGTTGATGTATCGTAATGAGTTGTTCGGCCTCCACTCTCTCCCTGCTGAGAACTACAATCGTGAACTGAGACATGCAGCATACAGGCAGTATATCATGTGGCAACATGGTCGCTTGGGAACCAACAACAAACGTATCATTCCCAGCTGCTGTGTGTGGGGAATCAGAACTGCCTTTCCTGACCCTAGTGGTGAATATTCTGGGTTTCAACCATCCCGGCTATCTTAAGATGCCTTTCTCTGCTGCAATAGTTGATGTGTTTTCTTTATAATAGTCTCTTGAAATTATTGCAGAATTATGGAAAAAAGGGAGTGAGTAGTGCGGGTGGTTGTAAATGGCATCAAATAATAGCCATGCTCACTTTCTGTCAATTAGTTTATTGATGGCACATACAGTAACTATAATAAAAGAAATGCTGACTTAAAGTGAGCTTTCAAATAACACTGACTCAAATTCTTATAAGAGCTAATGATGGAATTATTTGTACCTTAGAAAAAATTCTAAGTGAGTGTAATACAAGTTGATTTTGTGATTGTACTTTTCCTTAATTTTTCAGCCACGTTAGAGCACCTAATGTCAGTTTATTGCCTTCTGATCCCAGGAGTGTCTGATACCTCATAAGGAGATATGAATTTCACAGCAAATGATTGAAAGAATCACATGGAATTTCACAAATCAAGGCTTTTAGTTTAAGAAATGAATGAAAATCAACATAGACTGAACTTTAATGGGTAACTAATTGTCAAATGACAGAAAATGTCAGAACAATGGAGAAGAAGACATTTAATTAGAGTTTTCAACTATCTTCATGCCATGTTCCTAACCTTTGATGCCATTAGTTTTCAAAAATCTATTGATCTCAGTCTTGAATGTGCTCAATGACTGAGCTTTCACAGCGCTACAGGATAGATTTTCCAAAGGTTCCCTAGCTATTGAAGAAATTTCTCATTACCTCAGTTTTAAAAGCTAACCTCTGCTTCTGAAACTATTTCCCTGGTTCAAGATTCACCAAACAGAGGATAGATTGCATCTACATGCACCTTGCCACACATTTTTGGAATTTTATAAGTTTCAATGAGATCACCTCTCATTCTTTGAAACAGTGGACAATATGGGCCAATTTCCTGAATCTCCTTTCATAATTCAATCCTGGCATCTGGGAATAAAATGAGGCCTATTCAGTATTCCCTCTAATTTTGTTTTTGATTAGTGGGCCTCCAAATTCCATTCATGGCAACGACTTTCACAATCAGAAGTCAATGCTACGACTTGTTCATGGAACTTTGGAGCACATGGCTGTGAGGTAATGTTGCTCATCACTTATCTGGTGTGAAAGAGCAGCTCCCCAGTTGTAGGTAGATGCCTGCAGTTACGGTGTCAAATCTGGTTGGTCAATTTCGCCATTGTATAGTTGAGGTGATAATTCTTTGACACAGATCTCAAATTGTGACATCGTCTGACTTGTTAGACATGCTGATTATTTCTACTCAGACTTTCTCTCCAACTGTCAATTCTGACAGTGATTTAGTAGCTTTATCAAAGTAGAATTTGGCTTTCTTATCACTTCATTTTGATATTGTCGCTCATTCTTGTTATGTTCTGGCTTTTTGTAATTTTTCAGGTGTATGAGTGTATTCCGGGTGCAGTGTGCCATTATTCACGGAATTAGATTAATTTCCACACCTTCAGTTGGAGTGATTTTTTCACTCTGTCAAAAATATCTGCACTGGATCTAATGAATTTTTTGTTGATCCTTTTTGGCAATTTTTGCTGCTGATCCAGCCTTTAATTTTGTCTGTGATTAGCGTGAAGGTAATGTGAAGACATGGCTGAATTTCCAAATCATCACAATGTTGGAAATCCCGGAAACCTGAGGTATGCTTTCAGGTAATCTATGATCTCATTGACCTCATCTTGTCTAACTACCAACAGTCTGAATAGTAGTGAACCGTGATAGAGTAATGAGTACCAGTGAGAGTAGAAATATTTCATTCAAGTTTCACCCATGATCTGTCTCAGGATGTTATGTGTCATAAATAACTCTTTAGCTTGCTGAGCTGGTTGTTCTTTACAAGCACTGCACTGGCTGATGTGCTCCTTAATCTCATTGCTCTTGTTGAGACAGTAGAGAATTTCTCTTGCCTTTCATAGATTACATGGATCTGCTTCGACTATCTCTTTTCTCATCTGACTCCAGTTCCTTTCTGACTGCTTCATCTCTGTCTGTCCAATATTTTCTGGCAACACCTTGATGGTCTCAAGCCATTGTTTCTTCATTATTCTCTGCAACACGTGAAACACTGCATCTTATTTTGTAATTTGCTTATTCTGAGTGAGATGCTTGATTTTGAGATTCTGTATCTCTGTTGTGCTGATGACTCTCAGAATTTCATAAGTTGAATCTGGAAGATTTTGCACTTTGTTTGAGCATCATCAATTTTCTTTGAAGGCCATATAATCTATGAAAGGCAACAGTAAGTTGATAATATACATCTACTTCATTTGCTTGTACTTCACTTCCATTGTGTCTGAAACAAAATAACCAGAGAAGAGGGCTTTGTGTACAACCCCACCTTCAATGAGAGTGGCAGGTAGGGGCAGGACATTGTCTATCATATCAGTGTAAAAGATAAGACTAGAGATTTGCAGCCATTTTTGGAAAGAAGTGCTAAGCAGGTGATCCATTTCAATGTCCTCTTAAGGGTCGAATTTTACAAAAAACAACTTTTTCCTATATGATTCTCATGATGCCAAGGAATAGCTGTGTACACTGGAGGGACCGTGGCAATACTTCTGAAAATTGATGTTCCAGAGCCAGATGAGCTTTGAGCCCAACTGTTCCAATACAGCAACATCTACCAATCACCTGAAACATTGTATGTATGTCTGCTTATAAAAAGTGGGGCAAATAGAATCCAACCAATGACTGCCCCATAAGTCTTCTCTCAAGTTATCAACAAATGATAGATGTCATTTACACAACAATCAAGCAGATCTTATTCAACAGTAACACCCTCATCATTGCTCATTTTGCTTCTACTGCAGTGCCAATTGTCTCCAGAGCTCATTACAGCCTCAGTCTAAACCAGGTTTCCTGCATTGGAGGTAGTCCTGTGAAGATTTACTATGTTGATCCTGGGTATGGAGGTATTTTCTTTTGAGGAGAAGTTGAGTAGGTAGAACCTGCAGTCATTTAAACTTTAAAGAATGATGACATGAATATATTAAGATATATAAATTCCTTAGAGAGCTTGACAGAATAGATATGGAGAGATTATTTATTCTTATAGGTGAGTCTAAGACCTGAGGGTACGATTTGAGTCAGGGGTCACCCAGTGAGGACAGAGATTCAAAAGAATTTCTTTGCTTAGAGGGTAGTGAATCAATGGAATTCTTTACCACAGAGGGCTATCACATTTGAGTCATTAAGTATATTCAAGTCTAAGATAAACAGATGTTTTAATCAGTGAGGGATTCAATGGTTATGGAGAAAAGGCAGAAAAGTGGAGATCTCACTGAATGGCAGAGCAGATTCAATGAACTAAATAACCAACTTCTGGTCCTATATGATACTTTACCAAACATGGACAAGAAGTGTGAATGCCAAATCATTATAGTCCCAGGACATAAATACAGAAGTTCCTCAGGGGCGGGGGCGGTTGATCTAGGCCCAAACAACTTCAGCTGCTTCATCAATAATCTTCTGTCCGTTGCAAGGTCAGAAGTAGAGATGTTTGCTGATGATTGTATAATATTCAGTACTATTCTAATTCTTCAGATACTGAAGCAGTCTGTAAAAACTGAAAGAACTGCAGATGCTGTAAAGCAGAAACAAAAACAGAAATAGCTGGAAAATCTCAGCAGGTCTGGCAGCATCTGTGGAGAGAAATCAAAGAATGCACTGTTCAGGAAGAAATCGCAGGACTTTCAGAGAAGCTTAACAGAATTAAAAAGAGTTAACATTATATTGTGAAAGGCAAATCATGCCTGACAAATTTGCTACAGTTCTTTATGTATATAACAAACTGAAGTAATAAAGGGGAACCAGTAACACGGTGCATTTGTATTTCCAGAAGGCATTTGATAAGCTGCCATATAAAAAGGTTTTTGCACAAAATAGAAGCTCATGGTATTGGCAGTAATGTAGTGCATGGACTGAGGATTAGTTAAACACACAATAGACAGAGTTCACTACTTCTAGCCCTGATCAGTGACTGGTCTGCCTCAAATTACCCTTGAAGGTGAAGTTATCTCAAAAATTTGAACAGTTGAAGCAAGTTGTCTCACACTAGAACAATGTTGTAAATCCATGAGTAGTTCTCTCTATTAACAGGATGTTACCATCAAGCTAAAAAAATGTTTTGCCTACCATACAAACGAGTAATGTGATATGAGTTTAATGCTAGTGTAATGCCAAGTATTCAGGGAGACCATATCAAACAGTATGTTCTGTTGACCATTCACAGTGATCAGCATACTGCTTGTGCTCAACCAGCCCAGGCCTGCAAACCACAAAAAAGTATATCTGCCATTAGATATGATTCTCCTATTGGAAATCATTTATTCAATAATCTGGATTGTGCCAAGAGTTACCTGGAAACCAATTTACGAGAAGCACAGGATCTTGTTTTAGGAGGGAGAAAGGAAGTTGTACATATATGGCAATGTTTCAGTAAAATAGATGTCAAAGAAATAACCAAATTACAGAAACGTGGCTCAGGGATGGTAGGACTGGCAGCTTAATGTTCCAGGATACAAAAGCTACAGGAAGGATAGAAAGGGAGGCAAGAAAGGAGGGGAAGTGGTATTTTTGATCAGGGATAGCATTACAGCTGTGCTGAGGGAGGATATTCCCAGAAATATATTCAGGGAAGTTATTTGGGTGGAACTGAGAAATAAGAAAGGGATGATCACCTTTTTGGGATTGTATTATAGACCTCCTAATAGTCAGAGGGAAATTGAGAAACAAACTTGGAAGGAGATCTCAACTATCTAAGAATAATAGGGTGGTTATGGTAGGGGATTTTAACTTTTCAAACATCGACTGGGATTGCCATAGTGTTAAAGGTTTAGATGGAGAGGAATTTGTTAAGTGTGTACAAGACAATTTTCTGATGCAGTATGTGGATGTACCTACGAGAGAAGGTGCAAAACTTGGCCTACTCTTGGGAAATAAGCAGGGCAGGTGACTGAGGTGTCAGTGGGGGAGCACTTTGGGGCCAGCGACCATAATTCTATTCGTTTTAAAATCATGATGGAAAAGGATAGACCAGATCTAAAAATTGAAGTTCTAAATTGGAGGAAGGCCAACTTTGACGATATTAGGCAAGAACATTCGAAAGCTGATTGGAGGCAGATGTTTGCAGGTAAAGGGACGGCTGGAAAATGGGAAGCCTTCAGAAATGAGATAACAAGAATCCAGAGAAAGTATATTCCTGTCAGGGTGAAAGGGAAGGCTGGTAGGTATAGGGAATGCTGGATGACTAAAGAAATTGAGGTTTTGGTTCAGAAAAAGAAGGAAGCATATGTCAGGTATAGATAGGATAGATTGAGTGAATCCTTAGAAGAGTACAAAGGAAGTAGGAGTATACTTAAGAGGGAAATCAGGAGGGCAAAAAGGGTATATGAGATAGCTTTGGCAAATAGAATTAAGGAGTATCCAAAGGGTTTTTACAAATATATTAAGGACAAAAGGGTAACTACGGAGAGAATAGGGCCGCTCAAAGATCAGCAAGGCTGCCCTTGTGTAGAGCCACAGAAAATGGGGGGGATACGAAATGAATATTTTGCATCAATATTTACTGTGGAAAAGGATATGGAAGATATAGACTTTCGGGAAATAAACTTGCAAAATGTCCAGATTACAGAGGAGGAAGTGCTGGATGTCTTGAAATGCTAAAGGTGAATAAATCCCCAGGACCTGATCAGGTGTACCCGAGAATTCTGTGGAAAGCTAGAGAAGTGATTGTGGGGCCTCTTGCTGAGATATTTGTATCATCAATAGTCACAGGTGAGGTGTCGGAAGACTGGAGAGTGACAAACATGGTGCCACTGTTTAAGAAGGGCTTTAAACACAAGCCAGGGAACTATAGACCAGTGAGCCTGACCTCGGTGGTAGGCAAGTTGTTGGAGGGAATCCTGAGAGGCAGGATGTACATGTATTTGGAAAGGCAAGGACTGATTCGGGATAGTCAACATGGCTTTGTGTGTGGGAAATCATGTCTCACAAACTTGATTGAGTTTTTTGAAGAAGTAACAAAGAAGATTGATGAGAGCAGAGCAGGAGATGTGATCAATAAGGACTTCAGTAAGGCGTTTGACAAAGGTCCCCATGGGAGGCTGATAGCAAGGTTAGATCTCATGGAATACA
This sequence comes from Chiloscyllium punctatum, assembly GCF_047496795.1. NCBI lineage: Eukaryota > Metazoa > Chordata > Chondrichthyes > Orectolobiformes > Hemiscylliidae > Chiloscyllium > Chiloscyllium punctatum. The sequence continues at coordinate 66,524,262 of NC_092740.1, forward strand.
GGGAGAACTAGCCATTTGGATACAGAACTGGCTCAAAGGTAGAAGACAGAGGGTGGCGGTGGAGGGTTGTTTTTCAGACTGGAGGCCTGTGACCAGTGGAGTGCCACAAGGATCGGTGCAGGGTCCTCTACTTTTTGTCATTTACATAAATGATTTGGGTACGAGCATAAAAGGTACAGTTAGTAAGTTTGCAGTTGACACCAAAATTGGAGGTTTAGTGGACAGTGAAGAGGATCACCTCAGATTACAACAGGATCTGGACCAGATGGGCCAAAGGGCTGAGAAGTGGCAGATGGAGTTTAATTCAGATAAATGTGAGGTGCTGCATTTTGGGAAAGCAAATCTTAACAGGACTTATACACTTAATGGTAAGGTCCTAGGGAGTATTGCTGAACAAAGAGACCATGGAGTGCAGGTTCATAGCTCCTTGAAAGTGGAGTGGCAGGTAGGTAGGATAGTGAAGAAGACGTTTGGTATGCTTTCCTTTATTGGTCAGAGTATTGAGTACAGGAGTCGGGAGGTCATGTTGTGGCTGTACAGGACATTGGTTAGGCCAGTGTTGGAATATTGCATGCAATTCTGGTCTCCTTCCTATCGGAAAGATGTTGTGAAACTTGAAAGGGTTCAGAAAAGATTTCCAAGGATGTTGCCAGGGTTGGAGGATTTGAGCTATAGGGAGAGGCTGAACAGGTTGGGGATGTTTTCCCTGGAGCATCGGAGGCTGAGGGGTGACGTTATAGAGGTTTCCAAAATAATGAGGTGCATGGATAGGATAAATAGACAAAGTCTTTTCCCTGGGTTTGGGGAGTCCAGAACTAGAGGGCATAGGTTTAGGGTGAGAGGGGAAAGATATAAAAGAGACCTAAGGGACAACTTTTTCACGCAGAGGGTGGTACATGTATCGAATGAGCTGCCAGAGGAAGTGGTGGAGGCTGGTACAATTACAACATTTAAGAGGCATTTGGATGGGTATATGAATTGAAGGGCTTGGAGGGATCTGGGCCCAGTGCTGGCAGGTCTGACTGGATTGGGTTGGGATATCTAGTCGACATGAACAGGTTGGACCGAAGGGTCTGTTTCCATGCTGTACATCTCTATGACTCTATGACTCTTTCTGCATGTCCATGTCAGTGATGGCCCAACCAATCAGTACTCTCTTCTCATGCTGTACAAAATGGTGTCTTTTTTTCATCCTCGAGTTTGTTTCTTATGTCATAGTTCTGATGAGAACAAAATAAAAAGCTTCAAATTCTTTCCTCCATTTAGCAATATTTCACTTATCCATTTTGATAGGAGTAATTGTATTTATTAAATTGCTTGAGATTAGATAATATAGAGGTTCAAAGGTAAATGGGTGTCTGTGTCAATAAGACTAAAATGCAGGTGCAGGATGCAAGTAGGAAGGTAAATTGTGCAAAAGCATTTATTAAGAGGATTTAAGGACAAGAATAGTGAAAGCCTGTTCACTTGCTCAGAACCTTGGTTCGCCCACATCTGGAGCTCTGTCTGCAGTTTTAGTTTACTTACCTTAGGAATGATATTATTGCAATTGAGGAAATGTTTACCAAAGTGGTTCCTGGTATTCTCGGACTGTCCGGTGAAGAGAAATTGGAGAAACTAGGACGGTATTCTTTAGAATTTTGAAGACTCAGAAATGATTCATTTGAAACCACTTAGCACGAAGATGTAGATAAATGCTTTTACTCAGAGAGTTGTTAATCTTTTGAATTCTGTATCCAGAAGGCTGGATACAATTATTCATTGTTTAAAGTAGAGATTGACATATTTCTAAATACCACTGATGTAAGAGGATGTATGGATAGTGTGACAAAATGAAATAGATGGTCAGCCACGATTGTATAGGATGGCAGAGCTGGCCTGGCAGGCTGAATGGCCTTCTCTTGCTTCTATGTTCCTACTTAATAGCTTTCATATTCACCTGACAAAATAGTGCCAACCTCAAATAATTTATCACAGTATTTGTGATTTGTTCCAATAAATTAGCCACATGGTGTAAACAAAGTAACCTTTTTTGTTTATATATGATCTAAGTGCTTTCAAAGTTAATAGAGCAAATAGGAATAATGTTCCCTAATTCCATGAATCTACCAGTACACAGAAGTCCCTTTTGCTATCATTTCCTGCAATCCATGTAAATATTCTGAAACAATCTCAAAAGAAAGACATTATGCTACTGAGAACAACCATGAGATTAGAGTGAAATTACAGTATGTAGTTAGAATTGGTATTGTATTATTGATTAATTAATTTGTTTCTTTCACTGCCAAAATTTCAATGATAATCAATTTGTTCTATTGAGATTTATGTAGCTACAAGCTCATATCTTCTTCTAATTGCTATAAAGGTAATGGGAAGGCAAAGGCCTAGTGGGATTATTCTTGGACTGTTAATCCAGAAACCTAGGTATTACTCTGGGGACACAGGTTTGAATCCTCCACTGCAGATAGTGGAATTTGTATTCAATGTAAATCTGGAAATAAGAGTCTAATGATGACCATTAAACCATCAACAATGGTCAGAAAAACTCATCTGGTTCATTAATGTTTTTTAGGGACGGAAACTGCCATCCTTACCTGAGCTGGACTGCACATGACTTCAAATCCACAGCAATATGGATGACTCTTAACTACCCTTTGGATAATTAGGGATGGGCAATAAATGCTGGTCTGATCAGTGACAACCCCCTCTTCTCATGAATGAACAAAACAAGAAGTAGTAAAAACCCAGTTTAAATTTCCTTGAGTAAAGTGAATCTTCTAGTTTGGCATGGCCCAGCAAAACACTGTTAGCAATTATTTTTTCTCTTTGAGGATTATTATTTTTAAAGACTTCTGTGAAGGACATAACTAAAATTGAAAAGAATTATCTTCAGATACCTTTAGTTAGTATTATTTGAATAAACATATATCTTTATTGCCACCACCTTTCTGCTGTTTAAGTCTTATTGCATTTCCAAGTTGATAGTAAAGTGTACAATTTTATGGCCACTTTACTCAGGCAGAAGAGAATTGTTGAAATGTTTTGCCACAGGATGTAATTGCGCAAAAAAAATCACCTTTTTGTTATCAGGAGGAATACTTTATTCCTATTAGAGGGATACTTTATTCCTATTCGTATTAGATGTATTATTTTATATGGAAATTGTTCTGCTTTGCTCAAGCAATTCTCTTCTATAAAAACAATTGGACCCTAACTTCCTGTTACTGACCTGATTATTAATCTTGAGTTGACCTCTGTTTAGCTGGTGAATGAAGTTGGAGGGTGGGTTGAAACTGCACAGGGATAACCAGAAAATCAACTGAGTGGATCAGAGTCTGTGATTTTAATTAAATTTGCCCATTATTTTTGAATCTGTTTTGCCTTCCCAGGTTGAGCAACAGGTATGATGCAATCTCAGCTGTACTTTAACGGGCAGTCTGCAATAGAATTTGAAGGTTATGATCCATTCCTTATTATCTTTCAGGACCTTCAGTCCTACAGCAATTGTCCCAAGAGAACAATTCCTCACTGATGTCTTCATTTTAAGGGTGTGTCAGCATAGAACCCACAGCCTTGCATCAGCACAGATACTCGTGAATACAGCGATAATTTATTTTGGTTGTCACGTGATAATTCACACCTCACAAATCAGAATGAGTAAACACTGTTGATAGTATGGGTCGTGGGCAAACAATAAGACGTGAAAACAAATGTAGGCTAAAGGGCACCAACCTTCCAACAGTTCGAATCTGCACAAGGTTGTTCCAAACAGCAATCATTCCAGTCTCAAGCTCCAATCTTTTATCATAGAATTGCACTTTCTGCTTCTTTCACTCGCATCTTTTGAAAGTTATTATCAAATATCTTTCATTCTTTCCATGTGTCCATCATTTGTTGTATTAAAAATTATTTTTCTCATATCCCCTCTTGTTTTGCTTCTCCCTCAAATCTCTATCTGCTGATCATTAACTGTTAAGAGCCGTCGGAAACTATTTCTCTTTTCTCATCTCTTTGTTTACTCCATCTAAACCCTTCATAATTTTAAATGCTTCTAACAACTTCAAAGAAATAGTTAGAGCCCATTTTAATTAAGTCTCATCAAATATCAAATTTAAGGGATTAAAAGTAAAGGAGTTAATGAACATCCAAAAAAAAATTAACATCTTACCAGGTCTTCTTGTCAAAAATCTGGACTTAGTGGAGTTTGGACTCCTAACTCTAGTGTATCCTGCTACACTGTTCTGATAGTTCCTATGTCTGTCAATTCTACCTCTGCGCTATTATGTTTATGCTGAATGAAGTGTACCATCCTTCGTCAGATATTTCCTTGTATTGGAGGAAGGAGAGATATTCAGTAGGATATGATGTTATAACTCCACACAGTCACCCGAGTGACACTGCTGCTGTGAGGCAGCAGTGCAAGCCACTTTATCAACTCTATTCTTCTTCCTTCTTTCCTCATTGGTTATTATTCCATCTAGCACCTTCCTGATTGTCATACTAACAAGGTTCTTGTGATTTGCTAGAGTCTTGAAGGGCTGTCAATTGTGTATTATCTAGGAATCTGTCTTATCAACACTTTAATTATGCACCCTACTTTTCAATGCATGAAATGTTACGTTGGGTTTGATTGTGACCATCTAAGAACATAGGACTCCCTCCTTTAATGGACACTTCAGCTTTATTACAGTCTAAAATCTAAGTGTGGGGCTTGACCATTAAAATATTCTCAAGAATCCCAACATTTAGTTCTTCATCTTATATTCATTAATAATGTGATTTAGTATTGGAAGAGTTAAAAAAAAAGTAACTGCCATAATAAAGGCAACTTAAAGACTAAAGTCCAATGTAATGCTTTAGCTCTGATTAGAATTGTGGACTGTCAGAAACTTAGTAATGAGAAGGTAAACAAAGCTTGCTTCTGTGGATGGATCATGAGACTGATTTCCACTAAGCGGCACTTATGTAACATCCATGACCCAGTTGTGTTCTTAACATAATATTTTCTAATTTATAATTCAATATTAGTCCGCAGACTCCATCTAGTGGCTACATGGGTGTAATTCTGCTCTGCAAGTCAATGCAACGTCAGTTATTTGAAATAATTAAAGTGGTGTCATGAATATGTTGCTATGTGCAAACATTTCAAATTTTATGATTTGTGTGATATTCGTACTTCAAGGTATGAAATGTTCTCTAAGTATTGGATATTATAGAATCTTCATACTAGTACTTATATTATCTCACGGATAAGAATACAAAAACAGGACTAGAGGATATAAAACAAAGAACTGCAAGAAATCTGAGGAAAGCAGAAGAAATAGTATTGATTCAGTTAGCCATCAATTAATTGAAAGATTGAGGTCTCAGATTGCTACTAACATTTTAAAATTTATTTTCACTTCTGGATAATTCCCTCTTAAAAAGACTAAATGCTATAATCTATTTTATAGAGTTTTGTTCTCAATATTTAAAAAAGGATATATTGACAGAAGAGACTCACTAGACTGATCCCTGAGATGAAAGGTTGATGAAGAATGAGGAGTGATCTTACTCAAATATATAAAAATTTGAGGGGGTTTGACAGAATAGATGTTGAGAAGATGTTTCCACTAATGGAGGAATCTTGAACTAGAGGGCATATTCACAGAAAAAAGGGACACTCATTTAAAACTGCAATGCAAAGGAATTTCTTGTTCCAAGGGTAGTGATTGTCTGGAATTCTCTACCTTAAGAGTATTGTGGAGGCTAGATCACTGGAAGTATTTAAAGAGGAGGGAGGTAGATTTCCTGAAATATTGAGGAATTGAAGACAGTAAGGATCTGGGACAAAAGAGAAGATGAAGACTGAAGCTGATCAGCCTCAATTGTTTGAATGGCAAGACAGGTTTGAGGGGCCAGATGGACTACTCCTGCTCCTTCTCATGTTCTTCTGTTGAATTGACCCTCTGGGTAATTCATTTCAAAGGCTTATCATCATAAAGTCAAACAGTCAAATCAGATTTTCACTCATGGCTATTCATTAAGGTTATAGTGAACAGTTCCTTAGGATTAATCAGCATTTTCCCTTGAGTATTTTGGATCTCTCAATAAAATCCCTCTCAATTTGTTTCTACGTATTTGTGCCACTTACTTAGTCTATTACATGTTTGATGGACTTTCTTTATTGTAACGACTCTGTGGCTGCTTCAGAGATATTATTCATTTGTAGGCCTGCATTTTTGCAGTATCATTGGGTATTGCAATGGAAAGTTTTGCAAAAAATATGTAGGGAATTATAAGTCACCTCTGGTGTTTGAACTCTGTCAAGAAGAAGTTTGACAGTAGTATAGCTTTAAGAGGTGTATTTTGACCTGGTTTTATTATGAAGGTTGTTTGAGACAGAGGTGTCAAGCACTCTGTTCTAATCAAATAAGGTAAACAGCTGGTGAAGCCTTGGATTTTTTAAGTTGGAAAAATAGAAGCAGCAAGAAGGGGTGGGGTCAAGCTCCCACAGAACCAGAATTACAGCTTAATTTTCAGTAGCTGTTAGGGTTTTCAAACTGCTATACATTTCTCTCTGTTGCAACAAAACACCTGAGTACTCTTTCTCAGATTTCTCAGGAAGTTTTTCCTCCTGGACTAGAGAATTGCATGTGAGATGGTGTATTTTACTGAATTTGTCTTTGCCAAGGGTGTGTTTATGGGATCTTACTATATTAGAACAGTAGCTGTTTAGTAGTTAAATTATTACGCTTTTACGTTTTCCAATAGGGTTAATTTATTCAATTGTTCTTTCATTTGTCTGTATTTTAACTGCAGTGTGAGAACAAAGTCTGTTTTGCTTCAAGCCTGATAGTTTGACTAATCGAATTGCACCTGGAACACAATGCCTTACTCTTGCCTTTAAAAATAAGAAAAAGTTGGCTTGGCTATTTCTTATTATATTTTGAGGGGATTTTGACTGATCCATAACAAAAGATATGCAACTCAGGAAAAGTGGCAGTGAGGTTAAAATGAGCAGTGGACACAGAGCGATCTCAGAAACGGACAGATTGAGGGCAGAGCTGTGTAGGACTCTGGGGAGGTGGCAGCGAGTTTAAAATTAGCAGTGAGTATAGAATGACCCCAAAAATAAAAAAAAGGGGTGGAGCTGCTTCAACAAATGCAAAGCATGACATCACAGGAGAGCATGTAGGTAATTGGTGGATATTTCTCTCTAGTCTCTTGTGACTGGATATTGATTTAAATAAACACTGTAATTGCTTCTTAAAAATGTTACATGGACAATAAATATTTTAGAACTTCAAATCTAAATTTCTTCTTTTGGTAGATTTGAGGCTTTCTGATTGTTTGCTTGGCATAAACAAGAATAAGAATTTTCCAGTCAATACTTAAGTCGGAGTAAGCATAAAATAAAAGCAAGGGTCCATATTTTAACTAAGTTGAATAAGTTTGGGGAACTCATGTCCTGAGTTAGACAACCTGCACTATATGGGAAGTCCCAGATGGGAAATCCTGCTGGTCGTCTGGATGTCAAGTGTGCAAGAGCTGCCTGTGGTTGGAGCAACTCAAACTCTAGCATTTTGACGTTGTAGAAGCAGCTGGGGCGGACATAAGGCTGAGACAATTGTGGATAGGCCATTTCAGAAGGTGAACACCCCACAGTTAAGGAAGTGCAGGCAGAGAATGAATGGGTGACCACCAGACAGAAGAAGGGGACCAGGCAGGTCGTGAGGGACTTCCCCACCTCTCACTGCTGAGTGCATCTCACTCACCAACTGTTTTTCAGCTGAAAGAATTTAAACAAAATATTATCCCAAAGTCTTCCATCTCTTGAGTTAGAACACATGATGATTTGATTTGGTTTGATTTATTATTGTCACATGTACCGATACAGTGAAAAGTATTGTTTTGTGTGCTTCCAGACAAATCATACCTTACATAAGTACATCAGGGTAATGGACCAGAATGCAGAATATAATGTTTCAGCTACAGAGAAGATGCAGAGATAGCTCAACTTTGATATACGAGAAGTCTGATAACAGCAGGGAAGAAGCTATTCTTGAATCTGTTGGTATGTGTTTTCAAAGTTTTGTACCTTCTGCCAGATGGAATAGGGTGGAAGAGAGTATAACCGGGGTGGGAGGGGTCTTTGATAATGTTGGCTGCTTTCCTGAGGCAGCAGGAAGTTTTGATAGAGTCAATGGGAGGAAGGCAAATTTTCCTGATGGACTGGGCTTGCTTTCACAACTCTCTGCAATTTCTTGCAGTCTTGGGCAGAGCAGTTATCATAGCAAGCTGTGAATTATCTGAATTGAATGCTTTCTTTGGTGCATCTATAAATATTGGTCAGAGACTTTGTGGACATGCTGAATTTTCTCAGCCTTCTGAGGAAGTAGAGGTGTCTGGTGTGCTTCCTTGTGAATGTAGCATCAGTTTGAATGGACCAGGATAGATGGTTGGTGATACTTACACCTAGAAACTTGAAGGTCCTGGCCACCTCCACCTCAGCAATATTGACGGAGACAGGGGCATGTCCTCCACTCTGCTTCCTGAAGTTGATGACTGGCTCCTTCATTGAGGGAGAGATTGCTATCTTTACACCATGCCACTGAGCTCTCTATTTCTTTCTTGTACTCTGTCTCATTATTGTTTGAGATCTGAACCACTATGGTGGTGTCATCAGCAACTTTGTAAATTGAGTTAGAGCTGATTTTGGCCACACAGTCATGAATGTACAATAAAAATGGTAAGGGGCTGGGTACACAGCCTTGTAGGGCACCAGTATTGAGGATTATTGTGGAGGGAATGTTGTCCTCTAGCCTTACTGATTGCTGTCTATGGCTCAGGAAGTTGAGGATCAGTTACAAGGGCAGATGGGGAGCAGAGTCCTAGGTCTCAGAATTTTGGAAATGAATTTGATTAGAACTATAATTTTGAAGGTGGTGCTAAATTCAATAAATAGGAGTTTGACATAAGTGTCCTTGTTATCCAGATATTCCAGAGATGAATGTCGGGCCAGGGAGATGACATTTGCAATGGAGCTATTGTGAAGGTAGGCGAATTGTAGTGGATCAAGGCAATCTGAGAGACTGGTGTTGACATGTACCGTTACTAACATCTTGAAAAACTTCATAATGATGGGTGGCAGAGCAACCAGGTGGTAGTCATTAAAGCATATTGCGTGAGTTTTCCTTGGCACCAGGATGATAGTGGTCTCCTTGAAGCAGGTGGGAACCTCACATCGGAGTGGTAGAGGCTAAAGACGTCTGTGAAAACTCATGTCAACTGGCCCATACAGGATTTTAGTGCACAGCCAGGGACTCCATCTGGGTTCATCCTCAAGAAAGCCGATCTGGGGGATCCAAAATGGCAGTCAACTGAGAAGATCACACTACAGAGCTTCACATCGCAGCAGAAGCAGGACGATCCTCCAACCCGACCAACCCAGGCCATTGTGATATCTTGGAACTCCAGAAAGATAATGCAGTCCCAAGAAGCTTCTAAAAACTAACGTACCCGCGTAAGTCCAGAGATGCCGAAGAAAGGAGGAGGAGCAGTAGCCTGCAGTAGCCTCAGAGCCGATTACTTTCCAGGTCCTGGTGAATGTGCTCTCGAAATCTTGTGAGATTTTGGGGAAACAGATTGAAGAGAAGCTGGCTCCAATCTCCAATCCAGAAGCATGAGTAGCAGCTGGGAGACCTGGAGAAGAGGACGGATGAGGTGGAACAGAAGGTCACAGTGGTGGAAGCTGATGCCAGTTCATCCAAGGATAGGATCCAAGCCCTGGAGACACATGTCCGTAATTTGTGTGACCAAGCAGATGATCTTGAGAACAGGGGCAGGAGAAAAAACATTCAGATCATCAGTCAGCCTGAGGGTAAGGAAGGTGAGTGGCCTGCAGAATTTGTTGAGGACTGGCTGCCCGAAATTCCTTGACTTGGAGGCTGGCATGAGGTGATTGAAGGTAGAGTATGGAGATCGGGTCTGGGTCAATGTCCTCATCCTCTCCTAGTGTGGTTCCATCATTACTGGGATAAGAAGAGAGTTATAGAGGCTTCCAGAGCCCAGGGGAAGGATCTGAAGGCCCTAATTTACGAGAGCTCTAAGATCATGTTCTTTCAGGACTTCTCAGCAGCGGTGATCTAGAAACGAAAATCTTATGACAGTGTCAAGAGAAGACGGAGGGAGCTTGGGATTCAGTACTCCCTGAGGTATCCGGCGGTGCTCTGGTACACCTTAGATGTACATCTCTTTGACACGTCGGAGAAGGCAAGAGACTTTGTGGACAAACTAATCTAATGTGAACAATTTTAGTATGTACAAATAGTATTGTTTGGGTGTGTGTTTATTATTCTGTAAAATTTTATTTTTCCTGTATTGATAATAATTTGGTTTAAACTATGTCTGGTGGTGGTTGAGATGTATATTTTCAATTTCTGAGTTAGGATATACCAAAGGATGGGTGGGATACTTATTCCCCTCCTTTTTAAAAAAAGATTTTTTTTTATTCATTTTGGTATTCTGTGGGGTGTTTATTCTTTTCTGCTTATCTTTGTGGTGTGGCTCTAGCTGGGAGAAGTGAAGGGATGGTTAGATGCCTACTTATGGGCAGTTTGGAATGGGTAGTTGCCCCCTCTGGGCAGGGGGTGAGTTCCCCTACTCAGCGCTGTTGGCACTTTATATGTTGGTTTGTTTTTTTTGGTTTTTGTTGGTTTTTATTCTTAATAGTTTTGTAGATTATTAAATGTAGTGGTTTTAGTTTATGTAGTTTTTATATTTGGTGGATCATGTGACACTAAGGCTCGGCAGTTTGTGGTTCGGCTTCCTCCTCTCTGGAATTTAAATATTATTGCAGAAGATTATGGCTAATGATTTGTTTAAATGGTGCACCTGGAATATCAAGGGAAGTCACTCACCAATTAAGAGGAAGAAGGTACTCTTGAGTCTTAGAAAGGAGAAGGTGGATATTACTTTGTCACAGGAGATATATTTGGATGACAAGGAACATCTGAACTTACGGCAGAATGGCTTTGACCGAGTTTATATTTCATCATTTAATACCAGAACCATGGCTGTATTGGTCAGGAAAAATCTCCCGTTTAAATTGTTGGAGTGTGTTAAAAACACACACGGGAGGTTTGTAATTCTTAACGCCTTGATAAATGGGGAAGAATATGGTGTTTTAAATGTTTATTGCCCTCCAGCTCATCCCCTTAAACTTTTGGTAGATGCTTTTTCTAAATTGATAAGCCTCAAATCCTGGCACATCATTATAGAGGGAGATTTTAACTGTGTTATGGATCCCACGGTAGATAGGTTGCCCAAAGGTCCGTGGATACCCACTGTACAAACTAAACAGTCAGTGGGTCTGTGTGGGGAGTTAGGGTTGGTGGACATCTGGAGGCATCTCCACCCTACAGTTTTACATTTTTCTCCAACAAGCATAGATGTCACATAAGGATTGATTTTTTTTCTGATCCCTGCTGTAACCCTGGATCTGGTGGCATCTTGTACGATTGGTGATATTACCATTTCTGATCATGCTCCAGTGTACCTAATGGTTAAAATTAAGGATGTTACAGGGGGTTTGAGGTACTGGCAAATGGATCCCTTTATCCTCAAGGATAATAAGTTTGTGGAGTATTTCTCTAGGGAATTTCGGGCGTTCCTAGACATCAACATAGGCTTGGATGATAGCTCATCCGTTCTCTGGGAAACTGCCAAAGCCTATGCTAGGGGGTTAGTTATTTCATATTCCGCCAGTAGGAAGCAGCAGAAAGGTGAGCAGCAACGTTTCCTTGAATCACGGTTGAAGGCAGCTGAGAAGGCCTACTTTGACAGACCTTCATTGGTCAAACTACAGAGGATTACGGCACTGCAGTCTGCATTAAATTCTGTGCTCACGCAGATGACAAAGAAAGAGCTGGCTTTTGCAAAGCAACGGTTATATGAGCATGATGACAAGCCAGGCAAATACTTTGTGTATCTTGCCAGAAAGAGGAGTGCCCCACAAGCCATTACGGCGAATAGGGAAGGGTCTGGGAACCTAACACGTGATTCTAAAAGGATTAATGTGGCTTTCAGAGATTTTATTCTAAGTTACATCAGTCTGAGAATTGTGAGGAGGGGCAGGCCAAAATGGAATCCTTTTTTAGAGATCTGAAGCTCCCGGGTGTGACTCCTGAACAACTTATTTTCTCAATGCCCCATTATCAGAGCAAGCAGTGCAGGAAGCTGTGAGGCAGCTTCAGAGAGGAAAGGCGCCCGGTCCTGATGGACTTCCCAGCAAATTCTATAAGGAATTTATAAGTATACTGTCAGGCCCGATGCTCGATATGTTTAATGATTCATACAGTCATGATTGTCTCCCACCATCTCTGAGAGAGGCCAATATTTCATTTATCCTTAAAAAAGGGAAGGACCCAGAAGACTGTGTTTCATACAGGCCCATCTCGCTCTTAAATGTGGACTTTAAAATCCTCTGTATGACTCTCGCGTTAAGGCTGGAGACTTTGTTACCTTCTATTATTAAAGAGGATCAGACGGGCTTTACAAAGGGTCGCAGATCCTCCAATAATGTTAGGAGGCTGCGTAATGTAACTCAAGCATGCCAACAGCAGTCAATACAAGGATTGGTGATTTCTTTAGATGCAGAGAAGGCATTTGACCGAGTTGAGTGGCCGTACCTTTTCTATACTCTAGAGTGTTTTGGTTTGGGCGAAGTCTTCATAAGATGGGTAAATGTTCTCTACAGTGGCCCTCTCGCAGCAGTTATGAACAATGGGGTACGATCAAGCAATTTTAATATTTTTAGGGGCGGCCGACAGCGTTGTCCACTTTTGTCATTGCTTTTTACATTGGTGATTGAACCGTTGGTGGAGGCCAATATGTCAGCTCCAGAAGTGGGGTCAAAGTTACATAAGATTTTGTTGTATGCAGATGATGTCCTAATTTTTTTGACAAATCCAGCAGTTACAGTGCCTTGCCTGATACAATTCGCACGTTTGGCGCTTTTTCAAGGTATAAGATTAATTTTGCTAAATCAGATGCTATGCCTATGTGTGGTCTTATGAAGGAGCTGGCTCTTGAGGGCAACTATAGATTCCCATTTAGGTGGTCACGGGGGGTTTTGTGTATTTAGGCATATTCATTTCTCCAGTTCTAGATTGGCTGTTCAAAGCCAATTTTATCCAATTATTTGGAAAAATTAAACAAGACCTTCAAAGATGGGGAGACACTTCCAGTCTCGTGGTTGGGTCGGATAGCATTTATTAAGATGAATATTCTCCCTTGTTTGCTATACCCTATATGGATGGTCCCCCTGATTTTCAATAAGCAAACACTCAGGAGGCTGAATGGCTGGGTCAGCTCCTTTATTTGGCATTGTAAGCGACCCCTCATTAAATTAGCCAAACTGCAGTTGCCTCACAGATCAGGGGGAGTGGACCTTCCAGACATTAAAAATTACCAATTAAGCTCACTTTTGTCCTATGTGAGTGATTTGGTTTGTGGGGACCCTCTTTCAATATGGCTAAATATTGAAGCCTCCCAGGCAACGTGCCCCCTTACCAGTTTGCTGTTTTTGGACAAAATGAGGACAGTTAGGGAATATTGCCATAACCCAGTAGTTACCAATACTGTTAAAGTATGGAGGGCAATTCGGCAGAGGGAAGGCAATATTGGCAAAACACCTTTGTTTACACCTTTAGTAGGTATGCCAGGTTTTCGACCGGGTATGATAGATTCAGGATTTAAACGTTGGGCAGCTAGGGGCAATTTATTTGAGGGAGACATAATGATGTCCTTCGATCAGTTAATACGGAAGTACGAGTTATCTAATAGAAACCTCGTTTGGTTTTTTAAAGTTTTATTCAAAAAAAGACCACACTTTTTGACTGATCCCTACAAATCTGACATAGAAAGGGGGGTGCTAGGTGCTAAGAGTACACTCTCTACTTTATATCATCAATTGGAGGATGCCACATCAGATTAGTTTGATCAACTCTGCAAGATGTGGGAAAGAGAGCTGGGTGTTGAAGTTTCTTCAGAGGCATGGGAGGATATTTGGGAGAATGCAAGGAAGATATCAATTTGCGGTAGGACCCATGCTTTACAGTTGAAGATTCTCTACAGGGTCCACTTGGCTCTGGACCGTTTGTAACAATTTAACCCAGGGGTATCTTCAGTATGTCCCAAGAGCAAGGTTTGCACGGGCACACTTACTCATTGTCTCTGGTCTTGCGATAGGCTTCAAACATATTGGAGTGCTGTGGCAGGTGCAATGGAGAGGATTTTGGGTGTAAAGGTGGAGAAGGACCCTATCTCTCTCCTTTTGGGCCTGCCCACTGTATTTCCTGCAGACGTGCATAAGAAAGAACTTTTCAATATTCTCACATTCTGTGTAAGAAAGAATATCTTGCTAGGTTGGATATCCGAAAACCCCTCGGGCCTGTCGGGTTGGTCCAAGATTGTTATGGAGCATATTCCCCTGGATTCTCTCACAAATATGGTACACTACAAAACTGAGAATTTTTACAAGATATGGCAGCCCTTTTTGGAATATCTTGACACAGTTTTATCTGCCACACTAACAAGGGCTTTTATATAGCCGTAACATTTGTACTTTATGAGTCCAATATCCAGGGAGGAGGAACTGAGTGTATGAGATTTTGTTTGGCTGGGCTGAGTTATTACAACTTATTAGTTTGTTGTTGGTTATCTATTTATTTAGTTAAATAGCCAGTTTGGGTATTTTTTAATTTTATATTTTTCTATATATGTTTATACATTTGTACGTGAGGGTGGGTTGGGGATTTTTAAAAATTATTTGGGTTTTTTTACTGTTACTGTTTGGTACTGTTTTGAATTGTATTGTTTTGTACTTGTTGTAATATTAAAAAAATCTATTTTTTCAAAAATATATAATAAAAAAAGGACGATCTGACATCTGCGGCTGTGACAATGGATACAGGTGCCCCTGATGGTCTTGAGGCAGGTTACATCATTTCACTGACACTCCATACGAAACGAGCATAGATTGCACTGAGTTCATCAGGGAGGGAAGCATTGTTGTCAGTGATTCAACTCTACACTTTGTAGCTGTTATATCATATAAGCCTACTTGATACTTCCAGATGATACTTTCTAGAACTGAAACAGAGATTTTCTAATGGCCTGGTAAATATTCAGTCCCTTACTAAAACAGCTTAAATGATCAATTAGCTAATTCTCTGTTTATGGAATCTTATGAGTAAATGACAGCTTTTACAGTTGGTTCTGATATAATGCAATAGTTCCATTCTCCTGCAATCTCCCATTATAAGAAAATCGTGCAAAAGCCTGTAAACCAGTGGCGCCAGAATCAAGTTATAGCCAATATAATTAAGGAAAGTTTGCATTCTGTAAATAATGGTCAAAATTCTTCAATCACATTAAAGCTAATTGTGTTGAAGAAACATGCATTTTAGCAGACCATACTATATATGAGTTTGCGACAAAACTAACATCAATACAAAATGCTGCAGGAATGAAAATTGTTCTCTTCCTTTGTGCCTAGTATCATTCTCTTCCTTCATATAATTTACAAGCACTCTGAAAAACATAATCTATTGACTGATAATTTGTATGTGTAGACACATAGAGATGTAACACAAAATGCCTAATTGTTGGTTGTTATCTTTCAGAGCTTGTGAGAGATTTAAAGAACTAGTTCCAGAACATATTAAAGATTTTACTCGACGCACTGTAAGATCTCCTATGCAACAAATGATACAAATCAATGAGTTAAAGGTAAGGATCAAAGTGATAGAGTACTGATTTGATTAAAATGGATTAATTTGTGAATGTCCTTTGGATATCCTGTCCTGACATATTTACTTAAATAATTGCAACACATGAGACATGACAGTGAAATTCATTGAATAAAGCATTACCTTCAACATTAATAAATGTGAATCATCCATTTTGGTAGGAATAACTGTAAAACGGTCTGTTACTTGAATGGTAAAACATTGCAGCATGCTGCTGTGCAGAGGGACCTGGGTGTCCTTGTGCATGAATCATAGAAGGTTGGTCTGCAATTGCAAGAGATAATTAAGAAGGCAAATGGAATTTTGTCTTTCATTGCAAAAGGGATTAAGTTTAAAAGCAGGGAGGTTATGTTGCAGCTGTATAGGGTGCTGGTAGGCCACACCTGCAGTACTGCCTTCGGTTTTGGTCTCCATACTTGAAAAAGGATGTACTGGCACTAGACCGGGTGCAGAGGGGGTGCACTAGATTGATTCAGGAGTTGAGGGGGTTGGCTCCTGAGGAGAGACTGAGTAGACTGGGACTATATTCATTGGAATTTACAAGAATGAAAGGGGGATCCTGTAGAAACATATAAAATTATGAAGGGAATAGATATTATAGAAGTAGAGAGGATGTCTCCACTGGCGGGTGAAACTAGAACAAGAGGGCATAGCCTCAAAATTGAGGGGTAGCAGATGTAGGACTGAATTATGAAAGAACTTCATCACCCAGAGGATTGTGAATCTATGGAGTTCCCTGCTCAGTGAGGCTTCCTCAATAAATGTTTTTAAAGCTAAGATAGATAATTTTTTTGAACAGTAAAGGAATTAAGGGTTTTGGTAAGAGCGCAGGTAAGTGGAGTGAGGCCATGAAAAGATCAGCCATGATCTAATTGAATGATGGAGTAGGCTTGAAGGGTCAGATGGCCTACTCCTGCATCATGGAATTTGGAGCAGTTCATGCCTGGATATTTGATGATGAGGCTGTCTGCCAGCTGTGCAAGTTTGTAAATGATCATTCCAGTCATCTAAATTTTTGTTCAAAATTTGTTGCTCTGTTTTGTGTACCTTCCCTCTGTGTTTCTGCTTAGTGGAGGTCAAAAAATTGTGTTTTCTTCTGAAATGTGTACTCTTTCGGAACTGGAATGTGGCTTAGAAATGGTCCAAATTGTACTGTATGCTTGGCATATGAGGAAAAGAATGATTTTCACTGACATGGCCACTTTCATAAAAGACTTCTGAAAAACAAGGCCTGAGAAAGGAATTGCTACACTTTTAGAATGCAGTTTACTAATACTCACTGTACATGCTGTTTACATTGCTGTTTGTTCAAAGAGTCAAGGGTGGTGGTGGGGGTGGGTTTGGGGGAGGAGTGGGAGAGAGTTACTGCAGCAGAGCTGGAGTCAGCAGGTGTTTGTGAAAGGAGACTTGGCTGGCAACAAGTATCTGATTGGTTTGTGGCACGGCAACCAGTTGTCAATGATTAAGGCCTTGTGCCAGCCAACAACTGCGTGATTGGCTTCCTGGTAGCTAAACAGCTTGTAGATGTCAACCGGGTAGCCCAGAAGTCTTTGGATTTCTGGAACGGGAATTGTTGTCTGTCTATAGTAAGAAATATCTAAGGCCTGAAGAAAACCAGTTTACTTCCCATCATTAGTTGCTGTAGGCTGTGTTTTAACCAATAAGGAAGAGACTATATAAATTGTGAAGTAGTTGCTCTTTGTCACAGGGAATCTAATCTAAAAAAGTGAAAGTAACTGGATAGGAGAGATGGATGAACAGCAAGTCATGACAAGCATCTCAGTAAACCCTGTGGACTGGGACTATTGAAATGCTGCCTCTGTTTTCCTCCACCCATAACACCAATGGGTTGTTGTGTTGTCAGTCTGCATATGTGTATAGGTGGGGGTTTATAAGGGGAAGAGAATTTTACCCGGAAGAGTTTTCTATTGACAGTTCATATTTCTTTACCTGTAGCTAAAATCTGTTTACTTGTAATAAATAGTAATTCTTGTTAAGTACAGAAACTTCTTTTGTCTTTGCTGTAAACTTGAGCCTAAAAAGACAGAATGGTTATGGAATTTTGCCTACGTCGATATAATCTTTAACTTTGATGACTCTAAGAAGGTCTTGATTTCCAGTGCACCATCCCAGTGAGACATGACACTTGATATATTGTGAAATGTCTGCCTAAGCTGTCACTATTTATTGCTAACCTGCATTTGGAGGAAAGTCCTATCACATCAGAAATTCAAAGTCAGTAGGGACAGGAGTACACAAGCAGAGTCTATAACCACTAAGTTGAACCTTCTGCTGTTTCACTGTATGTGGTGTTCTTCAGAAGGTCTCCATACTTTCTAACTGGTCTCTCCTGCACCTCACTAACTGATCTCATGAAGTAGATGGAGCTGGGATTATGGTTGTCAATATTTAAAAATCCGTTCTTCTCCTTTAAGCTTCCTGGGCAGCCATATTTTTCTTTTTAGAGCATACAAAGTTAACAGAAAAGTCAGGTTTTACAATGCTAGTGCTAAAACACTCCTTGAAAATAGTTCACATAAGACCTTATGTTTGTGATCTTTGAAGCTGGAATGCAGTGGTCAATGTTTGTGCCTGAGTGAGTCCAAGTAAATGAGTTTGGAGGATAAATAATGCCAAGAACCTTGGGAAAGAATTCTACATTTTTAATTTTCATTGGTATGTGAGATAGAATTAAATGTCTTTCTGAATTTTAAGTGAGAAAACAGCCTCTTCCTATCCACCAGAACTATAACCTCCTCAATGAATTTCAGCAAAATGTATACATTTTGATCTTTTTGAACCAAATTTGGTTCTCTAATCAGTTACTGTTCTTCTAGCTGATCCCTTGTGCCATTCTAATTTGATATAAGGCTCACAAAATGTTACATTGCTATACATTATTTCAATGATATAAAGAAGCTGTGTTTGCATGCATTTATATACATAAATATCCCACCACATCACATTACTACAAAATAGTCTGGACATTAAACCAACACTACATTAGTACAGTACTATTTTGTAATCTTAGAAATATGTTCATTGAAACTCCAGTACTAAGTTCAAAAGTGTGAGGATTTCAAACTCTGGGAACCACAAGGAACAACTATATCTGAAGGATCATGCTTTGCAACAAGATAAAGAGCTATGTTCAAATTCATTAGAAATTTGTTACCTGATTTCATCGTGCTTTGCAGATTATCAGCCAGGGATGGGATCTGCTAACTTCACAATCTCATTTTTTAGATTAGATTCCCTACAGTGTGGAAACAGGCCCTCCGGCCCAACAAGCCCACACCAACCCTCCGAAGAGTAACCCGCCCAGATCGATTTCCCTCTGACACTTGCACCTAACTCTATGGGCAATTTAGTATGGCCAATTCACCTGACCCACACATCTTTGGACTGTGGGAGGAAACTAGAGTACCCAGACAAAACCCATGCAGACACAGGGAGAATGTGCAAACTCCACACAGACAGTTGCCTGAGGCTGGAATCAAACCTGGACTCTAGTGCTGTGAGGCAGCAGTGCTAACCCCTGAGCCACTGTGCCACATGCTTGACTTGCAATTGGTGTAGTGATGCTTTCTATTTATGTTAAGCAAGCTTAGTTATAAGAAAGGTTTTTAGCCTGCTGTCTTGCAGCTTTTCAATTTGCTCAGTATCTCTTCCCTTTTATGGTATAGAATAGCTTGATTATTTTATCAACTTCCATTCTCAGAGAGTACTTCCCCAAAGTCATGAGTAAGTGGTACAATGTCCCTCTGTACCTTTACTCCTCAATACACTGTACATCAAAATGGCTGGTTATTGTCCTTTATACCTTTACATATTTTTTCTATTAATGCTTTCTTGTTGAGCACCAGATTTTTTTTTCTGCTTGATTCTGTGGTTATGCTGTTTTTGTTTTGCATCTAAAATATTTGACACGTACAAAACATTTCCAATTCCAGGCAAATCCATTTAAGAGACGGATCTGTCGAATATTCTCAACGTCCAAATTGAATAATGGCAGCATTTCCTTTGAAGATTTCCTTGATATGTTTTCTGCTTTTAGTGAAGCAGCTCCAGCCGATGTGAAAGCTGAATATGCATTCCGAATCTTGGGTAGGAATGACTCCAGGTTATTTATTGATAAGAATTTTTGTGTTTGTGAAGGTAATTGAATGCAAACAAATTTTAAAGCATTACTAGATAAACTCCTGTGATCTGCCTGGATGATTTAAGCTATAAAAAGGGATCTCTTTTTCTACCTTTTAACATTTCAATAGTGGGAACTTTGTAAGTATGGACAATAATGTATGGAATTTTAGAACAGAGTGAAAGGTCCCTTTCTGGCTTCCAGTTGTTGTATATTTCTCTAAATTTCCTCTTCTGATTATCTCTCCTTTCTGTATGTGTTTATCTGATTCCTTCCTCATTCTTTAATTTGTAGCTTGTCTCTTATGTTTTCCTTTTCTTTGACGTTTGAATCATGACTATATAGTGTAGTGTGGTTTGCTGTAGACAGGAGGAGCCACATACTCTATACTTGCTGTCAGCTGTGGCAAGATGCAGCATTTCTGCCCATCAGATTCTGTTGTTACTCCCCTCAATTACTACTCCTTTAATTCACTCTCAAGTTCACCACAAAGTTGGATACCAGGAAGACAGAGGCATGGTTTTCCTTTTCCCCTCAGATTTTTTTACTGAAATATTTGCCCTAAAAATGGTTTACTTACTTTCAGAATTCAATATATTGCTCTATATTTGCAATAAACTAAACTACAAACCGTATTACACTGTTTTCCTATCCCTTCCTGTGTCTCTAAGATGTAAACTATGAACGATTAGTTTTGCCAGCTAAACAGACATGAGATAAATAATTGGTTTCAAAAATCAACTGACACTTCTTTTCCTGAAAATGAAACAAGGAGCTGCATTTTATTTTCCCTGACTGTGGTGGTGGTCCTATCCATGCGTTGAGGTAACTCTACCTCACCTGGTTTTGGGAGCCCTAACTGTATTTTACAAACTACAAGAAATTGCTCTTTGAAGTCAGGGGCTCTCAGTTTTTTTAATAGAAAGGGGTCCTGCTCTCAAGACGTGCTGGCCAATTGAAGGGCCTGCAGCTTTTAAGTCCCCACAGTGCCACTGGGATTAGTGGACACTGTTGGTACTGCAACTGGGCATGGAAAGCATCTTCAATGGAGGAGCTCCCAGATCTCTCAATCCAATGGGTCGAACTTGCCAGGGTCAACCCTCAGTAAGGTGGGAGTGGTGTGGGGTGAAGAAAATTAATCATGAGGGCTGAGAGGTTGCTTTTGAGGGCTTGGCGCTTGCATTGGCTCAGTGGGTAACTAATCATGAGGGCACCCACAGAGCTCACAGGAGAGGCATTGGGATTTACTTGGCATTCTCCCACTACCCCCCAACTGCTGCTAAACTATCTTAATTGGAACGTAAGGGCCTAAGGGTGGCAGGGCCATGGGCCATGTTCCTTGCTGTTTGTGAAATGCCACCAGTGGCTGGAAGTTGATGCGTGTGTCATCCCACCCATATTTTCATTGTCCTGCCTTCTAGTTTGCTCTCGATTGCCAATAAAATCCCAGCAATAGTTTTCCAGTGTGACAGGAGGAACGATAAGTGGCAAAACTTGGTGATCTGAAGAGAACACATTTCCAACAAGAACAGGACGGGGAATCATAGCTCTGAAAGGAAGTAGCATTCATGTTTGTGAAGGTTTGCCCCCAGACAAAGGACAATGGAAACTGCTGAAGAAAGCTGCTGCTCAGCTTTTTAGGGTCCTGGTAGAGTTTGAGTCATGTGCCAGTCTGATTTAATAATTGTAGAACTTTACCAAATAGGCTAGATTTTCAATCCCTAATATAACATTCAAAGATCAGAGTAGCTTTGTCTAGTGTACTGTATTCCAAAGTATTAAAAGCAATCCCATTGAATCCATATGTTTCAATTAAAATGATAAAGTGGATATTAATTTGTTTTCTGTTTGGAACAGATTTCAATGACAATGGTACAATAGATCGCTCGGATTTGATCAAATTCTTGACTTTAATTACTGGAAATGAGGTTCACAAGATACTTAATGAGACGGAGATGGGAATCATTATTGACATGGTTTGTTTTGTTGTATTACTTTGTTGGGGAATTGATTGATTTGTTTCTGTTTTGTAAATGTTAAGAGGTTTTTCAGGTTTGTGTTCAAACAAATCATGGAAAACATACATCAAATGTCCCATATTTCCAACACCTTTTGAAGTGAATTGAAATTAAATGTACATTTGCCTTAATTAGAGATGATAAAGCCTTTTTATTCCTTTTTCATGCTGCAGCAAATTTAGATTACTGATGTGAACAGGGCCCTTCATGTGCAAATTGAAATTCAAACATCTGCAACAAGACACAAGCTGTAATTTGCAACAGATGGCCCTAGTTTAAAATATATTATGTGATGTGATTGAATCCTAACTAAATCAGAACAAATTTTGAAATAGAATGTTTTTCAGTAAATAAATGCAAACATACCTATGGATTATATGAATGAAACACTCTCATACTGTTGCTTTTAAGATCATGGAGGATATTGATATGGATGGTGATGAACGTATAAACCTTTCAGAATTCCATCATATTGCATCAAAAATGCCAGACTTTGCCAGGTAAAGTTATAAATTCTTAATCAAAAAATACCTTGCTCTACTGTCTGATTTAACTGACTACTTTCCTAATAATTCGGGACTGAAATAATATTGTGATTTTCTTATATTCTTTCTGAGGATCAACGACTCCCATCGGTGTTACTTATATAAATAAGTGGCTGGAATTTGCCAGGAATCAGCCAAGTGTCAATTTTAGCAAATTTCATGGAGAGTTTCTCTCACTGAATCTAAGCAACTATTCTCTGAAACCCACCTCAGTAACTATGCACCCCTCCTCTATGGTGCCCAACTTACACTCTCTTGCCTCTCGCCAGAGACTATGTTGCTGGTACTGTTTTTAAAGCTCAATTGTGCACTAACCAGGAATTGCCCTTCACCATGCCTTAGGAGGGGAACCAAAATAATCACTTCTCAGTGCACATAGGTGGCAAGACTGATATT
Source organism: Chiloscyllium punctatum (assembly GCF_047496795.1). Classification (NCBI taxonomy): domain Eukaryota; kingdom Metazoa; phylum Chordata; class Chondrichthyes; order Orectolobiformes; family Hemiscylliidae; genus Chiloscyllium; species Chiloscyllium punctatum. The sequence continues at coordinate 66,547,156 of NC_092740.1, forward strand.
TCATTGCAAATAAAAGTATACATTTGTAAAACTATTGCTATTTCAGAACCAAGCTACACGGATTGGTTATAACGTCATCTTATCTTAGAAGCCTGCCTGAGTGCTAATCTTAACCTAATGCCCAGTATAACTGACAACCCAGCTAAACTGTCCCCGATTGTGCCTTTGACTTACTGAATGAATAATGTCTACTCCCCTTAGACTTTGAAACATAGCCATTCACCATGGCCATGTTCAGTGTGTTTACTACATAAGCTGCCAGCCCATGGCGTTGAGACACAGCAACATGTCCACTTCCTTGACTGATCACGGCTGGCAACCATGACAATCTGCCTGGCTTTGTATATGCATAACCAGTAATGCAAGACAAAGCACTGTGTGCATCTTTAAGCTCTAATTGAGAAGCAAAGCACAAAGCACAAGGCAGCGCATTGAAGTAGGTCCAAAGTGTGAGAGCTTGAAGAGAGCAAGTGAGAGGATCCATGAGATGTGGTCTGGTCCCATTGACGTGTTAAGTTAGGTACATGTCCCTGCACACATGACTCCTGCAGCAGTATTACCATGAAAAATGCTGATGAACTCCAAGGATAAGGGGGATGGGCAGTTGTTGCCCAAGGAATGTGCCCTAAGATGTTGGGGACTACTATCAAAATGGAGACTGAGAGGAGCAAGCAGTGAGCTATTACATTTGGACTTCCAAGTGTATGATGAGGTACCTCAAAAAATGTTAAGTCATAAGATAAGAAACCATGATGTTGGAGATAGTATAGAAAATTGGCTTATGGGTATGAAACAGTGAATAAGGAGGAGGGTTTCTTTTTCAGATTGGTGACCAATGGTGTTCCAAAGGAACAAGTACTGGGACTGCAACTGTTTACAATGTGCATTAATGACTTGAAGGAAGGAAGTGAATTGACCAAATTTACAGAGGACATAAAACTAGATGGAAAGGCAGGTTGTGAGAGGGGTACAAACAGTATACGTAGGGATGTTGATAGGTTAAGTAGGTGGGCAAAAAGCTGGCAACTGGAGTACAATGTGGGAAAAAAAGTGGTTGGAAGGGAGATCAAAAGAACAGTATTCTATAAATAGAGAACAACTACAGAAAGCTGCGACACAAAGGAATTTGAATATGAAACACAGGTAATATGGAAGATTAGTAGAATGTTGGTCATTATTTCAAGGGGTTTGAAATAAAGCAGTTGGTATGCTTTATTGCTAATGTAAAAAGTGCTGGTGAGACCATACTGGAGTAGGATGAGCAGTTTTGGTTTCCGTAATGAAGGGAAGATATTATTTCATTGAAGGCAGTTCAGAGGAGGCTCACTGGAATGATCCCTGGTATGGAGGGATTGTTTTATGAGCAAAGGCTAAACAGTTTGGGATGCTACTCACTGGAGTTTAGAAGAATGATGTGATCTCATGGAAACATATAGGATTCTTAAGGGGCTTGACAAAGGAATTGCTGAGGGGATGTTTCCCTTCTGGGAGAGCCTTGGACCAGAAGACATTGCCTCAGAACAAAGAGGAACAAATTCAAGACTGAGATGATGAAGAATATATTCTCTGAGGATTGATGGTTGTTGCATTACCTTGCCACAGAAAACTGTGGAGGCAGAGTCCTTGTGTATATTTAAGGCTGAGGTAGTTTCTGGATCAGCAAGGGAATCAAGGGTTATGGGGAAAAGGCAGGAAATTGGACATGAGGAATGTTGAAACAGTCAAGATCATACTGAATGATGAAGCAATTTTTTTTAATGTCTTCTCACTGGTGGAATCTTTGGAAATTTCAGATGTGTATAGTCTAAAGGAAACAAATTCCACAGCAATGCAGTTGACTCTTATTCGCCTCTGCAATGTTTAACATGTCAGATAGCTGAGGACAATTAGAGCTAGGTGACAATGTTGGCTCAGCCATCAAAGTCTCCATCAAAGAAGAAAGAGTGCCAGCATGCACTTGAAAGACTGGCAAGGAGAAAGTAGAGCAAACACTGAATCCCCTTGAATGCTAAATATCTGTGGAAACTGCAGATGATGCTGAAGCCCTGGAAACAGGTTTAATTTTCCAAAATTGGATCCTCTTCCTCTTCATTGTGACACTGCAATCAGTATTTGACAGGAGTTTAGTAATAGGAAATGAGAGTTCATGATCAGTGATTGTGATAATTTGAAATCAAAATCTACTTATTCATTGATAATATTATAATAAAATTATAATAAAATCCTGCTTGCTGTAACTGTTACAGTTTGGATGCTGTGTCTGTTGCAGAAGAGCAATGGAGAATGGGATAGGTGTTGACATTCTGTTTAGTTATTCTTGATAAAATGATGTTAGCACATGATCTGGTGCTATATTAAGCAGTGTCACAATTTGTAAGTATTTCATTGGCTGTAAAGTGCATCGACATCTTTGGGGGTCATTGGTGACACTGCAAAAAGCCATTCAACCAATGTAAAATCAGAAACATTTATTGCTATGATCAGAATTTCCTGTTTCAAGTCATGCAACCATGTTGATCATAAAACTATTTAAATCTTTCGATAAATCATTCTTTTTCTCCTCCAAACAGCTACTTCACCATGACAGTCTATTAAGACAGAACAAGTTAATCAATTGGATCCATTTCTGAAATCACACATTCATCAACTGCAATTAGATTCTGGACAAAATTAAATTTAAAACAGGTCAAAACTGTACGTCACTTGAAATTCCATTGAACTCTTTATATTAACAGTCCTTTTTAATTCCTCTGTCAACACTTTGTGCAAAAAGCAAGAAAGAACTTTTATATAGTGCAATTCCATATCACATCATTCATGTAATCAATCTACAGATTATTTACAATGGGAAAATACTAAACATTTATGAAGGTGTAACGTATGACTTTTTCTTTGACCATCAACATAAATGGTTGGAAAATCACAGCAAATGCCTGAATTTCCGTTCTACAGCCTTAGAAGTGAGGATTACCACGGGTGGTACAATCTTTTTTGCTGCTAGTACAAAATTAGCCCAATAATATTAACAAAATGGTCATAATATTGGTGTAGTGCACACTCGAATTAGGCAGATCATTTGTAACACTGAAGTGCCACATTAACAATTGTAAAACTTTAATCATTTTGTAATGTAGTTTTCGTAATGTACAAGACAACTTTTTCACGTACTCTGATTGCAGTATACATCTGGATTTCAGTTTGTATTGCCAGTGAGTTGAAACACTCAACCAGCAGACATGTGTATTCCTAACATATTTTACTTTCTCTGACCAACAAATAGAATTCTGCAATATTTTAGGGCTCATTGCTTGTTGTCCATTCTAACCCTTAGGCCTGAAATATTAATGCCCATTGTTTAAGCTATTGCATGTTTATTCTAATTTTTAATTTATTCCTGTTTGCAACTTGTTTGCTATTCTTGAATATAATAAATTGAGTTGTTTAATTTTATTAGTCAGCTTTCTGTACTTATTGTCAGTTTATATTTTTTCCACAAAGAGGGCATGTTTGAAAATCCCTCTCCCAAGCCTCCTATAACTGTACAGAGTGGCACTGAAAGGTAGATTAGAACAGTCAACATATAATTCAGTCATTACGAATATCCCCTCAAGTGTCTATGTTTCTGAAAATCAAACACAGATGCACAATATTCTCTGTTTGATATAGGACTTAGAAACTCCTTGTTGCAAGGTTTCTATAGTTTCCACTGCTAAGATCAATAAGCTTGGCACGGAATGTAGATCCGCAGATCACAGATATTTCAGCACTATCGTTTAAGTTTCTAAAATTAAATGCAAAATGTACAACTGCTAAATGGTGCAAAAATTGACAGTTGACATCAAGTAGATATTTCAAAGAATAGAAACCAGCAATACCTCACAAAAGAACATTGCCACATACAGCTGTTTATAATGAGTTCACTTTAATCTTTGGCTATGATTCTGAAATGATAGGGCGTATTGAAAGGATGGACAACTAACAGAATTTAAAGACCAACTGTTCCTTTTTTGTTACTTAAACGTTCTTTGAAGTTATCTTTCAGAAGTTGAAGGTATTACTTTTCTGGAATTGAGAGCTTGAAGGAGCAATGAAAACCAGACTGCACATTCTACAAATACAGGTTACATTACAATGCACATTTCAGCTATCAGGGTCTGCTTGAAGTATGGCCTTGTAAAAAAAGGTTCATATGTATAAATAGCTAGTGAAATCTGAATCGATCATTTAAAAAATTTTAAATGTTCTAAGCAATTTTGTCCCTTTTCAAAAAGTTAAATACACAGTACTATATATAATTCGATAGATATCACAAGTCTTGAAGGAGATCCTATCTTTGGAACTTCAATCTAATGGAGTCAGAGAGCATTTCTAACAGGAACACTGAAAATCCAGTGCAGTCCTTTGTCTAGGCCACTGCAAATGTTGTTAGCAGATGTTTAACCAGCAATTCCATTTTTTTAAGTCCAGAAAAGATTCTGTTAATTGAGAAGTCTCAACTTCTTGATTAGAGAATAATATGGGAAGGTGTGGCAATAGGTTTGTAAGGTGTTACGGACCAGCAGAGTTGGTAAGATGGTTCCCCTTTCTTCCATCATTTGACTCATTGCAAGAAGATGTGTTTTAATCCATTGAGCATTGTGACACTTAAGAACGAAAACAATGTCGTGTAGGTTCAAAAAGATAAATATTTATTTCTCAACACCCAAATGTAATTGTGATAACATCCATTTACGTATATTGAAGATTGCCAGAACGCACTCCCTTTACTTACACACACCTGTGTGTGCAAGTAAAGGTCGATACAAAGGAGGTCGATACAAAGGAAGTAGATACAAAGGAGGTAGCACACACTTTTGCTTTTAGAAAAATCCAGAAAATCCCTAATATTCTGGCGTGGTGGGAAAGAAGCTGAAAACATTGTAGTCTGATATTCTTTTAGATCAGCTAGAAAACGGAGATTAGAAGTTTCTGGTGATAAGTTCAACAGTATCTTTCTGGCTTTGCTCCCGCCAAAGTTATTGAAGAGCTGCTATATTTAAGAAATTGTTTGGTTCTTCAAATCTTCAAGTTAAAGACCAGATCACTCTGCCTGTTGGTACTTTCTAGGTAGGAATCTGCCTTTGCTTTGAGGGATATCTACCCTCTGTAGTTTCTTTATTTTCTAAACTGACTGACCCAAAGCTGCTTTCAAGAGTTAATAAATGTTTCTCATTACAAGCTGGTTTCTATTAGGTGACCATAGTATTTAGTGTTCTTATTGTTCCCACAGATGATGCCTGACAACGTCAGTGCTGACGATAGGGCCTAATTTTGGCCTTGTCGTTTCTCCTCAGACCCACTCTGCAGCAATTAAGCCAGTGGTAAATGTGCAACAGTTTCTCTAAACACTGATAGGATAATAGCTATTAGATCCACAAATGTAGTCCTGTTACTTTTTAACCTCTTCTCAAAGGAATATTTCAAAAGTATCTTTTCATGTTCTGACCAATCTGGCTACTTTGAATCCCAAGCAATTTCATTTCATTGCAGAGAAAGGAGCAAGATCACCTGATTCTGCATGTATTCATTTTTCATTTTACCATAGATACAACTGCATGGGCATGACAATGCACAGGGAGACAGTGAGGACTGCAGATGCTGGAGATCAGAGTCAAAAACTGTGGCACTTGAAAAGCACAGCAGGTCAGGCATACGCCCGAAATATCGAATCGCCTGCTCCTTGGATGCTACCTGATATGGTGTGCTTTTCCAGTGCCACACTTTTCGATCATGACAATGGACATAACATTCTAAGTAGAAATCAATTTTGACCAGTTATAATTTATATCTTTCATGTTTTATCAGAGTTTTAAATGTTATTTTAGGTCATTGAATAAGAGTTTTAAAATATTAAAGAAATATTAAAGACTCCTCCCACAGTCCAAAGATGTGCAGGTTAGGTGATTTGGCCATGCTAAATTGCCCGTAGTGTTAGGTAAAGGGGTAAAATGAAGGGGAATGGGTGGGTTGCGCTTCGGCGGGTCGGTGTGGACTTGTTGGGCCGAAGGGCCTGTTTCCAGTCTGTAAATAATCTAATCTAATTGTAATTTGAATGTGCTGTTAAGAAATATATTGCTAATTAACACTGAGGCATTGATCAAAGACAGATTAGTGACTTTTTTTTAGGATAGTCAATAATTGTATAACGAACATAGTAACAATGAAAAATATGAAGGGGGTGTGACAGAACTTCTTTGAAAACGGAGTTTCATTGTTGAGTATCAAGGAGCAGGCTATTTGAAAAGTAATAATGTTATCGAGCAGCACTAATGACACCCTCTATTAACTCAGTGACTACTGTGATTAGTGGGAAGGTGGCAATTGACTAGATTGGATTTGTCATGCGGTTTCCAGAAGGGAACTCCTGGTCAATTTTCCATTTGATCAGGTACATGCCAGTATTGTAGCTACGTTGGAACAGCTTGGCTAAGGGTACAGCTAATTTTGGAGGACAGGTCTTTCGTACTAAAGTCAATATGTTGTTATGGCATGTAGCCTTTGCTCGATCTCATTCCTCAGTTGTTTCTTAATGTAACATGGAGCAAACTAAATTGGCTGAAGTTTGGCATTTATGATGGTCAAGATCTCAGGACGAGATTGGGGTGTATCAACCATGTGGCATTTTTAGCCATGCACTATGAAGACAATACTTGTTTTTGTGATTATTTCAAAGGATCAGCATATACCCCATAAAGTACGAGGTAATGTTTGTTACAGCTGTCAGGTGAATCTTGAGGAACAACAACTTGACAGTCTTCCTTGACACTTCTCCTGACACCTTTCCCTATGATGTTAATTAACTTCTATTCGCCTGGAGCAACATGTGAAAATGACTCCTGATGGGATTCATAGGTGCAAACAGATTGCTTATTGTACTTTTCTCCACAGGGGTAAGATGAAGCCTGGTTGCCTATGTTTCTAACTTGTAAGAGACAAACAGCTTTAAATTGTTTTTTATTAATCTAGTATTTGAGGGAAAGCAATTCTGAAAGTGGAATAAATGTAAGGATCTGACAACCATAAAGGAATGCATCCAGATGTCAGGGAAAAGTGACAAATACTTCTGGTTTGAGGTTAAAAATCACACAACAGCAGGTTATAGTCCAACAGGTTTGATTGGAAGCACACTAGCTTTTGGAGCGACGCTCCTTCATCAGGTGATTGTGGAGGGCTCGATCGTAACACAGAATTTATAGCAAAAATTTGCAGTGTGATGTAACTGAAATTATACATTGAAGAAATGATTGTCTGTTAAGCCTTTCATCCGTTAGAGTACAGTGATAGTTTCACTTCTTTCATGTGTAAATCACAAAACCTTTTTTTTAAAGTTGCATTCTCAGGTTAGCTGTTGACAATGGTGATAGCTAGACAATATGTTGAAGGATTTCGCTGCTCGTTGGATGCTGCCTGAACTGCTGTGCTCTTCCAGCACCACTAATCCAGTATTTGGTTTTCAGCATCTGCAGTCATTGTTTTTACCAATATGTTGAAGGTGTTAGCCCCCTGTGTTCTCTGTCTATGACCTGATGTTTAGATTGATTCCAATCTAAAAAGTGAGATAACAGAGTTTTACATAAATTCATGCAGATTTTGAGCTCAGAGTTCTACATGAATGTATGTGGTTTTTGAGCAAAGTGCAATGTAACTCTGCAAGTACAAAAACATTCACCACACAAAATATATGTGTGCATGTGGGTCTTTGTCTGTCTGTGTGTGTGTCTGTCTGGGGTGGGGGTTGTGAGTGTGAGAAAGTGTGTGTGTGTGTAGTGAATGCAGAGTGTCTTAAGTCTGTGAGGGGGTGCATGTGTGGGAATGTGTGTGTCTATAAGGGTGTGTGGGGGTGTCTGTGTGCGCGTCTGTGTGTACCTGTGTACGTGTGTATGTGAGTGTGTGTGTAGGAATATGTGTGTGTTTGTGTGTGTGTGTGTGTGTAGTGCAATAGTGATCACCTGTAATGTGACATGAACCCAACGTCCCGGTTGAGGCCCTCCCTATGGGTACCGAACTTAGCTATCAGCCTCTGCTTGGCCACTTTCCTCTGCTGCCTGTCCCGAAGTCTACCTTGGAGGATGGTCACCCGAAGGTCTGAGGCTGAATGTCCTGGACCACTGAAGTGTTCCCCAACTGGGAGGGAACCCTCCTGTCTGTTGATTGTTGTGCGGTGCCCATTCATCCGTTGTCGTAGCCTTTGCTACACACAGACGCGCACACAGACACCCACACTCCCACACATGCACCCCCTCACAGACTTAAGACACTCTGCACTCACTACACACACACACACTTTCTCACACTCACAACCCCCACCCCAGACAGACACACACACACACACACACAGACAAAGATCCACATGCACACATATATTTTGTGTGGTGAATTGTTTTGTACTTGCAGAGTTACATTGCACTTTGCTCAAAAACCACATACATTCATGTAGAACTCTGAGCTCAAAAACTGCATGAATTTATGTAAAACTTTGTTATCTCACTTTTTAGATTGGAATCAATCTAAACATCAGGTCATAGACAGAGAACACAGGGGGTTAACACCTCCAACATATTGTCTAGCTATCACCATTGTCAATAGCTAACCCGAGAATGTAACTTTTAAAAAAAGAGTTTTGTGATTTACACATGAAAGAAGTGAAACTATCACTGTATTCTAACAGATGAAAGGCTTAACAGACAATCAATTCTTCAATGTATAATTTCAGTTACATCACACTGCAAATTTTTGCTATAAATTCTGTGTTACGATCGAGCCCTCCACAATCACCTGATGAAGGAGCGTCACTCCAAAAGCTAGTGTGCTTCCAATTAAACCTGTTGGACTATAACCTGGTGTTGTGTGATATTTAACTTTGTACACCACAGTCCAACACCGGCATCTCCGAATCATTCTGGCTTGAGAGGTTGCTCTGACTTGAGAACAGGGGAAATCACCCTCATTTGTTATAAGTAGTAAATCAATGTGAATTATTTTGAAAATATATCCTCGTTCAATAAACAAATCAAAAATCACTTCAAATTAATGTTACTAGCTTATTCGTAAATGAAATACAGCAAACTTTGTTTTAACTGGCACTATTTCAACTGGCACTCTTGATAAACTGGGAAAAATTAGATATCTAAAATATCACTAAGTAAAGTAGAACAGTGACGTGTATAACTCCTGCGTTACCTTTATATTACTTACTGTGTGTTTTTACACTTTAGGAGATGTATCAACGTTTTTATTTGGATTTGGTGAGGGATGCTGATGCCTCAAAGCTTCACTTGGTCAGCATACCTATTGATTACCTAGAATATTTGATCAACTGGACCACTCTTGGTCCCACAGAGGCCAGTTAATAAAATGTTTGTTGTACTACAATCTACAAATTGACAAATGTTCATTGAAATTAACAGTATTGTAATGAGTGGAAAATTACTTCACTAATGTTCTTTTTGGTGAGATTACTGCTGTCTTCTCACAAAGATTGACAGATCAAGTGATTTAATTGCAGGTCAATAGGATGATGTAATCACAGCAGAATACTCAGAGGTGTGCATTCTTTACAAGCCACTTTTTAATTAGTGTATGTGCAATAGTTTGCTGCGGCGGAATGCTAATTGGATGATTCTCATGCGTCAGGATTTCAGTAATCTGTGATATCAACAAATGAAAACACATTAGATTTTGAATGAAGTCAATTTTCTCTAGGAAATGTTATTAACTTGATTTTCAGATAACATCTTCAATATTTAATAGCTGTAACAAAATTCATTTAATTTAACCACTAACAATTGAAGCTGCTTTGCAATTTTATTATGTGCCAGTTGTGGTTTCATGGACAATATTTTCTAATGAGCAAGTTTTATCTATATAATTTAGCTACAGAATTAGCTTGCTTGAGATGAGGATTTCTATAAACTTCAGATAAAAGTAGTCAATTAGTAAGGCTTCGTCAGAAATACAATTGAAGTTGTGCTCTGCAACTAAATCAAAAGAAACAAAAATAATTAGCTCTTGAGAGAGCAAAATTACAGACACTGGTCATCGGAAATAAAAGCAGAAGATGCAGGAAGCATTCAACATGTTAGACAGCATCTTCGGAGGGCGGTTGAAAAGGTCCAGTTGGAAACAATTGTTTTAAGAAAGTGAAAGGGGAAAGGTGAAGAAGGGAAGTTCAATGACAGAATGGGAAAGATTAAATAATAAAAAAATGATGTTGGAGTGGGTTGAAGGGAGTGGCACTGGAATAGATAAGGATCAGAAGATGTGGCCAGAGGAGGGAATGGCAAAATGACAAACAGCTGCCATCGAAATAAACATGGGAAAAATGAGACTAAAACTGAAATATGCAAATAAACAGAAATCAAATGAGGATAGATTATAATCAGATATTGCTGAATTTAATGCTGAGTCTGGAAAACTGTATAATGCCTAAACAAAAGTTGAAGTGCAGTTCCCAAGATGACATACAGCTTCTTTAGAATAAAAAAAAACTGCAGATGCTGGAATCCAAGGTAGACAAGCAGGAGGCTGGAAGAACACAGCAACATCAGGAGTTAAGAGAAGTCAATGTTTCTGGTGGAACCCTTCTTCAGAACTAGGCTGGGTTTAAGGGGAGCTGCAGATAAAGCGGGTCAGGGGACAGAGTGGGAAAATAGGGATAGGTGAAGACAGGTAGAGGGGATGACCTGGTTGTTTAATGGGAAGAATGAACCTGATTGGTGGCTGGGAGGAGTGGAAGGGAGGGGGAGGGGCTGGGGAGGAAGGTTCTTTGAAATTGGAGAACTTTTCCCTTCCATTCCCCCGACTCCCTTCCATTGACCAGCAAGGTCGTACCCTCTACATTCCCACTTCACCACCCTGCCCCCGCCACCCCCTTTATCTGCAGCTCCCCTTATATCCACCACCATTCATGAAGAAGGGTTACACCCGAAACGTCGACTTCTCTACCTCTTGATGCTGCCTGGCTTGCTATGTTCTTCTAGCTTCCTGCTTGTCTTCTTTAGAAAAATGCAAGAGTTTGAGGATAGAGAGGTCAACACGAGGACAAGGTGGAGAATTAGAACAGCGGGGAACTGGAAGATCAAGGATCACTCTTGCAGACTGAATGGAAGTACTCTGGATACTGGACATTCAATCTGCATTTAGTCTCCCAAATAGCGCAGACCACATCGTAAACAGTTAGTATGGTGGGCTAAATCGTTGTTTCACTTGGAAGGAACTTTTGGGATGGGGTTTTAGGACAGTGGTCCCTCTAAGGTATGCAGCTGTGTGGCTGCACGGTGGCTTAAGGGTTCCTCCAAAGTCCTGCACACACTAGGGTGCCTCTGCATTGATTTCTGCTTTCGGAAATCATTGCCATGTACGGATTTCAGAGGTGTGTGCACTGAGATATAATGGAGAAATTATTGCCTTGGATGGTAAACAGAGAGGAAATACAAGACAACTATTCATTTCTTGAATGGAAAGGTGACATGGAAAAAGGATGACAAATTGGAGGTGACTCATAGGTGGATCCAGTGCTGTGCATGGAATGGTCTCTGAAGAATGCTGAAAGAGATGGGGAGGAGAGGTTTATTTGGTGGTGGCTATGTGAAATACAGAGGCTGGAGTGGTAGAAGGTGAAAATAAGGGGAACCCTGTCATAGTTTGAGGGGGAGGGGAAGAGATGACCAAAAATGCAGGAAATGGTACAATTATGGTCAAGAATACTGCGGGGGAGAAATCCTTGGTTGAGGGAAAAAGTACATCAGAAATTTTGCTGGTGTGGAAGGCTGCATCTTCAGAACAGATTCAAAATGGAATGGAGAACTTTTGAGTTAAATGGTGGGTAATTAGATGAAGTCCTCACAGCAGTAGAGTATGATGAAATATAGTCAAATTGCCAAGGGAGAGAATGGGCTTACAGTGAATACATGTAACTTGAATATTTTCATAAATGGAGACCGAGAAATCAGGGAAGGGAAAAGTTGGAGCTGATTCAAGTGAAGGTTAGAGAATGGTGGAATTCGGAAGAAAATTGATGAATTTTTTGAGGACACAGCACCAAGATCTCTCTCTTCATTTCTGAAGAGAGTATGTTTCTGGCTGTGAAGGAGGTAACTCTGAGGAGACGCATAGAGATGTACAGCACAGAAAGACCCTTCGGTCCGACTCATCCATGTTTGCCACCTATCCTAAATAAATCAAGTCCCATTGGCCAGCATTTGGCCAATATCCCGGCGGGTCAGTGTGGACTAGTTGGGCTGAAGGGCCTGTTTCCACACTGTAAGTAATCTAATCTAATCTAAACCCTTCCTCTTCATACATCTATTCAGATACCTTTTACATACTGTAACTGTACCAGCCTCCACCACTTCCTCTGGCAAATCATTCCACATACACAGCACACTCTACAAGAAAAAGTTGCTCTTAAGGTCACTTTTAAATTTCTTCCCTCTCACCTTAAACCTATGCCCTCTAGTTTGGTCTCCCCTACCACAGGGAAAAGACCTTGACTATTTACTCTAACCATGCCCCTCATAATTTTATAAACATCGGTAAGGTCACCTCTCAGCCTCTGACACTGCAGGGAAAATAACCCCAGCCTATTCAGCCTCTAATAGTGTCCAATAATACTTCAGGCTAGCAATATCTTTAACTGAGAGGATATGAACAGAGTTGAAAGGGAAGTTGTTCAATGTGAGACCAAGCTCAGCCAGGTAGAGGTCACTGATCAGAGATGGAAACTGGATAGACCTCCATTCAAGATAATGGTGTAGAACATTGGTCTGTTCTGTGATGTAGGAAGATAGGAACATTAAAGCAGGGATAGATGATGTAGCCTGATGGGACTGCTCCATCATTCGATAATGGCTGAATGAACACCTTAATGATTTTTACCCATCCATCTCCTTAACCCTGTATGGGATTGGTAATTAGAAATCTATCAATCTCTCCCTTATATATATACTCAAAAGACTGGTCTTTCACAGCCCTCTGTGGGAGAGATTTCTCAACCTTCTGAGTGAAAATTGTGAAGAGGATAATTGAGATCAGGTTGTTTAGAGTGAGGAAGGCATCAGAAAAGTCAGCAATGTAGGTAGCAAGGGACAGTCTAGGGGAATGAAAATAGAGTTGATACAGGGAGACATATGTTCAATGAGCAGGAATAGGCTGAAATAGCAGGTCTATCTGGATAAGACACCCGCACCACCCAACGCTACTGCCCCGTGGCTGAACATTTCAATTCCCCTTCTCACTCTGCCGAGGACATGCAGGTCCTGGGCCTCCTCCATCGCCACTCCCTCACCACATGATGCTTGGAGGAAGAATGCCTCAGCTTCCGCCTTGGGGCCCTCCAACCACACGGCATTAATGTGGATTTCACTAGTTTCCCCTCCCCCCATCATATCCCAGTTCTAGCCTTCCAACTCGGCAGTGCCCTCATGACCTGTCCATCTTCCTTTCCACCCTCCTCTCTGACCTATCACCATTACCCTCACCTTCGTCCACCTATCACACTCTCAGCAACCTTCCTCCCAGCCCAACCTCACCCCCCCGCACCCCCCATTTATCTCTCAGTCCCCTCAGCTCACAAGCCACATTCCTGATGAAGGGCTCTTGCCCGAAACGCCAATTCTCCTGCTTCTCGGATACTGCCTGAGCTGCTGTGCTTTTCTAGCACTACACTCTCGGTCTATCTGGATGGTCAGGTTTGTCCTCTTGGGAAAGAGCTAGAAGTGGAGGTAGCTCAGGGGTGTGGGACCAAGAATTGGACACCATAGAGGGAAGATCTTTAGAGGTGAGGTCAGTGACAATCTTTGATACAATGCTTTGATACAATGGTAGTGGGGACATAAGCCAGGAGATAGAAAGGAGAAGTTTTGGAAAGTTGGCATTTGACTTTTTGTGATTTGAGAGGTCACTTTGCCAGATAGCAACAGCGCCATTCCTGTCAGCAGGCTTGATGACAATGTTATGGTTGCACCTAACAGAATGAAATACAGCAAGTTCAATTTATCGTACTGTATTCGCTGTTCACAATGCAGTCTGCTCTACATCAGAGAAAATAAATGCAGATTGGGTGACCATTTCACAGAATACTCTCAGTCTACAAGATATGACCCTTGGTCTCCAATGTCCTATAATTTTAATTGTTTACCTTGCTCTCCTTGTCTACAGACGTCTGATGATGCTTAATTGAGGCATTCAAAAGGGAATTAAATTACTCTAAAAGGAAAAATGTGTAGGCCTACAGGGCCAAGGTGATGGAGCAGCATGAGATGAATTGTTCCTTCCTTGGTTTTGATGAACTAACTATCCTTTCTCAGGTCACACTATTATTTCACACAGTTAGGAATAAAATAACAGCATCAATAAACCATTTTTGTTTCAAGAATCTTAAGTCTGATGTACCTGCTGCCGACTGAACCAACGGGCATCTACAATCTCTTTTTTGTCCACAATAATTTCTGTTGTTACAGCAATAGCTTGGCAACCAATCATGAGAGATGAAGGCATTGGCCAGGGTTGGCTGGAAACGTATTGAACATTCCCAACCTTGACAGCAGTTTCTTCTGCAACCTCCCTTCGTACAGCATCTTCTATTGTCTCCCCTGTTAATGAAAATAAAGTGCTTCATTAAAATTATCATAAGGTTTGCCCTCTACCTAATTCATTCCCTTGGTAATATTCAAGCTTATAAATTCAAATGAGTTATCCAGTTTTGATTATAATTGGAGAATTTTATATTAGAGCTAGAGGTAAGTAAGTAGATTGTACATTATTTACTGGTCGTATATGCCTGGAGCATTCCAGAAAGAACACCATTGATAAAGCTGTCTTGATTGTTCTGTACTTAAGACTTTCCCTTTGTCACATCCTGAAATAAACACAAATTGGTGTTCTACCAGATTTTGAGAATCAGCAGAAACTCCCAAGATTTTTGCTTTTCTATTTTGAAGTACTTAATTTTAATCAAAAGCAAAAAGATGCACACACACCATTTTCTAAGACATTGACAAATTTCTACCTCATTTAAAGAACGTAAAACTGTAAGTGTTTTCATGGCTTCATGCAGTGTTGGCCTCAATATACAGATAACTAAATTAAATAATTACAATCCAAACATGTGTTTTCCATTGCCGATTTATGCATGTGTACGAGAAAAATTTGTTTCTGAAGGGTTCTTCAGTAAAAGGAAACTGCTAGTACAATTTCTTTGCAATAACTTCAGCAACTATTATTGAGATTCTTCATCTTCTGTGATCTAGCTCTCCAAAACTGGCATCTGTAAAGTGCTGCTGCTCAACTTCTGACCATCACTAAATACCACTTAACTATCATCTTTGTGCTTGTTGATCTGCATTGGCTCCCAGTCCACCAAAACCTCAACTTCATAACTCTCGTCCATGCATTTAGATCCCTCCATTGAACCTCTCCATCTCTTGTAACTTCCTCTATAGAGCCCAAGACCAAGCCAATTAAGGATGATAATCTGCTGAATTGGTAGAAGCAGATATTGTCTCAGATAAAACCTTCACAAAGAGTAAAGATATGCTTACTGCCTCCTCGATGTCTCTGGTATTTTCTTTTCAATCAAATCATGGGATAGTATTAGCGCACAAACTGTTAACAAATTCTTGCAGAATATCCAAAATGTAGAATATTCAATCCAATATGATGAAGAGGGAGATAAATTGTTGTGGAGGGATGATTATGAAACCAAAAGCATCAAATCTGATTCTGTGTGGGATCCTACGCTGATGCCTTAACTAATATGACTCAACTGGATTTCAATGTACTTCAGTCAGGTCAAATAGATGATGGATTTGACATGTTTTGAAATGCTTTGACTGTGGTTAAGGGCATCTTTACAGAATTAATTTATTCATTAAATCATTCCACTCTCTTTCATTATAAACTACTGGCATTAATTTTTTTTATCCGCATTTATAAACATGGTCATATTTGGCATACAAGTCAACCCCAGTTTTTAAAAAAATATTGGAGACTTCAATGATCAACTCAGATGGCATAATCTGTGGTAAAAGCACAAGCATTCAGCACAATATCTGAATTTTCCAGCTATAACTACCAAATAATCCCTGCAATTTACTGATAGAACCTATCCAATGTAAGCAAATAACACACAGACTGCATTTAACACTGCAAAATCACCTGGCCATGGTTCTGTGAACAGACTCAATTTAGCTAACAATCTGAAAACAATGAATGCACAGCACTGTCAGGCATACCATTACCCTTGAGCAATGTGAGGTCATGCAGCAGCTGCAGAAATGAGAGGGAAAGTATCCCACAAGACATTCACAGTAGTATAAATTTACCATACTCACTGTTCAAGCAGCCTATGTATTTTGTAACTTTACAACCAAATCCAAAAATAATGTGGCCCTGTTGAAGCATAAAGCTACTGAAATTTGGAGAACTGTGTGAAATATACGTGCATTTATCCAAAAGTGAAAGTAACTTACATTAATAAAGTGATTGGCAGAGATCCCAAAGTGCTTTACTGCCAATGAAGTATGTTATTGGTATTTAATCACAGTTATAATTTGGAAATGCAGTTGCCAACTTGTGCACGGCAAGCTCCCACACACAATGGCCAGCCAGTCTGTTTTAATGAGGTCAATTGAAGGATAAATATTGACTGAGACAGTGGGGATAACTCCCTGCTTTTTATCAAAACCATTCTACTGATATTTTTATGAAAACCTGGAGGATAAACAGGATGTTGATATATCCAAAGTACAAATGTTCTGTAAAGTATCGCAATCTAAAAAAAAATTATTAATAAAACGTGCAACCATTATAACAATACGTTTTGTGTAATGTCACAAGGTGCATTACAAACCAAAATATGACACGAAGCCACGCAAGGAGTAATTAAGTGCTTAAAGTGTTATGTTTTAAGGTGTGTTTTAAAAGAGGAAAGATAGATACCTAGGTAGAGAAATCTAGGCAGGGAATTCCAAGGCGTGGGGCAGTGCAAAAGGTTCAGTCATCAATGGTGGTGTAATTAAATTGGGCATGCTCAGGAGACTAGAAACACAGATATCGTGGAGATTGTGAAATTAGAGGGGGGTATGGAGGTAGGAAAGGGCAAGGTCACAAAGGGATTTGAAAACACCGTACTTTTTTGACTAGGAGTCAGTGTAAGTTGGTGAGCAAGAGGAGCAATAGGGAAATGGAACCTGCTGTGATTTAAGGCATGGGCTGCAGGTTTTTTTTGATAACTGCAATTTTACAGAGAATAAAATATGGGAGACCAAGTAGGAGTGTTTTGGAATAGTCAAGTGTAAAAGACTAGTAATTCAAAGTTACAAAACTCGAAAGACATGGGTTTGTATCTCATCATGACAAAAGGTGAACTTTGTCGAGAGTGTGTTGCTAGAGAAGCACAGCAGGTCAGGCAGCATCAGAGGAGAATCGACGGTTCGGGCATAAGCCCTTCATCAGGAATGAGGCTTGTGGGCCAAGGGCTGACAGATAAATGGGAGGGAGGTGGGGTTGGGGAAAGAAGCTGAGAAAATAATAGATAGATGAAAGTGAGGGAGAAGGTGATAGGTCCACGGGGGAAGTGATGGACGGGTCAGGAGGGCGGTGCCGAGTTGGAGGCTTGGGACTGGGGTAATGTGGGGGGTGGGGAAATGAGGAAGCTGTTGAATTCCACATTTATCCTGTGTGGTTGCAGGGTCCCAAGGCAGAATATGAGGCGTTCTTCCTCCAGGCGTCGGGTGGTAACGGTTTGGCGGTGCAAGAGGCCCAGGACCTGCATGTCCTTGTCGGAGTGGGAGGGGGAGTTGAAGTGTTCAGCCACAGGGCAGTGGGGTTGGTTGGTGCGGGTATCCAAGAGATGTTCTCTGAAGCGATCTGCAAGAAAGTGTCATGTCTCCCCGATGTAGAGAAGACACATCGGGTGCAATGGATGCAGTTGATGACATTTGTGGAGGTACAGGTAAATTTCTGATGGATGTGGAAGGATCCCTTGGGATCTTGGACGGAGGTGAGGGGAGTGGTGTGGGCACAGGTTTTGCACTTCCTGCGGTGGCAGGGAAAGGTTCCAGGAGTGGGGTGTAGGCTAGTGGGGGGCATGGACCTGGCTTTTTTTTAACAGGAGTTGGGGTGGAAGGAGGTGTAGTTTAGGTAGCTGTGGGAGTCGGTGAACTTGTAGTAGATGTCTGTGGTTAGTTGGTCACCAGGGACGGTGATGGAGTGGTCCAGGAAGGGGAGGGAGGCGTCCGAGATGATCCAGATGAATTTGAGGTTGTGGTGGAAGGTGTTGGTAAAGTTGATGAACTGTTCAACCTCCTTGTGGGAGCACGAGGTAGCGCTGAAACAGTCATCGATGTAGTGGAGGAACAGGTGGGGGTTGGTTGGTGTTGGTATAACTGTGAAAGATGGATTGTTCCACGTACCTGACAAACAGGCAGGCATAGCTGGGGCCCATGTGTGTGATGGCTACCTCTTTGGTTTGAAGGAACTGGGAGGGTTGAAATGAAAAGTTGTTGAGGGCGAGGACCAGTTCAGCCAAGCAGATGAGGCTGCCAGTGAAAGGCTACTGGTTGGGACAGTGAGAGAGGAAGAAACAGAGGGCTTGGAGACCTTTGTCGTCACAGATCAATGTGTACATAGACTGGATGTCCATGGTGAAGATGAGGCTTTGGGGGCCAGGGAAACAAAAATCTTGGAGGAGGCGAAGGGCGTGAATGATGTCATGAATATAGGTAGGGAGTTCCTGGACTAAGGGATACATGACGGTGTCGAGGTAGGAAGAGATGAGGACAAAATGGAGTCAAGGCACCACCTCATGTTCCCACGAGGAGATTGAATAGTTCATCAACTTTACCAACACCGACCTCAAATTCACCTGGACCATCTCGGACTCGTCCCTCCCCTTCCTGCACCTCTCCATCAATGTGTCCGGTGACAGACTAACCAGGCACATCTACTACAACACAACCAACTCCCACAGCTACCTAGAATACCCCTCCTCCCATCCTACCTCCTGTAAAAACACCATCTTTTATTCCCATTCCTCCGTCTTCGCCGCATTTGTTCCCAGGAGGACCAATTCCACCTCAAAGTCCCAGATGGTCTCCTTCTTCTAAGATCGCAACTTTCCTTCCCACCTGGTTGACGAAGTCCTCCAGCGTATCTCCTCCACTTCATGCACCACTGCCCTTGAACCCCACCCCTCCCAACGCAATAAGAACAGAACCTCCCTGATCCTCACATTCTATCCCATCAACCTCTGCATACATCGCATTATCCTCTGCTACTTCTGCCACCACCAAAGATATATTCCCTCCCACCTCCATCAGCATTCCAGGGAGACCTTTCCCTCTGCCACTTCCTCATCAGGTCCACACCCCCACCAGCCCACACCTCACTCCTGCCACCGCAGGAAGTGCAAAACCTGCTCCCACACCACTCCCCTCACCTCCATCCAAGGCTCCAAGGAATCCTTCCACATCCATCAGAAATTTACCTGTACCTCTACCAATGACATCTACTTCATCCGTTGCACCCGGTGTACTACACACTGGTGAGACAGGAAGCCTTCTTGTGGATCATTTCAGAGAACATCTCTGGGATACCCACACTCACCAACCCCACTGCCCTGTGGCTGAACACTTCAACTCCCCCTCCCACTCTCTCAAGGACATGCAAGTCCTGGGCCTCCTCCACCGCCAAACTGTTACCACCCAACGCCTGGAGGAAGAATGCATCATATTTTGCCTTAGGACCCTGCAACCACACAGGATAAATGTGGATTTCAACAGCTTTCTCATTTCCTCTTGTCCCACATTTTCCCAATCCCAAGCCTTCAACACGGCACCGCCCTCCGGACCTGTCCAGCAGTCCCCCCTCTGACTTATCACGTTCTCCGTCACCTTCATCTATCTATTGTTTCCCCCCACCCCCATTTATCTCTCAGCCCCTGGCCCACAAGCCTCATTCTTGTTGAAGGGCTTATGCCTGAAACATCGATTCTCCTGCTCCTCGGATGCTGCCTGACTGCTGTGCTTTCCCAGCAACATATTCTCGACTCTCATCTCCAGCATCTGCAGTCCTCACTTTCTCCTAGATGGTAAACTTAGAATTCCACTGATAAATCTAAAATTAAGATAGTTAGTGTAACGGTGAACAGTAACTGCTGTCAATTATCATCCTTGCCTTGCTATATTTGCCATGTGACCCACATCAATGTCGTTGACTCTCAACTGCCCTCTGAAATGGCCTAGACAGCCAGTCAATTCAAGAGCAATTCGACACAGGCAGTACATGTTGGGCCAGTCTGTGATGTCTACATCTCGTGGATGATTTTTTTAAAAAGTTGGATAGGTTAATGAGGGCAGTTAGCCTTCTGGTAGCCATCCCTTTGGATATGACCACCACACCCATTGTTTCATTGGTGAAAAATCAATCCATTTACTCCCACTGAACTACATTTTTCTCATATTTTTCTTCTTAAATTTTCACTTTCAAAATCCTAATTGTCTAGCCATTGGCCCTCTAGTCAACGTTGATGTTACTGCAACTCCCCATCTGCACAATCACAAACATAGCTCCACCCATGATGCCTTCATCATCATTAGCACCTCTGTTCAATTCCCCCTGGTATGGCCTTTCTATCTGCTCACTTAAGTCAGATTTAAATGGATTTACTGGATCAGACATTTATTTTCAGTTCTGACTGGATCACAAACTAAATTGGGTACTGCTCTAATCTACAAAAAATGCTTACTATTCCAAGATCATCATCCAATACAAAGGCAATCCTGGCTTCTTTTCTCAAATACAAGTTATCTTATTATAGTCCTTTCCTGCTCCCCCAGCTCACCTGCAAGACAAACCATTGGTTTCTTTATCACGGAGAGTGAGACCATCTAATCAGTTGCCTCTTCCAGCTCAGCACTGTCCCCATGACTTGTCTGGACTTGTCCTACCTGCCTATCTCTTTTTCCACCTATCCACTCCACCCTCTCCTCCCTGACCTATCACCTTCATCCCCTCCCCCACTCACTCATTGTACTCTATGCTACTTTCTCCCCACCCCCACCCTCCTCTAGCTTATCTCTCCACGCTTCAGGCTCACTGCCTTTATTCCTGATGAAGTGCTTTTGCTCGAAACGTCGATTTCGAAGCTCCTTGGATGCTGCCTGAACTGCTGTGCTCTTCCAGCACCACTAATCCAGAATCTGGTTTCCAGCATCTGCAGTTATTGTTTTTACCTCTCCCACTTCCCTACCCAGCCCACTCAGCCAAACGTTCTTTGAAGGTCCCTTCTGCCCTACTTTTCAATTAATTTCCTCCTAATTTCCTCTCCTGCCTCTCCAAACTCATCTTAAGACTGTGAGACCCACTTTTTATTCTCACAACTCTATTCCTACTAAACTACTGGTCACGCAACTGGATTTCCCTTCCTGACTGCCATGTTAGCTGATTATAATAACAGTTCCTGCTCCTCAACTTCTCTTTCCTCTCTCCTTCAAATCCGCTGTCAGCACAGCTTTGCCCGAAAACGCAACCTCAGACCCCTTCAATCTTGTCTTATCATCAATTTCCAACTTCTTTGAACACATCCCCATCCAAACGTATGCCCATTCTACTGGTAATGTTCCTTTTAACTCTCTCCAGTTGGGTTTTCATCTCTGCCATAGCATTTAAACAATTCACGTCAAATTCACAAATGGCATCTTTTTCTTGGAGGGTATTCCTTCTTCCTCTTTCAACATGGTTGATCACACCATCTTCTGAAGCCCATCCACTGTTGTGTGGCTGAGTGGAACTGCACTCAGCTTTTTCATTCCTAGCTATTTATTTGTAATCACAGAATCACTTGCAATGGTTTCTCTTCCCACTCCTGCTTTCTACCTTTGGTGATCCCAAGGATCTATCCTGGGCCTCCCCCTTTATTTCATCTTTGCGCTGCCCACAGGTTGAAGATGGCCCACAATTCTGCCTCAACATCAGCTCTTTAGAACTCTTTGATGCCTTTCAGTTGTCAGACTGTATATCTGGACAAATAGAAATTACCTCCATTTAAATATTAGGATAACCGAAGTTAGTGCCTAAACATTCCAGTTTGGGTTGTGATCTCAATACTGGTCTCGGTTCTAGGTTAGAAATTGACAGTGACTATAGCGGAAAATTGACTGTGATCTTCCCAGAGGTGGCCAGTAGAAAGCCTTATTTGGACTCTGCCCAGTTATGAGCAGGAAAACGGGAAGCCCAATGGGAGGGCTCCCATCACAGCAGTGTCTTGTCGATAGCATCAAGGGGTGTGATAATACTGCTGAGGAGAACACAAAACCACAGGGTTACCTCAAAACTACGGCACTTTCTGCAGCACTGGGTAAATTTATAAATACACGCATAGCCACAGGCATTGGGTCATATTTGTGGTGGTGAACCTCTTCAGATGATGGTACTTTCCAACAGATCTTTTCTGCAGCGACTGAATTCAGATGTTGACGGCTCTCTGTTATGGCTCTGTGAGATGGCATCCAGCTGTCTGCTGGGATACTGAATTGGTGGCCAAGGGCCATCCTGCTGTGAAAGTAAAAATGGACAACAAGAGCTTCTACAGGTACTTAAATGAATGTTGGTTGTCTCAGGGCCAAAGTTCCTCTGCAGCCCCTCTACTTGGACATGCTTCCTAGATACTCTACTCAAACTAGGTACAATTCTACTTGTGTCTTACCAGTGACATCAACAGATTTTGTATTTTTTTTAAAATTTATGGGATGAGGATGTCACTGTCTAGGTCAACATTTACTGCCCAGAGAGCAATTTAGAGTCAACCACATGGTTTGGGTCTGGAGTCATATATAATCCAGATCAGGTAAGGATGGCAGTTTCCTTCTCTAAACAACATTACTGAACCAGAAGAGTTTTTTTTTCTGACAGCTGACAATGATCACCATCAGATTCTGAATTCCAGATTTTTATTGAATTCAAATTCCACCTCCTGTCATGGCAGGATTTGAATCCAGGTCTCCAGAACATTATGTAGGTCTCTGGATTAACAGTCTGGCAATAATACCATTAGGCCATCGCTTCCCCACCATTACCCCTATATTTATGGGTTCAATGCCCATACTTATCCAATAAAGGAATACCAATACTTTTTCAGTTATATCATCTTATCCTCATACTTTAACAGACTTGTGTATTGGTACATACAAATGTCTCCGTTCTGAAGAGTCACAGACTCAAAATGTTAATTCTGCATTCTTCCCACACATGCAGCTGTACAGGACATTGTTTAGGGCATTTTTGGAATATTGAGCGCAATTCTGGTTTCCCACCTATAGGAAGGGTTGAAAGGGTTCAGAAAACAATTACAAGGATGTTGCCAGGGTTGGAGGGTTTGAGCTCTCGGGAGAGGATGAATAGGCTGGGGCGGTTTTCCCTGGAGTGTCGGAGGGGTAACTTTATAGAGGTTTATAAAATCATGAGGGGAAAGGATAGGATAAATAGACAAGGTCTTTTCCCTGGGGTGGGGGAGTGTAGAACTAGAGGGCATAGGTTTAGGTTGAGAGGGGAAAGATTTAAAAGGGACCAAAGAGATAACTTTTTCACGCAGAGGGTGGTGTGTATACGTAATGAGCTGCCAGGAGAAGCAGGTACAACATTTAAAAGGCATGTGGATCGGTATATGAATAGGAAAGATTTAAAGGGATATGGGCCAAGTGCTGGTAAATGGGACTAGATTAATTTAGAATATCTGGTCGACATGGACAAGTTGGTCCGCAGGGTCTGTTTCCATGCTGTACATCACTATGACTCAAATGTTGCCGGACCTGCTGGTTTTGGCCTTAATCTTCTCCTCTTTTTAAAATTTTACCTGTGGATTTCTTCTCCTTATTCTGTCTCAGCTTCATCTGACATTGATCTGCTCAATCTACTGTCTTTCATATGTACTTCAGTTACACAGGGTCCACCTTTGGATTTCATCTATTGAATTATTTCATGATCTATTTTCCACAGTCAATTGAGCATTGTTGAAAATACTGCAGTTTTTAAAATATTTCCTTATATTTACTTCTCAAAAAATTACTCTTATATGTGAAACACCAGATTTATTCTAACATTTTTTAAATCAAAGCATAGGCCTGTTAAATGCTTCGGATTATGCACTGGTTCTTATTAAGGAAAACAAACGTGCTGTTGTATTTATTTATCATGATGGAAAATTAACGTCAAAAGTCGGATCTGCTGGCATCAGCTTTTGGACATGTGCCAGAAGTGGAGGAATTTTTTCAATTATTTCACTTAAAGTGGCAAAAACACACTCAATTCCATTCTGACGAGACATAATAACATCACGACTAAGAATCAGGAGCAGGAGGAGCCAGTTCAGTCCCTTAAGCCTACTCTACCATTTGATATGATCAAGGCTGATCTCATCTCAGCCTTAACTCCATTTTAGTGCCTGCTCTCAATAACCCTTCAACCCATTACTAATTAAAAATCTGTCTAACTCCTCCTTAAACTTAATGTCTCAGAATCCGCCATTCTCTGAGGCGAGAATTCCACAGATTCATGACCCTTTGAGGGAAGTCATTTCTCCTCACCTCTGTTTTAAATCTGCTGCCCCTTGTCCTAAAACTATGAGCTCTAATTTTTGACTGCCCCATGTGAAGAAATATCCTCTCTACGTCACTTTGTCAATCCCTTTAGCATGTTATATACCTCAATTATCTCTCCTTATATCTTTCAAAATACTAGAGTACAGATCTAAACTGCTCAATCTCTCTTTATAAGACAAACTGCTCATCTCTGGTATCCAGACTTGGTTAAAAAGAAATTCTGAATTCCTTATCAGATATATTTGTGTTTATGTTAATATTTATAGCTCCTGAATTTCATATCCTCCATGAATGAAAACATTTCCTCTGAATTTGCTCTATCCAAACTTTTAATAATTTTAAAAACCTTGATCAGGCAACCTTTCAAACTTATGCTCTTTAATGAAAACAGTCCCAGCCTGTTCAAATTTTCCTGATAAATATAACCTTCCAGCTCCGGTACTATCCTTGTAAATCACCTTTTTGCAATTTCTTCAATGCCTCTTTATCATTTTTATATCATGGAGTTCAAATCCATTCACAGTAATTCAAGGAAGCTTCTATTGAGGTTTAACATTAGTGCTCTATATATTATTTTTCTTTCTGTGGAAATTAACTTTGTGTTTGATTCGCAATTTTACAGCCTTATTAACCTGCATATTGCAACATGGGTGATTTGCATATATTTTCTGCCTGATAGTATTTTAATACCTGCATAACAGAAATAGATTACTTCCAATGTTATAGTAACATTGATTGCAAAACCTAGACCATTGATGGCGTGAATTATAACAGTCTCTGTTAAGGGACCAATTTTCTACTATTTTCCTTGATCTGGCTATTTCTGAGAAACCTGTCATAAAGCAGCAGAGCTACACAATTATAAGTCCAAGCAGTCAAATTTATGACTTTCTCCAAGCTTGTTAAACCATATTGCTTATATACAGACATTTCAAAGTAAAACAGCAAAATTGATTTTTTAATGACATGAAACCTTCTCTCACCTGGTTCAATAAATCCTGCCAGACACGAAAACATTCCTGGAGGGAAACGCTTCTGTCTTCCAAGAAGACAATTATTGCCATCAGGATGAATGACCAGCATCATTACAACTGGATCTACGCGACATAAAAATATCATTATAGTTTTACAAAGTGCATGCACGTCTGAACCTGATAAATGCTTTACAAAGATACATATTCAAACTTGTACATCCAGCATGATACCAGAATACTTTACACAGTCAATTGTAAAATCCATCCTTTGTTCCAAGAATGGATGTAACTGATTCGCAATTTTACAGCCTTATTAACCTGCATATTGCAACATGGGTGATTTGCATATATTTTCTGCCTGATACTATTTTAATACCTGCATAACAGAAGTAGATTACTTCCAATGTTATAGTAACATTGATTGCAAAACCTAGACCATTGATGGCGTGAATTATAACGGTCTGAAAATATGTAACTGAAAATATGACAGAAGGAATTAACAGAAGTTTAAGATGGATGAATCTTACACTTCTTGGTAGAGCCCTTGTCTTGGAGTGAGAAGGTAGGGACTTGAGCTGTATTCCAAGATTTGTGTTCTAGATTGATTAACCAATGTAGGATAAAGAGGTTATGGCTTTCGGAACAAAATAATGAAATAGAGGACAAACAACCTCAAGCTGCTCATGTGGCAGCTGGAATCTATTGATCACTTTTATAAGAGAATTCTCCAAGAGATACATTCAGAAATCCCTATTGACCCCTATCCAGAAATAGCATGGGTCAGAGATTAGTCAACAACATAGTGACCTTAATGCCCACTTTCTCAACCATTGATTAATTTTGACATATTGATTTACTTTTGAGACCTCACAATATTTTCCCATAAAATACCACTCACCTCACTTTTGATGTTGGGATCTTGCTGCATATTGTACTGACTGTATTGGAAACACAGCATTAAAATTTGTTGTGTGAAGCCACTGAATCAATTGCGGGATGAGAACTTGAGAGATTAATTCAAGAAGGAGTAACTGTGTCAGTAACAACTGGATCCCACAGAACGCTGATGATCAACTGGGCTCCATCCCATCCACAAGATAATGATGCTCTATGATAATAATGACCTCTTGGACAAAAGATTATAACTTAAACATGGTCAACTAAAGCTGCATTTCCTCTAACGTGCTGCCAATTTGAAAACATCACAAAACATTATCTATCATGCTCCTTTCCCTTAATTTATGATTATTGAGAATAAAAATTGGCACTACTCCATAATTTTGATGGTATGTATTCACTTTGCTCACTACCTAGCTGAATCCTGATATTTTTGGATTTTGCAGTAACTCTGTCTATTCCGCTGATAGATTTCTGTCAACGTTGGTCTGATCCAGGAGCAGGATGTGTGCCAGTGAAGACCACATGATTTTGCTTTAGAACCTCCTTCGGCCTTGCTGAGATTGGCAATTGAACAAGGAGAAGAAACTTTTATCCCCCTGGCCTGCCAACTAGTTTGCCAAGTTTGTTTCTCAAAGTGCAAGCATGCCGCTATTTTCCATACCCTCTGTTTTATTTTAGATTTCCAGCATTTGCAGGGTTTTGTTTTGCTAAAGTACTATACACAATCACAGAAGCGGTTTGATGTAGTAGAAGGCTGTTTGGCCCATCGTGCCTACACTGGCTTTCCAAATGAGTGTACTGATTTAGTGCCAATTTCCTGCCTTTTCCCTGAAACCTGGCCCATTGTTTCTATTTAAATAATCATCTAATCCCATTTTAAATGCTTCAGTTGAACTGATGTCTACCATATTTCCAGGCTGTGCATTCCAGACTCGAACCACTCGCTCTCTGAAAAAGATTTTTCTCATGCCACATTTGCTTATTTATCAAATCTGTGCCCTCTCATTCCTGATACTTTTAAAGTGGAACTTCTTCTCCCTATCTACTGTCCAGCCCCCTCATGAATTTGAAACAGTCAGTCAGATGTACTTTCAATCTTCTCTCTGAGGAGAACAGACCCAATCTTTCTAATCTGTCCTCAGAACTGAAGTTTCTCAGCCCTGCTACCATACTCATAAATCTATTCTGCTCTCCCTCCAAAGCTTACTATATCGTGACACTCAGAGCTCTACACATTACCCTAGCTGAGGTCAAACAAGTGTATAATACAAATTCAGCTTCACCTTCTTCTCTTGACCTTATTGATAAAGTTTGCAATACCGTATATTTTATTAACTGCTCTCTCCACCTGTCCTGACATCTTTGACAATGTGCACGTATATACCAGGTTCCCTCAGCTCCTGCACCTCCCTTTAGAATTGTACGCATTTTTTATATTGTGTGTCCATGTTCTTCCTCCATACATCACCTCACACTTCTCTGCATTTAGAATTCCACTGGCCACCTATCTATCAACTTCATTAATTTGTCTATGTCCTTCTGGATTTCCACACTGTTCGCCTTACAGTTTATGAAAGTTTCAAGTTTAAAACAAACTTTAAAACTGTCTCCGCTCACCCAAAATCTAGATTACTTATATAATATATATCTGGAAAAACAAGGGTCCCAATATCAACCCCTGAAGAATTCCACTACAAACCTTCCCCCAGCCTTAAAAATTTCCACTGACTTTACTTTCTGTTCCCTGTCATTCAGCCAATTTTGTGACCATATTGTTACTGTCTGTTTTATTCCATGAAGTAAAACCTTTCTCAGAAGTCTGTTGTCTGGCACTCTATCATCGACTCTCTCTGTTACTTCTTCGAAAAACCCCAGGTAAGTTAGTTAAATATGATTTCCTCTTTAGAATCCCATGCTGGCTCTTCCTCCACCTCAGTACTAATTCTATCCCTGATCACTTTCTGCAAGCTATGCCATCACTGAAGTTAAATGGAAGAGCCAGCAATTGCTGGGCTTATCCATACATCCTACTTTAAACAAGAATGTGATGTTTGTAATTCTTCAGTCTTCTGGCACTGCCTCTGAGTCAAAAGAAGACTCAAAGAATTTGGCCAATGCTCCTGCAATTTTCATTATTACTTTCTTCCACATCTTTGGATGCATTACATCTGGTGCTAGTGCCTTATTAATTTTAATTACCAAATATCTGAATAGGCTGGGGCTATATTAACTGGAGTGTCAGAAGTTGAGGGATGCCTTGTCGAGATGTATGAAGTCGTGAGTGGCACGGAAAGGGTGAATTGTCAAAGTCTTTTCCAGTTGATAGCAGGGAAGGCCAGAACTAGAGGGCTTATGTTTAGGGTGAGAGGGCAAGATTTAAAAGGGAATAAGGGGCAACTTTTCACGTGAGAGTGGAGCACGTAAGGAACCAGCTGCAATTGGAAGTGGTGGATGCTGGTACAGTTACAACATTTAAAAGACATCTGAATGGGTACAAGAAAAAGAAGGGTTTAGAGGGATGTGGGCCAAACACTGGCAAATGGGACTAGATTAATTTAGGACATCTGGTCAGCATGGATGAGTTAGACCGAATGGTCTGTTTCCATGTGTACAACTCTATGTCGTCCTTATCAACTTTAAACTCTCTAGGATCAGACTTTCCTCTGCTCTTATCAGAGCTTGGGGATCATCTGCCTCTTCCATAAAGACATGTAAAATATTCATTTAATGCACCCCGCTTCCATGTGTAAATTTTCTTGTTAATCTCTGATTGGCCTTCTTCCTTATTTTACTATTCTTTTCCTATTTACAGCAAACCTTTTATTAACCAGCATGAGTGGGACCTGGACAGTGCCAGCTGATCAAATGTTCTGATTGATCAAGAGGTTCGCATAATCAATGTAAAAACACACACTGCGTAGTAAAAACGTAATGCAGGTTGTATACGCATCACTGTTATTATTTATTTAGAGCATAAATCACTTAAATAATAATGCAACTTTGCCCTAAATAAAACATACCAGCAAAGATCCTTCTCACTCGCACTCTCAACTGTCTATTACTTGGTCCATTGTGGAGATCACGATAATACAGTAAATTTCTGATATTTCATGAATATAATTTTTATTGTTTTATCAAGTGCTGGTTCATAAGATGTCGGTTTAAAAAAAAGTTTGCTGTAAATGCCGAGAGAAGGCTATGGGATTCCCTTTTATGTTGGGTGCTACTCTTTTCTCATAATTGCTGTTTTCTTCCCTAATACATTTCTTTCCCTCCTCTCTGAACCTGTATTTTCTACCTGACCCCGTTATAAGCATTGCTCTGAAAATGAACAATACTAAAATGCAGAATTAAGTTATAAATTAATAATAAATTGAAATGAAATTGTACAATAGCAGTAATCTTTAAACAAATATTGAGAAATTCCCTTGCTTTGTGCATCATTTATCATACCTACACGTGGATAGCAAGTATTATGGATTCCCTGGAGGCTTGGGCAGTTTTTCTGCAAACATATCTTCTTATAACCACTATCTTGAACTTCTGTGCTACCTCCACAGGTAGGACAGAACTTGTACCGACTATGCCAGGCAAGGACAGATCTGGCCTGTGCCACCACACCTGAATAAAAAAGAAATTATGTTCAACCTACATCAACAAATGGACAGTTCAAAACACATATAAAATTGACATATCATACTGCAAGGTTTGTGAAGGTTTGTAGCTCAGGTTGAGGTTTAGAGTGTAGGTTTGCTCGCTGAGCTGTAGGTTTGATATCCAGATGTTTCATTATCTGGCTAGTTAACATCACCAGTGGTGACCTCCAAGTGAAGCGAAGCTGTTGTCTCTTGCTTTCTATTTATATGTTTGTTCTGGATGGGGTTCCTGGGGTTTGCGGTGATGTCATTTCCTGTTCGTTTTCTGAGGGGTTGATAGATGGTATCTAGATCTATGTATTTGTTTATGGAGTTGTGGTTGGAGTGCCAGGCCTTTAGGAATTCTCTGGCATGTCTTTGCTTAGCCTGTCCCAGGTTAGATGTGTTGTCCCAGTCAAAATGGTGTTTTTTTCATCTGTGTGTAGGGCTATGAGGGAGAGAGGGTCATGTCTTTTTGTGGCTAGCTGGTGTTTGTGTATCCTAGTGGCTAACTTTCTTCCTGTTTGTCTTACGTAGTGTTTGTGGCAGTCCTCGCATGGAAATTTGTAGATGATGTTGGTTTTGTCCATGGGATGTACTAGGTCTTTTAAGTTTGTTAGTTTTTGTTTGAGAGTGTTGGTGGGTTTGTATGCTACTGGGATTCCGAGGGGTCTTAGTAGTTCACCTCCATCAACATCGACCTGGCAAAGGAAACACTTACCACACTTTTAGAAGAAACCATCACACACACCCCAACTACCTCAGAAAATGAACAGGAAATGACATCACCACAAACCCCAGAAACCCCATCCAGAACAAACATATAAATAGAAAGCAGGAGACAACAGCTTCGCTTCACTTGGAGGCCACCACTGATGATGTTACCTAGCCAGGTAATGAAACGTCTGGATATCAAACCTACAGCTCAGCGTGCAAACCTACACTCTAAACATATCATACTAAATATCAGAAATGGAAATCAGAAGTAAACACAAAGTATTGGAAACACTCACCAGCTGAGGTAGAATTTGGACAAAGAGAGTTAGAGGATTGATATTTTCAGCTCAGTCAGGAAAATCTGGCTACAGAGACAGGGAATAGTGCAAGAAAAGCAAAGGTCTTTGACTAGCTAAAGGAAAAGTAAATAACTGACAGAAATGAGTAAATGATTGATAATCATATTTCTCCAGGTCTAACATTGGGCCGTGGGGGTCTTCTCCACTTTGACAGATTTTTCCATGCATCCATTTCTCATTGTTATTCTGCTGTAACTATTTACACATCCTCTGGACCTACATTTTATTTCTGCAATGTCTCTCCTTGTCGAAGTGACATCTGGGGCTCAGTGCCAGAACACTCGACTTTGAGTCAAAGGGTTATGGGTGTAGTTCTGCTTGAGGACCTGACCACAAAAATGGAACCTGATATTCTGGGGCAGTACTGATGAATGACTGTAATGGTGGAGGGTCAGATTTTTCAACGAGACACTCTGTTCTTTCAGATGGTGTAAAAGATCTAAAATTATTTTGAAGAATATAAGAGGAGTTACCCCTCTTTACATTACTTTTATCTGTACTTATGCCTCAACAAACATCAGTAGAACCAAATTAACTACTGTTTCTCAGAGACTGCTTTGTTCAAATAGACTGCCATATTTCACTACAATCATGACTACGTTTCTTAACTGGCCACAAAGCATTTTGGAATGTTATTGTAATAAGTGCTATTTAAATGCAAGTTTTTTTCTTTCATTATTGTCTCTTGTTACCTTGCACCAACATGAGTTATCTCATTTTTTATCCTCATCTAATCACAGACTTTTGCTTTCCTGCAACCTTGGCTATGTATCTCACTAAAAACTTGTAACTTTTCTTTGATAACATATTCTTTTTCTTTCAAAGATTATTGACCTGAAACTTTAACTCTATTATTCTCTCTGCACAGATGCTGCTTGACCTGTTGAGTGCTTGCAAAATTATTTTGTTTTATATATGGTCATGTTAGTTAGACCAAAAACGAACGAATCTCAGTTTTTATACTATAAATACCTAATGCACAATGTTCATGCCTTAAATGAAACACTGATGGTGAACCGTACCAGTAATGTGAAATGGATGCATGTTAATTTAGTTGCCCATTTTGGACCATGCCTGATATTCATTTCCACTGTCATCATAATGATGAGCTAATTATATTTATCACTGTACCAGAAGATTCCTAGGAAATGGCAAGAGCATGCAGTGGACTCTGTGATAACAATACTGTTTGTTGTTTAAAAAATGTTAAAGCATTATTGATTCTACTCGTGACAATCACAATATGCTTCAAACATGCAAAAAGCAATGGGCACCGAAATGCATTTAAGTAAATGTATTTAAAAAATGTGAAATTGACTGAAGTACTGAATACCCAGCAGATTCCTAGTAGAGTAGGCTGTTATGAATCAAGAGATGGATAAGATTGAACTTAAGCCATAAAACTAATCTTCAAAAGAGGGCCTTCAACATTTACGTGTTCTAAGTATAATATCATTAATAATTTACAAGGACAGTGAATTGAATATGGCTATAAAAGCGCTAACTTAATGGACAACTTCAAACTATAAATGTAAAATGTTTCCATGAGTGTTCATGATCCCTCTCACTGAAGCCATATTTATCCCATAACAATCATGTGTAGTGGAACTGAACTGGTTTTCATTAGTAAAAAGAGGAAATATGGACCAGGTTTTACAAATGCTAAAGGGGATAACACAGAATCAAAAATCTTGGCATTTGGACTCTGAATGTAGAACTGGAGGACATGAGAATAAAGAGAACATATCTTTAAAAAATTCCAGATGAGGAGGGCCCCCTTCTGAGTTTTGCATATGTGAGAAGTGTTCAAAATGATGTGTGGTCTAGACATAAGGAGAAACTATTCTCACTGTCAGAAAGGTTGCGAACCACCGGACAATGATTTAAAGTGATTGAAGAAAGAAACAAAGACAACATGAGGATACTTTTTATGTTCAATAATGGTTAGGATTTGGAATGTGCTGCTTGACACTGCGATGAAACAAATTCAATTGGTATCTTTCAGAAAGGAATTGATCATTATCTGGCGAGAAAAGATTTGTGGGGATTCAGGGAAAAGGTGTGGGTGTGGACGTGGATCCTGGATTGCTTGTGCAAAGAGTCGGCATGGACACCAGAAGTCAAATGATCTCCTTCTGGGCTATAATGATTTTCTAATTCTGAGAGGTAGATTATACTCTGAGATACAATAGTTAAAGCTGTACTGATAAAGATCTTAAGGAACGGTCTGTTTAGGAACTGACGTATGTAAGGATAAAATAGAAAATATGAGTAACTGGGTTATGGAAAATTGTGGGCTCTGCATTTTGAACTCATTGAAATGTTACATCATGGAAGACAACTAGTTAATACATTATACAGAATTCAAGTTCCAAATTAACTCTGGGGAGGGTCAGGAAGAAATGTTGCAGAACCTATTTTCAGGACATTGAAAAGGATTGCGCTAATACCCTTTTTTATTCTATGCTTTTAATATTCTTAACTGAGTATTTCATTGTAATTTTACAGCTCAAGCACAACTTAAGTTAAACACAGACTGTTTAATTTTCCTATTCACTTCCACAAACTGCAGGTACTCACCAGCTTCCTCCTTACTGAAGTTCAATAGATATAGAATGAGTGGCTGGAGAAAACAACAATCTGGGTATTTAACCCTAAAATTTTCTGGAGCAATAAATTCTGCATTTACTGCAAACCAAGCAATAAGCCCATCATCTTCTGCTAAGGCACTGCCTAATGCAAATTTAGCACAAGTTTCACTCTGGAGCTCTGCTCCAAGGAAAACAGAAGTGACTTCTGGTTTGACCAAGAGCTGCTCTACATCCTCATACTGCAGCCTGCAGAGATGGATGCCAGTTTTTCCAGAGTCTTCACATTTTGCAGAAATAACTAATGGACTTAGATTGGAAAATACAATGTAGACAGTGGTTGGTTGTATCTGCTTGTTTTTTATCCAATTGGAATTGGTCCTTTTTACACTTAATCTATTGAGCAAAGTTCTGCCAAAGTAATTCTCATTTTCTTCTGGGCCATCACACCACATCTTTGATCTAACATCAGATTTAGGATTTGCCAACAAATCAGCAATGTGCTTGTGTCCCCAGAATTCTGCAATATCCACTGCCGTTTGTCCCGATTTATTTGAAATAGATGTATCACACCTAGAGGAAAACAGAAATGGTAAAGAGATTACAAATAACACTATCAGCCAATTATTTGGTACTTTGGAGACTTGTGGAACTTTGCTGGTCACTACTGAAATGTTTTAACTAGACTTTGTTTTAGCAAGGTGGCCAAAACAGCTAGAACACTCTACAGAACAATCAGTATAAACAATAAGTAGTAAATTGTTATGGATTAAGTTGTAAGGTCTTCAGTGACTCAGCAAATTTATCTGATGAATAGCACCGTCTTACAAAGATGGATGCTCCCATCTTTCAGTGCTGGCTGCAAGTGTATTAGAACTACATCAAACCTGCAAATCACTCAGGTTTCTCACATTCCAGTCTCTTTAACACAGAAACTTGCTATAATGGAACTGGCAGAAGCCAATGCAGCATGTCCTTAAGATCAAATGTGACTCACTGTCAAGCTTCACTTGTAACTAACTATAAGCTGTACAAGTTACTATATCTTATGTGCCATTGCTTGAAACATGTTTATTGAGATGTCAAAGCTTTCAAAAAGATTCCAGAAAACTTCAGTTAAAAAAAAGCTCTGTGTGTTGAAACCATGATGTAAGGTGAAGATTCTAGGAAGTAGTTTATAATCATGTTCCTATCTTGAATTGCAAGTTGGTTATAAACTGCAAACTTGGGTAATATAAATCAGTACTATTTAGAACAGGGATTTGTTTCAAGAACTTGCTTTTATATTTCAAATAAATCTAAATATAATTAATTAACTTGTTTCAGTTCACAGTTCAGTTTACCACTCTTCTGCAGATTCCAGGCTTTGTACAAAAATTCCACAAGAACTTTAATCAATTGCTCCTTTGTAAATTTCCAACTTGTGCACTCTTTATGTAGAGCCCTGCTTTCTGCAGTGCCACTAGAAAATGGCACATACCTAGCTCTCAAATTTTCTGTTAATTAATTCATGTGATAGAATGTTACTGGCAGTAAAAGATGCTTAGATGCTGTTTCAGAATTCCTCAATCTTGATTTGGTCATCACTGTAATATTCAATTGCAAAGAAGTTACTTTAAACTAGGAGTCCTTTTATCAAATGTGAACTAGCAAGCCTAGCTACAGCATAATGTCCACAGCTATCACTGAGCAATTACCCAAACTATTCATTAAAGACTGCTACTTTACCCTTTTTCAAGAAGCAGCTGAGTAACCTCAAAATGTCCATTCCTGCTAGCATACATCAAGGCAGTCCAGCCTTTTTCATCCATTTTGTTAATGAGAGAGGTTGAATAATTTAACATAGTTGATAATTTTGCTGCATTTCCTGCAGCCGCATTCATGTGGAACTGTGTAATCATTTCTTTCTCAGGATTGTTTTCAACCTCCGCCATCTGTATTTCACCTAAACTGGCAAAGTAAATATAATGAGTAAACTACACTCAATGCAAGTAACATAGTCGGTTGCACATGAGGAACTAATGTGAGGTGTAAAGTATTTACAAGTTCTCAAAAAATATACAAATATCACATTTTTTGTTGATGAACAGAAACAATCCTTTATAAATAAATAAAAGAAAAAATACAAGAAATAT
Organism: Chiloscyllium punctatum; assembly: GCF_047496795.1. Taxonomy (NCBI): domain Eukaryota; kingdom Metazoa; phylum Chordata; class Chondrichthyes; order Orectolobiformes; family Hemiscylliidae; genus Chiloscyllium; species Chiloscyllium punctatum. The sequence continues at coordinate 66,583,099 of NC_092740.1, forward strand.
AATTTAAATGCTGAAAATATCGGAACTGCAAGATAGGACATTTCAGGTGAGACATGTTCTCAAAACAATAATCTCTAGTTCTAAGGACAGATCACATACAGCAATTTAACTTGCCCTTTCTCTTCCAAATACAGCAGGCTAACCTGCTGTGTATTACCACCATTTCATATTTTTTATTTCAGTAAGATTCCTCGATGGACGTTTTGTACACAGAATGGTGTCAACACACAAATTCTGTCCTTTTTCTATTTTAAACCTGATTGCTAACAATTACTATTTTATAGCTTACTTTTCTTAATTTACCAAATTTTTTCTAAAATATATAAATCATCTATTAAAGATCAAAATATCAAAGTATATAAGAACTAATTTAAAATTAAATCATCTTTATATCTACAATGAATTCTTTGATTTAAAAATTGTGTTGTATATGCAAAAAAAAAGTAAATTTGGGATTTTTACAACTCTAGCGACCCTGGTGTTAAGCCATTTTCTTAGTTTAAGCAATTTTCTTACTAGTTTATCACCTATCATTCATTCATTAATAATCAATTACTTCAAGTATTCTTCTGGGTGAGACAGCGATTAACTCATACATTTGCCAAATATCTGCATTCACTAATCAATAGTGTGGGCCCATCCACATTGGAGAGACAAACAATATGGTTGACTGCAGAGCAAGTCTGTTCCACTTTGCATTTTTATTATCTGTGACATTGAACTCCATCCTTGCATTGCTATACTAATGGAATGAAACATGATGGACAGCATCTAATTCTTTTTTCATAGCTCACTGGCCTTAATATGAACAGTTTAGCACTTTAACCACAGCTTCATTTTTATTCTTCAAAAGGAGTCTGGTATTGCAGGATTGGTGTATGGAGGGTATGGAATGGGGATGATTTTTCCTACACAGCTGGTAGGATAGTTGGTAGATTTGGCATCGACCTTTATGTTTTCCCCTCAGCTCCAGACCATTGAACCCAATGGATTTCCGAAGTTGCTTGCCCGCTCTGTCTGACTAATACATATTTTATTTCTGTAATTTATTTAGTTGTGTCATTAAACTGTCCTGTTCTTATAATCATGTTACAATTTATTGTATGTGCTCACTTGCCTCTCCCCCATTTTCCCTGGCTCGATCCTCTTTATAAGCATTTAAGATGTAAATCTTGACTTTGACACCCGAAATGCTTGCTAATCCCACTGATGTCCCTAACCCCCCCATGCTGCCTGTCTTGCTCAGTGCAGCCTTTAGTGCGGATTCCCGCAGTTGGGCTTTTCCTAGTCTTGCAGTCCGCTCTGTTTACTCATAGACAGATAAGAGAGCAGGTCTCTCAGCAGAAACATACAGACAATAAAAGCTGCCTGCTGGGAACCAATGCATGCAATGAGGTGGGATGAAAAGCAAAGTAATCGATTTGGAGCATCATGGAAGGAAACGCCTTGTTTCACGTTTATATATAAATCTGTCCCTGCATTTAGATAATATGCGTAACTTGCAAAGCCCACGTTGGCTATTTCCTGAATTTTACCAATCGATTCAATCAGTAACTTGAGGATTACTCTCTCTATCTAGCTCAATGCTGAGAGCAAAACCGAGTTAGCCCTTTCCAGGTCAGGTCAGCCCAGCTCCGGCTGCAACTCCCCAAAACTTCACTCTTCCTGTAGTGCTGCCATGAAATTGGATGAACTTCCTGGACTAATAATCGAGGCAGAGGTTAAATCTGCTCCAGTTTGAGATTACCTTTTGAACAATAAATTAATGGTTAACTAAAATTTATGGCGAGTCATTATTTCTCCTTAAGGACAGCGGGCGCCGGGCGAATACAACATAAAATGACACTAGGCACTTCTGCAAACTTACAGTAAAAACCGAGCATGAAATATCAGGCTGCGGGGAACCGTCAATATGTCAATGTGAAACCTCACAAGAGCTTCCCGAGGTTACAGCTGACAGATCAGAGCACATCCAAACATATTTTCAAGATAATACCCTGGGTCTTTTTAAAATTAGAACCTTCTTTTGTATTAAACTGAGAAATAAGAGAAAATTAGAAATTTAAAATGTAAGCCCATGACCTCGCTCGTTGCATTACGGGAGTTGTAGTTCTTGCAGAACTTGTTGTAGTACTTCCTCATTGCAATTGCTGCCATCGCATCTCATCTGTAATGCAGAGTCTAAAGACAAGCTTATCTGAATAGAGAGGACCAGGTAGACGTACTTTCTGTCAATCGAGGTATGATGGTGGCGAATTGGGGAACTCTGTAGGGCTTGACTCACAGTCGCTAACACAGTGAGATATAACATTTTCCCTGATAACATTTTCGTAATAACACTGAATACTGATGCTCCAAAATTAAGCCCAAACTTTTTTAAAGTTCATTCATAGATGTAGGCTGGGCTAGCATTTATTGACCTGTCCTTTCTACCCTTGAGGAGTTGCCTTATTGAACTGCTACAGTCCATTTCTTGTAGGGAGATCCAAAATGCTTTCAGCGAGGGAGATCTAGGATTTTGACCCAGTAACACTGAAGGAATGAAGTCAATAACACAGTACATTATAGTAACAGACCCTTTGGCCCACCATGTCTGAAGCCATTCAAAACTAGTCCCAACTCTCTGCACCAGGTCTTTGTCTCTCTAATCCTTGCCTGCTCGAATGTCTGTCTCAAACATTGCTATCATTTCTGTTTCTACCACTTCCCCTGGTAGCATGTTCTAGTCACTTATCACCCTCTGTACAAAAAAAACCTGCCTCACACCTTTCCCTTAAACTTTCCCCCTCTCAGCTTAAACCTGTGCCCCTGAGTATTTGACATTTCCACCCTGGGAGGAAAATCCAAATATCCACTCTATTCATGCCTTCCATAATTTTATGTCATTCTGTCAGGTTACCCTTCAGCCTCTGATGCGTTAGTGAAAACAATCCATATTTATCTAACCTCTCCTTACAGCTAATACACTCCAATCCAGGCAACACCCTGTAAACTCTATGGCATCCTTCAAAGCCTCTACATCTTTCCTATAGCATTGGGACCAGACTGCACATGTGTTCCCAAGTATTTGCTGCCCTTGTCCGTCTAGATGGGAGTGGCCATGAGTTTGGAAGATGCTGCCTCAGACCTCTTGGTGGAACTTCCTTCCCAACAGCATCTATAACTCCATGGACTGTAATGGATAAATAATGCAGTTCATCATCATCTTCTTCAAGGCAGATAGGGATGGATAATGATTGCTGGCCTAGCAAGTCCGCATCCCATGAACAATTTAAATAAAAAACACTTGAGACAATCTGGTCTATGCGAAAGTGAGGACTTCAGATGCTAGAGATCAGAGTCAAGATTAGCGTGGTGCTGGTAAAGCACAGTAGATCAGGCAGCACCTGAGGAGCAGGAAAATCAAGCCAGGGCTTTCGCTCAAAACGTTGATTTTCCTGCTCCTCAGATGCTGCCTGACCTGCTATGCTTTTCCAGCACCACACTATTCACAATCTGGTCTATGCTGTACCATTTCTTTTCCATTCTTGGTGATTTTCCAGTGATCATCGACCTGTCCAAACAAATCTGTGCTGTTAGAAGTTCTTTCTCACTTCAATTATTTTTGTCACACCTAATAATTTACTCCCTTGCTTTCTGTCTTGATTCCCCATTTTTTTGTTATCATTACAGGGAGTAGGTGAAATTTATCCCACCATTTGAAAAGGTGACTGGAATTACAAGCACCAGTTGCTGGGCATCTGCATAAAAAGCTTATTTGCTAAAAACCTTTGGTAGAAATACTGGACAGGTTAGAAGAGAGCAAAAGCCAGTCTTCCAGAGGCCGGAAAATGGCAGAAGGGGAGCCAGATATCTTCCCATTAGCCACAAGATTTTTCAAGAGGCAGAAGCGACAGCAGATTCACCTTCTACAGACCAGTATTCCTGTGACATCCAAGTAGATGAAGTCAGTGTTGAACCAGGGCTCTGTGTGCTATCTGCATGTGTCACTCACGTTGAAAGGCACCACTTCTGACAGTACAACACTGTCTCATTACTTACCTGGAGCGACAGCATACCATTTTGTTTAGAAATCTTGGAGTTGGACTCATGACCCACAGGTAAGAATGCTGCCAACTGAGCAACAGCTGATGGCACCTTCTGTGCCCCCACTGATCAGAGGAAGGAGGTCAATACGTTCAGCCATTTCCTTAGTTGCAAATGTGAAGAAAAAATGGCAAAAACCCATTTTGTTTGAGGTTACCCCCTTTTGCTTTGCTCCCATGTGTTGTCACTGAGTGGAGATGGTCCTTGCTACTAATAGCATATGTTTAATGGCACCAACACTTGCTCAAAAAGGCAAGTTCGGCGGAGGGATAGCTTACAATTTGACTGAAAGGAAACCTGCTTGTACACCTAAGAATACAATTGATTTTCCTCAACTAGTCCCGTTCTTATTGAGGATGTGGATCCACCGCTGAGATTGAAATATGTTTTGCCAGAATGCTGTTAAATTATTTACCTGCCACAACTCTCATTGAACACCACTGGACCTGTGAAAAATAGCACTGTGAGTTATCCCATTAAATAGGCGTTCTTGCTAGGCTGTATTCATTTGTTCCCTTGGGATGTCCATTTTTTCATTTTCCTGCTTTCATTCTCATAGGGAGTAAATAACAGGAATACTATCAAAGGTAGCATTGTTCCAGACTGTCTTCTGCTGTCAAATCAGTAGTAGACCCTGTATCACTGAGAAGTGGTTTTGTGTGCGACTGAAGTGATTTGTGATTCAGTGGAAATGGAGTCCAATGTTGAATTAAATCACAAGACTATGAGTAGAATGGTGATGGCAACAGAATGAAGCTGCTAACAGCTGAGAATTATGTCATCCCTTTCACTGGGTTTTTCGCTCATCAGGACTTGGTGTGGAACTACAGCCCCTACTCAGGCAGTGCAGAGGTGTTAATGACTGGAGTCATTGATGGACAGATAATAGTCTGCTGAAAAATCAATTATCATGGAAATTAATGGAACAAGGAAGCATGTTCATTTTATAGTCTCTGCTAATAGCAGCTTACTCAGCACATATTATTGTGATATTATTGTGAAACCTTTCTTCTGGTTTGAGAAAGTCTGGACTGAAGGTTGAGGTTGTGATCTGTAGAGTTTGTTAGGCTGAGGCCAGGGAGGTGTTAGTAAGAATGGGGACAAATCAGATGTTGTTTATTACATCTTTCACTTTCTTTTGTTTCTTTCCTCTTGTGATACTATTGTAAAAAGAATCAATGTAGCACTTTAATGACTCCATGTCTAATTAACTGCTCACTGGAAATCTGAGTCCTCACTTGGAATGACTAAAATACCAATATCACCAGCCAGATGCACAGTTAAAGCCTGCATTCTTTACCAATTTGTAATGGCTGACTGCATCGTAACTAGTATGGGTTTGGTGGTGTGGAGAGCATGCAAGGAAAATGCTGTGAAAAGAATGTAATAACTTTTGTTAGAATGAAGGAAGATTAGTTATAATTGTGAAAACTAAAAAGATGCAGCAGTTTAAGTGGATGTTTTCTTAGAAAGGATAAGTATGTCATTGATCCTTTTAGGTGTAACCATAAGGTTGAATGTTTTGGTAGAAGAATTGTGAGGTCATTTTTTATTTCAAAAGGCAAAAATCTAGGTTGGGTAGAGCAATCATGGGATCTCAGAGTTTAACTACATCATTCGCTAACTGTTGTGCAAGTAGTTAGCAAGTTCATTTAAAAGTACACTGGCATTTATCTTTTAGTATGGAAAATTGCCTAGGTATGTCCTGTACATAAAAAGCAGGACAAATCAAGAACAAATTACTACCCCATCAGTCTACTGTCGATCTTTGTGAAAATAATAGAAGGTGCCATCAACAGTGCTATGAAGCAGCACCTGCTCAGTGACGCCCAGTTTGGGTTCTGCCAGGGCCACTCAGCTTCTGACCTCATTAAAGTCTTGGTTCAAACATGGACAAAAGAGCTGAGGTGAGGTGAGAGTGACAGCCTTTGACATAGGGCTGCATTCCACAAGTGTGGCATTAACGAGTCAGAGAAAACCCAGAATCAATGAGAACCAGGTGAAAACTTTCCACAGATTGCAGCCATGTCTGACTTAAAGGGAAATGGTTGTGGTCAGTAATGTTAGCTATGTCTACAGGAGTTCTTCAGGGTAGTGTCCTAGGCCAAGCAATCTTCATTTGCTTCATGAATGACCTTCGGATCAAGATTAGAGTGGTGCTTCTGCCCGAAATGTCGATTTTCCTGCTCCTCAGATGCTGCCTGACCTCCTGTGCATTTTCAGCACCACTCTAATCTTGACTCTAATCTCCAGCATCTGCAGTCTTTACTTTCGCCTCATAAATGACCTTCCCCTATTCTAAGGCTAGAGGTGGGTATGTTCACTGATGATTACACAATGTATAGTGCCATTCACGACTCCTCAGAAACTGAAGCAGTCTGTGTCAAAATGCAACAAGGCCTGGACAATACTCCAGGCTTGGACTGACAAGTAGAAAATAACATTCAGGTCACTTAAATTTCCTCCTGAGGGCTTTGTGGGTCTATCTAAAATACATGGACTGCAGCAGTTCAAGAAGGCAGCTCACCACCACCTTCTAGGAATGGGTAACAAATACTGGCCCAGCTAGTGATGCTTATGTCCCACAAGTGAATATAAAATATTCTAGATAATGACCATCTCCAACAAGGGAAAATTCAACTCTCGTCCCTTGACGTTCAGTGGTGTCACCATCACTGAACGCCCTACAATCAACATCCTGGTGGTTACTATTGACCAGAAATTGACCTGGACAATCCAAATAAATACACTGGCTACAAGTATAGGCCAAAAACTAGAAATCCTTCAGCGAGTAACTTACCTCCTTGGCTCCCCAAAGCCTGTCCATCATCAGCAAGACACAAATCAGGAGTGTGTTGAAATACTTCCCATTTGCCTGGATGAGTGCAGCTCCAACAACACTCAAGAAGCTTGACATCATCTAAGACAAAGCAGCTCACTTGAATAGCACATTGACAAGCATTCATTCACTCCATCACTGATACTCAGCAGCAGCAGTATGTCCCATCTACAAGATGCACTGCAGTAATTCGGGTGCTCCGGTTTCCTCCCACAGTCCAAAGATGTGCAGGTAAAGTGAATTGGCCATGCTAAATTGCCTGTAGTGTTAGGTAAGGGGTAAATGTAGGGGTATGTGGTTCGGTGTGGACTTGTTGGGCCGAAGGGCCTGTTTCCACACTGTAATGTAATCTGAATCTGATCTAATTCCCCAAAACTCCTTAGACGCACCTTCCAAGCCCATGACAACTGCATGCAGAAAGACAAGAGCAGCAAATACAGGGAACACCACCACCTGCAAGTTCTCTTCTGATTTACTCACCATTCTGACTTGAAAATATATCAGCAATTCTTGAATGTTGCTGGGTCAAATTCCTGAAATCCCTCTCTAATGACATTTTGAGAGTTAGGGATGCCCATAATTGAGCAGCACAAAATGGTCAGTGGCTGTCCATGGCTAATGCAAGTGAACATGGCTGAGAATCGTTAGAATGCTTGGAAAATATTTGCTTAATGTAATCTTCACAAGTAGGACAATAGTAGCTCTGTATAATCAAGTTTATAGAATGTGCAACTGCAGTTGCTTACATAGATAAGAAAGATTTTACATTAATAACATTAATTAGTTGTTTCCCTTGAATTGTTTAATCAATTATTACAATATCAAGAGTAGGTTTTAGTTAAGGTTTTTCAGGTAAGTAGAGATATAGATTCTGAAGTAGTTACATATCCTCTTACATACAAAAAATCACTAAAAGCATTAGAGGAAAAGATTCAACTAGGAGAAAGTGAGGACTGCAGATGCTGGAGATCAGAGCTGAAAAATGTGTTGCTGGAAAAGCGCAGCAGGTCAGGCAGCATCTAAGGAGCAGGAGAATCAACGTTTCTTCAGGAAGAAGGGCTTATGCCTGGAATGTCGATTCTCCTGTTCCTTGGATGCTGCCTGACCTGCTGCGCTTTTCCAGCAACACATTTTTCAGGAAAAGATTCAAACCAGTTTCACACAGTAAAAGCAACACCCTTATCGTTACAGGGAGGACTGAATACATAGATTAGCAGACATTGGAATTTAGATTGTATGAATACATTAAGACACAACTTGTTAGCCAGAGGATTCTAACAATCACAAGACTTTGTTATAACTGATCAAATATCAATATTCTTTTGTATTTCCTGTAATGAGGAACTTAAAGGTTTCTGAAGTGATAGGCAAGTATCTAATTAATTGGCAGTTAACACGGGGCAGCTGGCAGCTGTTACTTGAATACAGTGTCCATTGTGAAAACCTTTGAGAAGATAAGAAAACCTGGGAAGGACCGGGGATGGACTACAAGCCTGTACATCCCTTTGTTGTTCAGTGTTTTGATTAGCTTAATAGGAAATACACTGAAATTGCTGACACAAGCTAGAACTGTGTCAGATGCTGTACCAAAGAACCTACTACAAAGGGATAACTCAGTGCAACTGACCAATATTAATCAAAGGGAGGCATGGGCACTCTAAGTTTAAACTGTATAAGTTAAGACAATTTGAAGATTTGTGTGTGCCTTAGTGCTATGAGAAATGAAGCTGTAAATTAGAATAAAGATTACCTGACACCTATCACTGGACTTGAACTCTCATTGAAAAATATGAGATGTAGTAGTGGGTCTACCTACACCAAATTGACTGCAACTTTCAAGAATGCAGCTCACTACCATCTTCTCAAGGGCAACTACAGCTGGGCATGAAAATGCTGGCCAGGCAATGGTACCCACATCTCATGCATGAATAAAAGTAAATCATGCACTTTGCACGAGTGACTTAGTGTCTGTTATGAAAGAACTTGGGTTCAAAAGTGGAGAAAAACTTAATTTCGGTTTTTCAATTGTGGAAGGCTTTAGCTCTTTTTAAGGTCAGAAAGTCATTACTTGGGCATTCTAGCCCTCCTCTTTGCATTGTTTCTCTGGTTATGCAAGATCCTGTCCTGTAGAATGGGAGAGGCATTCAGAAATGAACATGGCAACATGAACAACTTACTTGTATTGACAAGTACAGGTACAGTTGTGAAATTGCAGAGGTGCAATTGTCTGGGTATGTTCTAAGTAAGAAGAAAATGCTTGAAGAACATTGTGTTTGAATGAGGTGTGAATTTAAAGTGGCTTTGTGTGGTGAAAGATCTGGAATTATGGAATTTAAATAAACTTCATAAGGTATCTATGCATGATTTTCATATGAGGTCTTGATTGTCAAATGAGGTTTTGTGATGGCCTCCTTGTGCTGTTCAAGACTTTGGTAAAATTATTTGATGAATAGGTTATCCTAGTTATAATGAAAGGTGAATGAGCTGCTTAGTCTATAGGTCCCTTTCAGTTTGAAGTGTAAGTATTTAGCACGCTTGCCTTCATTGCTCAATCCTTTGAATATAGGAGTTGGGAAGTCATGTTAAGTTTGTAAGGGACATTGATGATGCGTGTTCTGGAATACTGTGTCCAGTTGTGATTGCTAAGTTATGGGACAGATATTATTAAGCGAGACAGGGTTCAGAAGAAACTTGCTAGGATGTTGCCAGGTATGGAAGGTTTGAGTTATAAAGAAAGGCTGGATAGACTGGGACTTTTTTCACTGGAGTGTACCGAGGTTGAGAGGTGACCTTATAAAAGTTTGTAAAATCATGAGGGACATAGTTAGGGTTAATAGTAGGTGCCCTTTCCTTAGGATGGAGATTTTAAGACGAGAGCAGTCATATTTAACATGAAAAGAAAGATGTTTAAAAAAAGACATAAAGGCAATTTTTTTTGCACAGAGGCTGGTTCACGTGTGGAATGAACTTCCTTAGGAAGTGGTGGATGCAGGCACAATCACAATGTTTAAAATACTTTTGGATAAATCCATGAATAGGAAAGGTTTGGAGGGTCATGGGCCAGGACCAAGCAGGTGGGGCTAGTTTAGTTTGGGATTATGTTTGGCATGGACTCTTTGGACCAAACAGTCTGTTTCCATGTTGTGTGACCTTATGAATCTACAATCTTGGCAGATTTGTGAGATATGGTATGTCACTACATTACTATAGGTATAATGTGGCTAGAATGAAATGTGAAAAACATGAGGCACGTGATTGTCATCTAAGGGTGTCTGTGATGGTCTGTGTGGTGGCAAGTTTAATATGATATGAGTTGTCTGCAGTACTTTCTCTGACAGAGTACAAAGCTCATTCATCCTTTTATGGGACTGCAACATGCCATGTGTCTGGTGTGACTGCCTGAACAATCTGCAACCCACCCTATAATTTTCAGGCAGGATGGACTCTTGTTTCCATCCCTGGAGAACAGGATGCTCCTACGTTCATGCACACCCTGTTAGGAGCAATTGAAGGAAGCAGTGACTAAATGTCGGACTGCCTTTTGGCTCTTCTCTATTGTTTCCAGGTTTGGATGGGAACTTATTTGATGATCCTAGAGATAGGCAGTGAAGCTGTCTGGGTGTCTTTTAAGTGTAACTAAATATAGCAGTAAAATATATAATCAGCTTTTAAGAACTGAGCAGACTTTAAGCAGAAGTCCTTTCTGCTTTTCGGACCCGCCTTGACAGTTAGTGTCGGAGAAGAAAATTCCATTTAATGCTTTGATGTTGTTGCCTGTTTCTGGGAACCATTAAAAAGAGATTGACTGGATCATATCAAATCAAAAAGAAATTCAATGATGTGAAATGGAGTGAATACTCCAGACAGGCGGAAGAATCTGTGAGTGTGCTTTGCACATATGTGGAAGTTCTACTATGACAGGCAGGATAATCATGAGAGGAGTGAGTTCACAGTGGTGAGAGAAGTAAGGAGCAAAATCAAGAAATCAGAGCATTTAATAATCAATCAGAAATTGAACATTTTAAAGTTAACCCCCCAGTAATCAAATGGGCAGGATGGAAGTGCTTAAAATGTTCAGTGCAGCTATTCATAAATTAATGTGTGTAAATAGAACAGGGAAAACACCTTTGATCATACATGATGTTAATGTATGTGATTCTCACAAATTCAAACCCAGAGAAGTTAGCCCATGTGAGGGAAGAGATCAAGTTCAAGAAGGGAAATGACATAATTGCACCAAATCACAGTACTTAAGCTCACCCATTATGATGGTGCCAAACTAGATGCATTGCAATGATTTTACATAGATTCTCACAAAGTCAATATTGCAATAAGGGGATTTATATCCGACACCATGATTTGAAGACTGTATTGGAAAGATTGGACAAGCATGGTTGGTGACAAAAATTGATTCATTGAAAGGATGTTGGCAAGTGCCATTGAACAATATAGCCAAAGAAATATCAACCTTTGTAACTCTAGGTGGACTAGATCAATGTAATGTTATGGCATTCAGAATGAAAAATGCACCAGCAATTTTAATGATTAACCAACAAGGCCATTGAATGTTTGTGCAACTTTTTTTTGTACATAATGATGATTTGTTTATGTTCATCTAGAATTGGGAATATTATTCATGAAGATAAAATGCTGAAGAAGCTTTCACCAGTGTGTTTCAGATTTCCAGCTTCCACAGTATTTTTCTTTTCTAAGAACATTTACAACACTTGTAAATTGTTTGAGCAGTGACAAAGAGCCAATTTAATCATAAACCTGGCAAATGAGAACTTGTAACTTATTTCAGCCGTACTGTGAGATAAGATGAGGTAGCATCTTGAGAATCGAAACAAAAACCTATTTTGGATTTTCCAGTGTCTCGGTCAAAACAAGAGATTTTGTGGTATATACGCAATAAGGGATTATATCAGAGGTTTGTTCCGGATTTTGGATCCTCTGATAATTTTGTTAAGGACAAATTTGATCAAGTTTGAGCGTACAGTGGATTGTCTGTGTGCCTTTGACAGCTTGAAAGCTGTGTTCACTCGTGTAATAGTTTTAGCAGCACTGAATTATGCTCAGCTATTTAAACTCATTTTTGATGCTGATGTCATCAATGCTGGTGCAGTTTTATTAAAAGAAGATGAGAAGGGGATTGAACAACCAGTCGGATATTTCTCATGAAAATTCAATATTTGTTGGTACTAATGTTCAATTGGAAACAGAGGCTTTAAATTTGGTTGTGTCTCTACAACGTTTTGAAGTATATGCATCCAGATACTCCATGGCTGCTGTTATTTATTTAGATCATAACCTTTTAAATTTCTTAGCGAAGTTTCACACTAAGAATCTGAAACTCTTTCAATGGAGTTTAATGCAACAACCACACAATGTAAACATTGTTCATTTAGCAGGAAGAGACAATCTCACAATAGATGCTTTATGAAAAGAAAAACTTGGAGGCAACTGAATGTCATGATTAAAATGGACATGTGTACAATATAAGTACTATGGGAAGTTTTTATGTATTTGATGTAAATATATTGTTCCTGTCAAAGTAAACTCTGTATCAATAAAGAGGAAATACTGATTAGAAAAATATAGTCGAAAATGACTCTTAAAAATGCATGTTTTTGCAGGGGGGTGTGATGAAGACCCATAATACATAATTGCTATTTCAGAACTTTGGTTTTAAAGTGGAAGAAAAAGATATTTTATTACTCCAGTTCTGAAAAGATTTGAAGGTCAGAAAGTCATTTTGAAAAATATATTCAAATAGCATTTATAAGAAGTGAGCTAAATGACCAGCAAGCCAACTGGAAGATAATTGCTAAGGTATTCGCTAACTTGCGTTTTATGACCCAGAGAGAGACAAAGAAAGAGAGAGGGCAGAAGTTGACTCTCTCATGGAGAAGGGGTCCTTAACAGCAGAGGGGCTGTTAGTAGCATTTTGAAACAGTCAGAGCTGTAAAATAAATATTGAGATTTAAAAATCAGTGTGAGGAAAGCTCCAAAATCAGAAGGCAGTGGAGAAATTAGAGAGAAAGATACCTTATGAGGTTGTTTAAGACATGAATTTAGCGAACTCATGGTAAGAAACAAGTAATTAACGTAGAATTTTGTTTTAAGGGTCTCAGGTAAAGACTTTAACTGACAAAATCAGCATCAAGCAATTGTGTAGTAATTTATCAAAAGGAAACCCATCACAGCCAATGCCAGCTGAGCAAAAAGCTTTACCACTGAGTTAGGGGTAACTTTTCACTGATGTTTGAGTGTAAGATTTTTACTGCAGTTGAATCATTTTTTATATTATTTGTAATTGAAGTCATTCCAATAGTTCTTGCATAGTCTAATATAGCCTATGATGTCCTTTTATGAAATAAAAGAAGTTTGTCTGCGAAGAGTACATTGTCAGTCATTGTCATGTATATGTTTAGTGACTGATTGCCACTGTAAAAAGAAAATGAAAACCTATGGTCTATCAATCAGGTTTCTTCCTGGGATCTGACTTATCCAGTATTCACATTAGATGGATCATAATTAAAAGTCAGGAAGTTATGCTAAACCTGTATCGAACCTTATGAGATCACACTTAAATTGCACCATACATGCTGCAGAAAGGATCTAGGTGCATCAGAGAGTCTACAAAGAGGATTTATATAATGATACCAGAAATGCCTTGGTGTAAATACAAGGAAAGGATTGATAGACCAAATCATGAAATCTTGAATTTTTTTTTGAAGAGAAGACCAAAGGATGAATCTTGCATTTTGTTTTGGGCTACATACGAGTTTATTTGAAGTGTTTTTCACCATGGACCTGATGAGATTTCTCACTGTATCTTATCAAACCCGCCTCATTAATTACTTACTACCGCCATATGGTGTCTCTCAGGCATGATTCTAGCCCCATCTTATCACATGGCACTGCCACAACAACTTGCTACTCAGCAGGTATTCACCAGCAAGTTCAGATATTGACGTGTCAGTGGGAACCTTGAGAGTGTGCATATACAAGCTGTTGAATACCTCACTGCAGCAGCTCCACAGCTGGCCAAGGAAAAAATGTCACAGGCCATTGCTAGTCACAGGACTGCAGAGACCAGGCATCTGCTCAGCCCCAGGCGAAAGAGGGGCCTTGGTGTTGGCGTCCAAATGGACAGGGTAGAGCAATAGTGGCAGACAGGTATAAAGGATGCAATGACACTTATTGCTCAAAAGCTACAGCAAGTCATGAGACTGTCTGGCTGCCTGTATGAAGAGGTTGGTGGCTGCCATAGAGAGTTAGGTCTAACCCCTAACAGAAGACAGAAGGTGGTGGTGGAGGGTTGTTTTTCAGACTGGAGGTCTGTGACCATTGGAGTGCCACAAAGATTGGTGCTGGGTCCACTATTTTTCATCATTTATATAAATGCTTTGGATGTCAGCATAAGAGGTATAGTTAGTAAGTTTGCAGATGACACCATAATTGGAGGTGCAGTGGACAGTGAAGAAGGTTACCTCAGATTACAACGGAATCTTGATCAAATGGACCAATGGGCTGAGAAGTGGCAGATGGAGTTTAATTTAGATAATGCGAGGTGCTGCATTTTGGGAAAGCAAATCTTAGCAGGACTGATACACTTAATGGTAAGGTCCTGGGGAGTGTTGCTGAACAAAGAGATCTTGAAATGCAGGTCCATAGCTCCTTGAAAGTGGAGTCGCAGGTAGATAGGATAGTGAAGAAGGCGTTTGGTGTGCTTTCCTTTATTGGTCAGAGCATAGAGTACAGGGGTTTGGGAGATCATGTTGCGGCTGTACAGGATATTGGTTAGGCCACTGTTGGAACATTGCATGCAGTTCTGGTCTCCTTCCTATTGGAAAGATGTTGTGAAACTTGAAAGTGTTCAGAAAAGATTTACAAGGATGTTGCCAGGGTTGGAGGATTTGAGCTCTATGGAGAGGTTGAACAGGCTAGGGCTGTTTTCCCTGGAGCGTCGAAGGCTGAGGGGTGACCTTACAGAGGTTTATAATAGAGGTTTATAAAATCATGAGGGGCATAGATAGAATAAGTAGACAAAGTCTTTTCCCTGGGGTGGGGGAGTCCTGAACTAGAGGGCATAGGTTTAGAGTGAAAGGGGCAACCTTTTCACGCAGAGGATGGTACATGTATGGAATGAGTTGACAGAGGAAGTGGTGAAGGCTAGTACAATTGCAACATTTAAAAGGCATCTGGATTGGTATATGAATAGGAAGGGTTTGGAGGGATATAGGCCGGGTGTTAGCAGGTGGGATTAGATTAGGTTGAGATATCTGATCAGCATGGACAAGTTGGACTAAAGGGTCTGGTTATGTGCTGTACATCTCTATGACTCTATGACCTGGGACGGCACAGTGGCTCAGTGGTTTGCACTGCTGCCTCACAGCACCAGGACCCGTGTTCAAATCCAGCCTCAGGAAACCGACTGTGTGGAGTGTGCCCATTTTCTCTGTATCTCCGTAAGTTTCCTGTGGGTGCTCCGGTTTCCTCCCAGAGTCCAAAGGTTAGGTGGATTGTCCGTGCTATTTTGCTCATAGTGTCCAGAGTCAAAAAGGATCCTGGTATGTGTAGGTTGGGTGAATTAGCCATGGGGAATGCATGGTTACAGTAATAGGATGGGGGGTGTGTCTGTGTGGGAATCTGTTCAGCAAGTTAGTTTAGATTTGATGGGCTGTATGGCCTGCTTTCACACTCTAGGGATTCTATGATACCTGCAGTCCCTCATTCCACCATTCGTTCTCAGGACCGAAGTTATGGAAACAATGGTGTGGTGCTCCCTTTTTACAAAGTGACAGGTGGTGCTAGCAGGTACCCATGTGGACATAGAACAGTACACAAACCTCGTTGTACTTTCCACTCAGGTGACTGTAGTGGTGGCCAGGATAGAGTCATTCTTGGGTTGTCTTATACATTCTGTCCATTATTTTGACTTGTTATCCATCTTTATACAATTTCATTATTTTTTTAAAAATTTGGTATTGTCTTTAATGTTTTTTTTAGTTAACTATGAACGATGGTCTGGTCCTTGGAAAAATTCTTCCTCGTTGGGATTTATCTATTTCGTGTATTCTGAAATACCATTTTAATTATCTACATTTCTGTTGACTTGTTCATAACTTAAATGCCAATTCACTTCAGCTAATTGTGCTTCTGCACCACCATCATTCATCTTATTTAAATTTCAAATACTAGTCTTTGATCCACTTTTGTCTTTGTCAAACTTAATGTAAAATTTAGGCATATTATGGTTGTTGCTATCTGAAGGCATCTTCATCATGAGGTCATTAATTGTTCCTGCCTCATTGCATAATACCAGTCAGTTTTTAGTCTGCTCTCAGTTGGCTTCAGAATATCCTGTTCTAAGAAACCATGTGAAAAATATCTTCATTTAACCTACTTCTGTTTATCTGAGTTTTCTGGTTTCTATATAAATTAAAATCTCCCATGCATATGGCCAAATCCTTTTCCATTTATACTCCTATTGAGCAATTACCAAGTGTGTGTGTGTGTGTGTGTGTGTGTGTGTTGCTTACATCACTCTTACAAGTGACATCTTGCCTTTATTATTTCTAATCTTTATCCATATTGCTTGTATATCCTGGTTTCCTATGTCTTAGGTCACTTTGGTCATCCCTCTCTGTTGTGCTAATGCTATCATTAGTTAACAGAGCAATGTTCCACCTTTTCGG
Organism: Chiloscyllium punctatum; assembly: GCF_047496795.1. Lineage (NCBI taxonomy): Eukaryota > Metazoa > Chordata > Chondrichthyes > Orectolobiformes > Hemiscylliidae > Chiloscyllium > Chiloscyllium punctatum. Next base: position 66,599,728 of record NC_092740.1, read on the forward strand.
TCCTTCCTAAATATAATTTACCTTTGACTATCTAGGTTTCTTATCTCTGTCGTCCTGCAGCCATTTTTCGATAATGGCTATGCAATTGTACTTACAGTATATTGCACTATCCTTATTTATTTTAATTTGCCCTACTTTGTTTCCAATGCTGATGCAGAGTCTTCAATTCTTTACTTTTATAACCTTTAATCTTAGTTTTGGTTTACTCTGAGATTTGTCTTCATTTTCCCTTCCAGTCACATTTGTTTTTATCATTTTGCTTATTAATACCTTTCTCTTTTGTTTTGACTCCAATCTGGCTTACCACAACTTTCCAAATTTGTTGTTTACTATATTAGTAAACAATTATGGAAGGATCATGGAATAAATGAGAACAATATTTTTGATGAATTGTGGAAGAAATTAAAATAATGAATTATGTTATTATTATGTTGGCATGGCAATGTTGTCATTGATATATCCATGATGGTTGGGGATTTGCCTGAGGGGCAGGAGTGCAGTGTAATTTGTCAAATAGAAAGGCTCAAACCTGCTTCCGAATAGGTGATGGATTCAAAACATGTGAACAACTAAAGTCACTGTCAGGAGAAATAAATATATATTTTAAAATGTCTTTGTTGTAAATTGTATCATTTTGAAGGCTTCGCTGAGAAAGCAAAAATATATCTCTTGGGAATAAATTTTCAGTACAAAGTCACATTGTTGTCAGGTTCTCATCTATTAAAATTGAATTAACAATAAATATGGTGCAGATTATTGAGGTGACTTTTGAATAAAATGGATGAAATTGAACTCTTTTAGTGAATTGTGTGATAAAAATGTGAATAGATGCCATGAATGTGATGTTCCTGCTGCAGAACCTTATGCAGAAACATACCTGTTCTTTTGCTTTTGAGATGACCTTCACAATCGGCATTTGTGATCCTACATTCAGTGGGAAAATGACACCTGAACAGTTATTTTTAGAAAAACAGAAACTAGTTGATCCATTTTGTGACTGTTTGAATTTGAACATTATTTGTCTCAGGTCATTCTCCACCAAAGGTCTGCTTTTCACAATGAGTAAGTATCTGTTCTTTAGTTTTTCTTCTGTTAAATCCCTTTCAGATAGCAAACGGTGATTTTAAGATTACAGTGATTTAACCTGAGTTGCACTTTGAAAGTAAATAAGAACATTTCACTGGAAGCAGTAGAATGCATTTAAATACAATTTTTATTGGGAGTATAAAGTTCATGGAAAGGGCTATTTTGTTTTTTGAAATGTTCACAGATGATTATGAAATAGAATTCTATATCTAATGAGTTTCACTTTTAGATTGCCTGATGATAACAACTGATAAATAATAATTTGATCAGCTAAACAAAATGTCAATGGTCTTGGATGTATATCAGATGTTCACAATTCAAGTCATATCTTTTCTATCTAGAAGCAATATACTTTGTACTGCTGTAACCCTGACAGTTTGAAATTAGCTGGAGAATTTTTGTCCCATGGCAGGCCATTAACTATTACAAATGACCAGTTCCATTATTCCAGAGTTTCCCAACACACTGGTCAAATCACTCCTATGAGTTGGAATCATGCTAAGTCATATTTTATTTGAATTGGGTTCCTGATATAATTTTAAAAGCAGACTGATATTATACACAACAATAACATTTTGATTTGTCAACCAACTTTACATCAAAAAAAAACTCCTCAAGGCACAAACATCATGGAAGTATAATAAAACAAAGTGTATTCATGTATTTATTGCAAACATAGTATCCTACTGGGGTGAAACTGTTCCATGTTCAGCTAAGGTCACCATTCCACAAAAAATATACAAGTTGGAAAGGGTACCTAGAAGACCAATAAAATTGACTTTAAGTGTAAATGGAATGAGCTATGAGCAATGATTAGACTTGAATTTTGCAGTCTGAAAAGAATCACTTGAAAATTAGCTTTCAACAAAATGCCCCAGCAGAATGGAGGCCTGGGTTACATGCCGGGGATGTGGGACAAGCTGATTTATTCTAATGGCAAGGCATGGACACAATATGCCAAAATGCATTGTTGTATGCTATAATGATTTTATGATCCTATTACCATTTCTCTTTGAGTACCAGCCCATCATCGAAATTGCTACTACCTAATGTTTTGAAATGTACAGTTGCTGAGAAGGCAATTTTGTTGTGAGGATATTAATCCTTGGATGGTTTACGGGGGTTGTGCCTGAAATATATAAACTATTAATCAATATTGGTAAAGTAAAGCCAGTTTCCTACTTCAGGTAAGCTGTAAAAATGGGATTAATGGCAAAGTGGAGATTATATAATGCAAATGTAAAAGTTATATCAGAAACACCTTCTTTGCTCAAAGAATCAAGTAAAGGAGAGTTTTTTTTAAAGTTGCGAGACCAAGAACATATTGCAAGAACTTTCAAAAAATGTCTTGATTTGAAAACAATGAAGATATGAGTGAAAGAAAAACTGCTTATCAACATACTTATAATTCAATATAAATAAGCAAAGATTGTGTCCAGGAGCACTGACAGCATCATTTACAGGCATGGAAATGAATAAGATACTCATTGCTGAATTTAAAGTCAAGACGATCTTCAAGTTATAGAAGTTAAAGAATAATACTGATGAAAAGTGGAAATTGTAAGTTGAGTGTGTGATCTGAAGTAAGAAAAGAAGATAAGAGGAGTGATTGGCAAAAACAGAAGTGGATAGTTTTGATGAGGAGGTAAATATAAACAAGAATTTGCAGATACTGGTGATCTGAAATACAAAGAGAAAGTTCTCGAGAAATTCATCAAATTTGGCAGCATCTGTGGAAAGAGAAACAGAGATAATAATTTAACTCTTATGACTCTTCTCCAGAACACATGATAATTACGATTATCAGTTCATTGACATGAAGATAACACATAGCAGGGCACTAGATCAGCATTCTATGGATCCTTTGAATAGGAAAGGAGCTAGTGGATGAAGAAACCATAGCACGGACAAAACAAACTAAGAAGATATCAGATAGTTACAGAACTTTGATGGGAGCTTGAAAGCAGAAATTCAATTAAAAAATACTATCAAAGGAGATGAAGATTCTTGAGGCACATTGGATTTTAACAAAATGGTCGAGAGCAGAGTTCCAGTAATTTGTAACACAGCTCTAATGGAAAATGAATCAGGGAAACAGACATTTCAAGCATTAACAACTGCTTTTTAAAAATTCACTTGTGAACTGTGGGCATTGCTGGCTGGCCAGCATTTATTGCCTGTGACTATTTGTCATGAGAGGGTGATGGTGAGCTTTCTTCTTGAAGCACCATAGGTACACCCACAATGAAATTAGAGAGGGAACTTACACAGCGTGAATGTTACCTACCACTTGTCAGTCCAAGCCAGGATATACTCCAGATCTTGCTGCATTTAAACATGGACTCCTTCACTGTCCAAGGAGTCGTCTAATCAGAAGATGAGGTTAAATTCTTTGTGTTTTCATTATGATTCATTAGAACACCAGAAGAGGCTAAGGGCTGAAATGTTGGAATGGTAGTGAGGTCATGAATTAAAATGGAAAGCAACTTTGAGCTCAGTGTCATGTTATGGGCTGAGTGGCTGTGTTCTTTAAAACAGACACAATCTGCCTTTGAACTCTGCAAAAAGGAAAGCACTTGCTGACCAGCAAATGTAACATATTGAATTGAAATAATGTAAGCAAATTGATACTTCATTGGGAAGTAATATTTGGAGCATCAGGTAATGGGAAGAGAGGAGATAAAAAGGTGCCTATTGTGCCTCTTGTGATTGAATGGGAAGGGTCCAAGGGAAGGGGAGTAGTGTTGAAATGGTGACATGGTAAAGAAGATGTCTTCAGTGAAGATCCAACTACCCTGACAAATAATCAAATTCAATATTAACTATGAAGAATGAACAAATTAAAAAGCAGTGATACTAAAATAAAAAAAAATAGTATTTTAATGCATGGCTGTAATTGTACCCTGTTTAGAAAATATTGTTATTGATATTTTAAATAGGCTGATATCTTAAACATCCATTGAAATATTAGACAGGAGAAAGTTGTACAAACATATTAAGTATCAACAGTAATTTGCAACATAAAGTTGCTTTGTATAGGAGAGATTCTGAAAGAGCTTGTAAAATCTTTTTCTCGGAAATAAAGGCTGAGATTGCCCCTTTTCACATCACAAAGTTATCATTCCTAGAAGTGCTGTTTGCTGAACTATACTTTCAAGATAAATTGTCCTTGGCCTGTCTTCCCTCTAGGTGCGCTGCTAATGGTCTATTGCCTATATACTAAACTGTCACTAATGACATGGTCAGTTACAGTTGGACACACGACCCTTTTCTAGTTTTCCGCAACCTCGTCTGTCTAAGTGAGAGTGAAACTGAAGAATCAATCATTGCTTTACAGTTGCCGTGAATGAAGACACCATGGTCCAATAGTTTGACTAAGAAGGATTGCTGATGATTTTTGGAAGTAATATATATCGTCTTGGCTTCCCTCTGTGCACTCCCCCATGATTTTTCTGTTCATTATAGTGATTGAGGACAAACTGTGAACACACAGCATAGCAGCCTGACCCTGTGTGGCTAGTGCAAAATAAACAGCGACACTAATCCTTTCAAGATATCATTCCCATCCTCAGCTTCCCTTGCCTCACGAAAGTCCTCAGTATATTGTTTAATCACAAATTCTTGTCCATCTTTCCTGCAACTTTGATATTTGACTCTCTCCAATCAAAGTTAGAATTCTTCCATAGCACTGAAGTGACCCTTCATGTCCTGGTACAGTGGCTCAGTGGTTAACAGTGCTGCCGCACAGCACTAGGGACCCAGGTTCGATTCCAGTCTCGGGTGACTGTCTGGAGTTTGCACATTCTCCCCGTGTCTGCATGGGTTTCCTCCAGGTAGTCTAGTTTCCTCCCACAATCCAAAGATGTGTAGATTTGGTGAATTGGTTAGCTAAATTGCCCATGGCTTTCAGACATGTGTAGGTTAGGTGTATTAGTCAGGGGTAAAAATAGGGGAATAAGACCATAAGACATAGGAGCAGAAGTAAGGCCATTCAGCCCATCGGGTCCACTCCGGCATTCAATCTTGATGGGCATTTTAACTCCACTTACCCGCATTGTCCCCGTAGCCCTTAATTCCTTGTGACATCAAGAATTTATCAATTTCTGCCTTGAAGACATTTAGCGTCCCGGCCTCCACTGCACTCTGTGGCAATGAATTCCACAGGCCCACCACTCTCTGGCTGAAGAAATGTCTCTGCATTTCTGTTCTGAATTTACCCCCTCTAACTCTAAGGCTGTTTCCATGGGTCCTAGTCTCCTCGCCTAACGGAAACAATTTCCTAACGTCCACCCTCTCCAAGCCATGTATTATCTTGTAAGTTTCTATTAGATCTCCCCTTAATCTTCTAAACTCCAATGAATACAATCCCAGGATCCTCAGCCGTTCCTCATATGTTAGACCTACCATTCCAGGGATCATCCGTGTGAATCTCCGCTGGACACGCTCCAGTGCCAGTATGTCCTTCCTGAGGTGTGGGTACCAAAACTGGACACAATACTCCAAATGGGGCCTAACCAGAGCTTTATAAAGTCTCAGTAGCATAACAGTGCTTTTATATTCCAACCCTCTCGAGATAATTGACAACACTGCATTCGCTTTCTTAATCACGGACTCAACCTGCATGTCTACCTTTAGAGAATCCTCAACTAGCACTCTCAGATCCCTCTGTACTTTGGCTTTACGAATTTTCTCACCGTTTAGAAAGTAGTCCATGCTTGTATTCTTTTTTCCAAAGTGCAAGACCTCGCATTTGCTCACATTGAATTCCATCAGCCGTTTCCTGGACCACTCTTCCAAACTGTCTAGATCCTTCTGCAGCCTCCCCACTTCCTCAGTACTACCTGCCTGTCCACCTATCTTTGTATCATCGGCAAACTTCACTAGAATGCCCCCAGTCCCTTCATCCAGATCATTAATATATAATGTGAACAGCTGCGGCCCCAACACTGAACCCTGCGGGACACCGCTTGTCACCGGCTGCCATTCCGAAAAAGAAACTTTTATCCCAACTCTCTGCCTTCTGTCAGACAGCCAATCCTCAATCCATACCAGTAGCTCACCTCGAACACCATGGGCCCTCATCTTGCTCAGCAGCCTCCCGTGTGACATCTTATCAAAGGCCTTTTGGAAGTCTAGGTAGATAACATCCACTGGGTTTCCCTGGTCTAACCTACTTGTCACCTCTTCAAAGAACTCCAACAGGTTTGTCAGGCACGACCTCCCCTTACTAAATCCATGTTGACTTGTTCTAATCTGACCCTGCTTTTCCAAGAATTTAGAAACCTCATCCTTAATGATGGATTCTAGAATTTTACCAACAACCGAGGTTAGGCTAATTGGCCTATAATTTTCCATCTTTTGCCTTGATCCTTACTTGAACAAGGGGGTTACAACAGCTATCTTCCAATCATCCGAGAGTTTCCCTGACTCCAGTGACTTTTGAAGATCACAACCAACGCCTCCGCTATTTCCTCAGCCACTTCCCTCAGAACTCTAGGATGTAGCCCATCAGGACCAGGAGATTTATCAATTTTAAGACCTTTTAGCTTTTCTAGCACTATCTCTTTTGTAATGGCAACCATACTCAACTCAGCCCCCTGACTCCCTTTAATTGTTGGGATATTACTCATGTCTTCCACTGTGAAGACTGATGTAAAGTACTTATTAAGTTCTCCTGCTATTTCCTTATCTCCCATCACTAGGCTTCCAGCATCAGTTTGAAGTGGCCCAATGTCTACTCTTGTCTGTCATTTGTTTCTTATGTATTGAAATAAACTTTTACTATCATTTCTAATATTACTGGCTAGACTACCTTCATATTTGATCCTCTCCTTCCTTATTTCTCTCTTTGTTATCTTCTGTTTGTTTTTGTAGCCTTCCCAATCTTCTGATTTCCCAGTGCTCTTGGCCACTTTGTAGGATCTCTCTTTTTCTTTGATAGATTTCCTGACTTCCTTTGTCAGCCATGGCTGTCTAATCCCTCCCCAGATAATCTTTCTCTTCTTGGGGATGAACCTCTGTACAGTGTCCTCAATTTTACCCACAAACTCCTGCCATTTTTGCTCTACTGTCTTCCCTGCTAGGCTCTGCTTCCAGTCTATTTTCGTCAGTTCCTCTCTCATGCCCTCATAATTACCTTTATTTAACTGTAACACCATTACATCCGATTTTGCCTTCTCTCTTTCAAACTGCAGACTGAACTCAACCATATTATGATTGCTGCTTCCTAAGTGTTCCCTTACTTTAAGATTTTTTATAAAGTCTGGTTCATTACATAGCACTAGGTCCAGAATAGCCTGCTCCCTTGTGGGCTCCATGACAAGGTATGGATGGGTTACTCATTGCAGGGTTGGTGTGGACTTGTTGGGCTGAAGGGCCTGTTTCGACACTGTAGGGATTCTATAAAACATTGTGGTTGAATGTTGCCCATTTTGAATTAGTGTTTGTTTGAGTGAGATTCCACGATACCTGGTCTGCCATGGCTTAGGGCAACTTTTCTCATGCAATCTTCTGCTTTTCACCTCATTAATGGTGTATTGGAGATCTTCTTGTTATACGTTTCACATGGCAAAATAGACAGAAGTGTTCACCGCTGCTGGGACATCCCAACGTCCATGCAGTAACACTGTATTTAAAGCCCCAGCTGCACACCACTTCAATGCTGCAATCCAGAAACTGCACTTCACATTGCTACTACATTGCTATAGCAGAGGACAGGGACTTGGGTAGTGTTGTAGAACAGAGGGACCTAAGTGTTCAAGTACACAATTCTTTAAAGTTAGAATCACATATAGACAGTGGATAAAAAAGTGTTTAGCATACTTGCCTTCATTGTTCAGACCTTTGTGTATAGGAATTGAAAAGCCAAGTTGAGATTGTACAGGATATTGGTGAGGCCTCATCTGGAATATATGTACAGTTCAGTTTGCCCAGCTGTAGGAAGGATTTATTAAGCTGAAGAGAGTACAGGAGAGATTTATCGGGATGTTGCCATGTATGGAAGGTCATATGATAAAGAAAGGATGTATAGGCTGTGACTTTTGTCACTGGAGAGTAGGAGATTGAGAGATAACCTTAAGTTTATGAAGTTTAGTATATAAAATCATGTCGGTTATAGTTAGGATTAATGGTTGTTACATTTTCCCTAGGATAGGAGATTTTAAGACTACGGGGCATATTTTTAAGGTGAATGGAGAGGGATGTAAAAAAAAATGAGGGGCAACCTTTTTACGCAGAGGGTGGTTCATGAGGAATTTTCTGAGAAAGTGATGGATTGCAGGTACAATTATAATGTTTAAAATGCACTTGAATAAATGCATGACTAGGAAAGGCTTGGAGGTTTATGACCCAGGAGCAGGCAGGTGGGACCAGTTTAGTTTGGGATTATGTTCAGCATGGACTGGATTGACCAAAGGATCTGTTTCCATGTATGTCTGTATGGCATGAAGCAGAAAGGGAAGCTGGCACCCCTTGTTTGCCTCCAGGATCTGAAGATGCTGCTGGAATAGGGAGTGAGTAAAGGAGGGCAATACCTTGACCGGCTGACCAACAAAGGAAGCCACGTCATCAGAGCCAGTCAGCCTACATCAAGATCGCAGCCTGGTTCAGAAAAGATCAACAAGGATGTTGCCAGGCTTGGAGGGTTTGAGCTGGAGGGAGAGGCTGAATAGGCTGTGCCTATTTTCCCTGGAGTTTTCAAGGCTGAGGGGTAACCTTAGATAAGTTTATAAAATCATGAGGGGTATGGATAGGGTGAATAATTGAAGTCTTTTCCCCAGGCTATGGAAGTCCAAAACTAGAGGGCATAGTTTTAAGGTGAGAAGGGTAAGATTTAAAAGGGACCAAAGGGGCAGCCGTTTCATGCAGAGTGTGGTGTGTGTATTGAATGAACAGACAGAGAATGTTGTACAATTACAACATTTAAAAGGCGTCTGGATGAGTGTATGAATAGTACCAGGTTTAGAGGAATATGCTGCCAAATGATGCCAAATGGGACTGGATAAATTTAGGGTATCTGGTCAGCACCGACAAGTTGGACCAAAGGGTCTGTTTCTGTGCTGTACATCCCTATGACTCTATGACATCCTCCCTTCATTTCTTTCACTAGGAGTTAGCTTGTACTCCAAGTGACCATCCTTACCCCTCTCCCTCTAGGCTTTACTGATCCCAACCACAATTATGATCACCCAGGATTATATCCAAGTATTGCCAGCAACTACCCGATGGTTTCCTTAGCTGGCTGCCATCCAGTTCATTGACTGATTTCTGGACAGGAACCATGGAGGTAATCATAATAAGGTCCGAGGCATTAGCCTGCAGCCTATGATCTTGCTGCAGTTCCCTGCACTGCCACTCCTTTTCACACCTTTCCTGTCACTCTATAAGTTTCATGGTTCATATGTTTCAAAACTGTACATTCCTGTCATTTACAGGTATTCAACTGATGGAAAATGTCAAAACTCTTAAAATATATTTTTTAATGATTTATTTTCAAATTTCTGGCTTGTATTTGTTCAGGCCATATAAAAATTTGATTCACAAGAACATAATACCATCTTTTCAGGTACATTCCTTACTTAATTATGAATAAGTATTCTAACATATCATAATACAAAGTTCCTTCATGGACCAGTTTATTTGCTTCCTTTAACCTATTTAAAGATTATCTGTTTTGCCAATTTGATTCACTCGAAGTGATAAGAAACAGCTGAACGCACTCAATCCTGCAGAGGCTCTGGGCACAGACAACATTTTGGCAATACAACCAAAGCTCTTATGATCCAGAATTAACTATGCCCCTTGTCAAGCTGTTCCAGTACAGCTGCAACACTGGCTCTATCTAGCAATGTTGAAAATTGCCCAAGTGTGTCCTGTCCTCAAAAAGCAGGACAAATCCAGCTTAATCATTTACTATCTTGTCAGTCTACTCGGAATCATCAGCAAAGTGACAGAAGTGGTCATTGACTGTATTATCAAGCAGCACTTTCTCAGTTATAACTTGCTCAGACAACAACTGCCAGTCAGGTTCTGACCTCTTTATAGTCTTGGTTGAAATGTGGACAAAAGAGATGAATTCCAGAGGCGAAGTAATTAAGAGTGCTAACAAAACTGGAATCCATGGGAATTAGGGGTAAATTCTCCATTGGATAGAGTCACACCTAGGAAAGGAAGTGGTTGTGGTTGTTAGAGATCGGTCATCTGAGTCCAGGATATCTCTACAGGAGTTTCTGAAGGTAGTGTTCTGTGTCAGATCATCTTCAGCTGCTTCACCAATGACCTTCTTTCTATCATCAGGTCAGAAATGGGGACATTTGCTGACGTGCACAATGTTCAGCACCGTTGTGACTTCCTGAACACAAAAGTATTTTATGTTCATATGCAGCAAAGACATGCAAGCTAGGATCTTAAATAACAACTAACATTTGTGTCACTCAAGTTTCAGGCAATGACCATCCCAAACAAAAGAAAATCTAACCATCACCCCTTGATATTTAATGACCTTCGATGAATATCATGCTGTCAACATCCTGGGGCTTATGATTGACCAGAACTGGGCCAGCTATGCAAATGTTGTGATTGCAAGAACAAGCCAAAGGCTGTGAATTCTATTTTGAGTAACTCACCACCTGACTCCACAATGCTTGTCAACTATGCATAAATTGTGAGGAAAATGTCCCCTTGCCTGGATGAGTGCAGCTCCAATAATGCGCAAGAAACCTAACACCATCCAGGTGAAAGCAACCATCTTTATTGACACCTTATCCCAGTTCTCACTCTCTTCACCAATGACGTACAGTGGCAGCAGTGTGTGTATGATACACAAGATGCACTACGGCCACTCACCAAGCCTCAACCAACAGCACTTTCCAAACCTCTGACCTTCACTACCTAGAAGGACAAGGGCAGCTGTTGCATGGAAGTTGGATTCAGTTAAACTTGGTACTTCTGATTCTGACATGACAATGTAACAATTGTCCAAAATCAATTCTGTTCGAGAAAATCTAAGTATTAAACCCATAGATTAAGGAAGAGGAAACAGAGAATGTTTCTTACATGGTGGTCAGTGAACTAAATTATAGCTAGTACACAACTTTAATACAGCTGTCCATTTGGTACTTATTTGAAAGTCAAGACAAAACTTCAAACATTTATAATGCCTCCCCATAAAAGTCATTTTTGATTAAATAGAGAGTATTTAATGGGGAAACATGATGAAACATTTGCAATCTATCATGGCTGATGGATCCAAATAATTCATGGGTAGTAATAGTTTTCCACCAAAAAATAACTTAATTTATGTTTATTGAGATTTATGAACAGTTTCTATTTATTGGTCTCTGCTTTTTAGCAGCTTTATGCTTGATATTGACATCGGCATATTGGAAAAATGGAGCAGAGAGGTATTATACCCTTCTCCATACCTTATGAAAATCATTATAGTAATGAATTCTGCATGTGAACAAACTTTGCCAAATCTTTTTACATCTTCCCAATTTTTATTTCCTTTGAAACCAATGGAACACTGTTTCCCATGTTATTTTAGTAGATAACCAATAAACAATAATGAGGGAAGTACTTTTTTCAACTTGCCATTTGTTTATTTGGTTACCACAGAGCGTGTTAGGTTAACGTAGCCCTCAGGTCAATAATGTACCACAGACCCATAATCCGGGACCTTTTCTTCTCCACCCCTCACTGCCTCCTCCGCTGCCGCCTGCCCCCCACAACACCTACTGCTTTCTTTTCTTCAGATAATTTCTTTTTCACATCCAATTACAACTTGAATTGCCACTCATTTTTGTTTCAGCACTTTAATGATGGCTTTCCTTATGCTACTTTTTCAAGACAACAGTTATGTTACAAATGTGCTCTTACACTGTGTACATCAGAATTACATTAACTACACCACTAGAGGGCATCCAGCTACAATAAATCAGGTCTTGCTGCTTTTAAGGGGGTGCTGGGGAATTATTCATTGTTGAAGTTCGAGATACAATTCTAAAACAGCAGCAGTAAACAATTTTACAGTCTGTTCAAAGGTTTTATCTTTTTTATTCTCAATAAAACACAAATTGAACTCCACAACATTCTAAAGTAATCCTTTGATTATTTTAATTAACATGATTTGACATATCATTGCATTTACTCACTTGATCTTGACAGTGATATGGAATTTCATTAGCTATTTGTATATATACTCTGAATCTGTGAAGTCATCCCAGAAATTTGTCAGGCACCATCAGACACTGTTAAAAAAGAAGCAAAAGGGGAATGTCTGACTCTTTATCCTGAGAATTCTTTGATTTTTACTCTGTGCACACTGTCCTCTAGTGGAAACAAGCAGAGCTTAGTAATTTTGTGCAGGACTGGTCGTAATTTTGTTTTTCAATTGTAAGTCAACTACAATGTCAAGTTAGTGTAATGGGATGTGGATAAACTGACCATTTTCACATGGACGATAGCATGAATGAATCGATTAAATTGTGTATGTAAAACAAACTGCACCATAGCATCCTTCATTTGATATTTGATCCCAGCTTACGGTAATCTAATTGCCTGAGAAATGAAACTGTATCCAAATAGAATTATTCTCATATTAAAAGCATGCATGTTTTAAATTTGTTCCCTTAGAGTATATTTCTATAAGAATTCCAAATAAAACAATAAATAGGTGATGTAACCAAATTTTTCAGATTCGGCTTAACGATAAATACATTAAAAAAACAATTTTGTTGGTGGCCTCACCATTAACAGACATTACTAAGCATGGAACCACCAACTTATCATTTCAGTACTAACATTGTGCAGAAAACCAAAAGTGATTGTGGTTGGGTGGTTCAGCAAATTCAGTTCATTTTGTGCCAGAGTTTATGTTTTAATTAATTTACTTTTAACTCTTTTGGTTTCATCCTGACCCAGCCCAGAAATGCCATCACATCTCACCTATTCTCCCTTGAGATAAGGAGACAAGAGAAGCAAACCAATGCTAGCTGCTGTGTTGTGGTTCAATGTGCTGCTATGATGACAGTATAGATGTAGCGTCATTAACTTAGCACTGGGTTCTGTGTTTCTATCTCCTACAGCAAAAGCACACAATGCTATAGGATCAACTCCGTGCCCTGTTTCTTGAAGGCAGCCCTCTTGGGGATGTCTCCTCTGGAGGTCAGCCTTAGGTATGGACTCTATAAAATATTGTGTTAATCAACCCCATGTATCACTCTGTTAATGTAGTGGTCAAAGTTTTAATTATGAGTATGGAAGCAATTTTTAAAATGATATTGATATGTTTATCCTTAACCTGTGTGCAGTATGAATAGTTATATAACTTATGAGCATAAGAGGTATAGTTAGTAAGTTTGCAGATGACACCAAAATTGGAGGTATAGTGGACAATGAAGAAGGTTACTTCAGATTACAATGGGATCTTGATCAAATGGGCCAATGGGCTGAGGAGTGGAAAATGGAATTTAATTTAGGTAAATGCGAGGTGCTGTATTTTGGGAAAGCAAACCTTAGCAGGGCTTATACACTTGATGGTAAGGTCCTAGGGAGTGTTGCTGAACAAAGAGACCTTGGAGTGCAAGTTCATAGCTCCTTGAAAGTGGAGTTGCAGGTAGAATAGGATAGTGAAGAAGGCATTTGGTATACTTTCCTTTATTGGTCAGAGTATTGAGTACAGGAGTTAGGAGGTCATGTTGTGGCTGTACAGGACATTGGTTTAGGCCACTGTTGGAATATTGTGTGCAATTCTGGTCTCCTTCCTATCGGAAAGATGTTATGAAACTTGACAGGGTTCAGAAAAGATTTCCAAGGATGTTGCCAGGGTTGGAGGATCTGAACTATAGGGAGAGGTTGAGTAGGTTAGGGCTGTTTTCCCTGGAGTGTCAAAGGCTGAGGGGTGACCTTGTAGAGTTTTATAAAATCATGAAGGGCATGGATGGGGTAAATAGACAAAGTCTTTTCCCTGAGGTGGGGAGTCCAGAACTAGAGGGTATAGGTTTAGGGTGAGAGGGGAAAGATATAAAAGAGACCTAAGGGACTACGTTTTCATGCAGAGATTGATGCGTGTGTGGAATGGGCTGCCAGAGAAAGTGGTGGAGGCTGGTAATATTGCAACATTTAGAAGGCATCTAGATGGGTATATGAATAGGAAGGGTTTGGAGGGATATAGGCCAGGTGCTGGCAGGCGGGACTAGACTGGGTTGGGATATCTGGTTGGCATGGACGGGTTGGACCAAAGGGTCTGTTTCCATGCTGTACATCTCTATGACTCTGTGACTCTTAGCTATAGACTATGGAGCATACTTAGATTAGAAGGTTTGTTGCCCTGTCTGGCCTGGTCAGGGTATTGAATGATTGGTGACACTGGTTTGCTGCCAGGATCAGCGTCACCTCCCTCTGCACAGTGCAAAGGCCAACTCCTCCAGGTACTCACGAGCCACCTGCATCTCCTCTGCTCTGTTTCATCCAGGAGGCTTTACTGATTGAAATTTTACATAATTTTCCACCTTGATCTCAGTTCTTTCCTTGTTTGCCTCGGGCAGATGGTAAATGTTCTTGTAAACTGTGGCAAAACATTTAGAAATGGTAGGGTTGAGGTACTTGGGAGTGAAATTAGTAAGCTCAGTATTTGGCTACTTATCTATTTTTTCTTCACAACGCTATTTCAGCCATCAGCTAGAATTCTAATTCTAAAGGCTGCACTCTACTTCCAAGAAACCCCGTGCATTTTCACTTTAATCACCAGAGTGGGACACCAACAGCCCCTTCAAATGATTTTCAAGTGAACTGACCCATTACATTTCTTGTGTAAATAGATCCTTGGGTATTGCCCATCTTACACTGGTGCTCACAAAGTGGAAAAGTGGAATACAGAAATCTATCTTTATTCTGTACTAATACACAAATCTAGCTAGCTGCCTGTCTTAGGATTTAGTTCTTTCTCCTCTTTATTGTCTGATTTGAGGGAGGAGACTGCAGATGAATACTCCTGCAATAGTTTGACTTGCTTTTAGTCAGTTAAAGGCAGAGACAATGTTGAGTAGAATTCTGAGAGCTTTGTTTGCAGAGTACTTGCACAGACTGAGCACTTTAATCTGCTACTCAGTTGAACACCTCCATTCATCATAGTTAATAACTTTGGAAAGTTTCAGAAATTCACATCCAGATTGGCAAAAGTGGTCCAGGTCATCAGAGAAAAATAATATTGAATTAAAGGCCAGCTTTAATATTCTATTACTACTCTGCTTACATGTGGCTCTGCAAATGATTTACTTCTGAATGTTTTAATGTGTATATGTTCATTATGTTCCAAGCCTCAATTCAGTATTATTTCTTTCAATTAAGATGGCAACTGAAAAGTTTTACAGAACTTGTTTATTTAGTCGTTTGATTAGTTTTCCTTTCTCCTTGCTGTATGACAGCTCTTTACTGAGCTCCTGACTCTTTAGTGCAGTCTAGTAGGGATTTGTTTTTACCTACGTCAGCACAGATGGAAACTGCAAGGGTGGGGTGGGGAGAAATGCTGATGAAACTGAATAGATATGTGCTCAGAGCTCCTCTGTTTCTCAACAGTGGACCCTGAGGGTTCTGCAGGCAGATGGAACACCAGCCAAAATCAGTTTGGGGATCTCATGAATTTATGTAAACCACGATCCTACTCTGTCATGAGCTGCATTTTAATTTGGGTCATCAGATAATCAAAGGTCAGCGGCTGTATGGAAAAATGGGAGGTCTCACAATGACAATAAGAAAGTTTCCAATATGGAGGTAGCAAGGTTTCTAGCAAGAAAATTGTTGTCTCCTTTGTTCTAGCTTCCAACCCATTTTCCTCCTGCTGAAACCCACTTATCTGGAAGCTGAATTATGGGAATTCCGATGCTCGCTCTGTTTGGAAGTGAACTCATAGCGTTTAAATAGAGCTGAGTGGTGAAAAATTTACCAATGGTCTCAGATTTTTCTTGTGGCCATGTGATCAATTGGTCATAAATTGTTCAGCTGATAATTTTCATACCCTTTTGATTTCAGTCATTACGGATTCCCCAGATGTCTGTTGTGATAATGGCAGCTGAGTTTATTTGCATGAATGCCACCTACTTTGTGGGAAATGGTGGTAATAGCACTGAGCTAGTATCTCAGAGCTCCTGTCTGATGTGTTGGGAACAGGAGGGATTAATTGCTGTGTTGGGGATAGGGGGTGGTAGGGGTTTGGGTTTGCCGTTGAGGGGTGTTGACAGCATGGGGAGATATGTCCCTTTCATGGGATCTTTTTGTTCTACTACCAGGTCCCTCGGTTGGGCACAGACTGTCTGGTTATGATGGGTATCCTTCCCCTACTCTAGTAGCTTGATTTGCTGATCAGTCTTCCTGGATAGTGACTGCTCCACACCACTGGTAGAGTATCAAAGATAAAAAAAAATTCCCAAGGTTCTTCTATTCATTATATAATTCGCTCTAGAATTAGACTTGCCTAAATGCATCACTTCACATTTGTCTGGATTGAAAGCCATCTGCCACTTTTCCACCCAACTCTACAGTCTATCTACATCCTCCTGTATACTCTGATAGTCCTTTATGCTTTCTGCTACTCCACCAATCTTTGTGTCATCTGTAAACTTGCTGATCATACCAACAGTGCCCTCTTCTAGATCATTTATATATACTATAAATAACAGTGGCCCCAATACTGACTCCTGTGGAACACCACTGGTCACCTTTCTCCATTTTGAGAAACACCCTTCAACTACTACTCTCTGTCTCCTGTTGCTCAACCAGTTCTTTATCCATCTAGCTAGAACACCCTGCACACCATGTGACTTCACTTTCTCCATTAGTCTACAATGGGGAATCTTATCAAACACCTTACTAAAGTCCATGTATATGACATCAACAGCCCTTCCTTCATCGAACAACTTGGATTAATATTAGAAAGAAGGATCGGTAGCAGTAAATCTCCCCAAAGCATCTCCGATGATTCAAGTTGACAAGTCACTGCATATGCCATGCTCACAGTGGTGTAGATTTTGTAAAATATACAATGAATAGGTAGCCATTCTGGTCAATATCAGGAGCCTTATCCTGAGGAACTCGATACAGTACCACTAAAAGTTTCATGATCTGATATTAGGAGCCAAGAGCCAGTATGTACCTGATATGCTATCTCGCTGTCCTGCCATCCCTGGTTGAATATCAGTGATAGAGTTATAAGGTCCTTAAATAGGCATTAATTGTTGTTCTAAATTCTTAATTGGTTGGTTCTCCCAACAGGAAGAACTCTTGCCTATTGTCCATCCAACAGGTGAGATTCCTGTGGTCTGGATTAAATTGCACTTGCTACATCTAGTGGTTCCCAGCAGTCACATTTTTAGACACAAATGCAGAGACCTGACACCGGACTTTTCATATCTCACAGTGTTGTGGAATAATGCACAGTTCGTTGGGTATTCAGACTGGTGTGGTAGTGAGTGATATGGCATTTTGATTCCTCATGTTTTCATATAGATAACAATAAAGTTCTGAACTCTTTTTGAACAGCATAACAATACAACAGGAAATTTCAAGAGAATGAAAGCTGTTTGTGAGTTTTCCTACCCCAAATTAAATTCGGACAAAAATGAGAAAGTGGTGGGGATTCCACCCAGCATGCCCCTGTTCAATTAAATGTCCCCATGCCATCAATCTCACCTCAGGGGAAGGTATTAAATTCCACCTCACATTTGAGAAATGGGGAAGGAATGGAGACTACAGCTGACAACTAACCTGGGGGATTCTGCTATAATTCAAAAACTGTCCAAGATGCACTCCAAGGGTTTATAATGTGTTATGGACCAGGCCAGATCCCTTCAAAACATTTCAAGAAAGTAGCCCAGACCCTAACTTTGCTAGTTGTTTTAAGCAGGTGTAAAATGGGTATTCCAGGAGAGAATCAGCTGGTCAAACCATTTAGTTTTAAAGAAAACAGAATTTATTTGCAAGTTTACTGAATAAAGCACAAACAACAGAAAACAGAATACCGAATAACTTAACTTCTCTGAAAACCCAATAGATCAACCCAACTTAATGATGCTGTTCCAAATACCTGCAACAATCCCCATAAATACCCCTTGGCACAAAAGATAAAATCAAACACAGGTTCTTACAGGAGAGAAGTCAGAGAGAGAGAGAGAGATTACCAGCCTGGACCTGCTTCTGCTTCCAGCTGCTTTTCCATGCTACTGCTTAAGAAAAAAACCAAACCAGCAAAAAGCTGAACTGGGATAACTGGCCACTGTCCTTTCATTGTACAAGTGTTGTTTTTCTAAAACTTGAAAGCCTTCTGTCTGAGGCAGTCTCTGTTAGCTATTATCAACTCAGCCCTAAAACCCCTCACCTCCAGACTTCTCAGAATCTGTGTCATTTCCAACCTCTCTGGAAAAAAAAGCCAAGGACAGCGTAACCTTGTTTAAGGAACAGCTTTGTCACAAGTCTCAGCTCCTCAGTCAGGTTATAGAATTTCAGGTTATTCCCATTTTGAAGTTATAGTAGCCTGCAGTCTTTTAAAAGCTGTGACTCTAGCACATGAATAATAAAGATGCACATTGAAAACCTTTGGTATTATCTACCAGCGTGTTATTCTTAAAATAGATAATACTGTAAACAATAATCAGAACACACCACACATAGTACATACTGTACAAATAAGTTTTAGTATCAGCAATTGCATATTTATCAGAATTTAAAAATATTTCTACTTCATAATCTAAGATAGCGAGGTGTCCTTTAAACAAAACTTATTAAGACAACACTGGTTTGCCCATGTGCCGTTCACAGATGTCATGTATGTATTTCATGGATAAAATAATTACTTTGTAATTGTGGATACTTGCACAAGACTACCTTGGAAAGTTGATTTGGTACAATAACCAAAGTGTGAACTTTTGTATTGTCGGAATTGACATAATTTGGATGAAATGTTGACCTGAATCTCTAACTATCCTCTCAAGTAGACATAAAAGATCTTTTGGAATTCTTCAGTAGTTCTCCCTATGTGTTAATCAAAATGCATTCCTCTAAAGTGGGATATTTGCTAATTTATCTCATTGCTGTTTGAGAAGCCTTTCTGTTTATAACTTATTTGTTGATATTATAATGTTGACTATATGCCAAAGTAGTTGTTATTGTGAAGAAGTTTGCAAGGTACTAGCTCGATAAAAGTGGAAGCTAAATTTGTCTTGAGTGAAGCCCGAGAACAGAGAGTGTTTTACAGACAGAGTTGTCCACTCTGCCCAATTCCCTTTCCCACGGGAGAAATGAAAATGAGACCAATTGCAAAACAGGTATAAAGTTAAAAATGTTCCTGTGAGGCAGGAAAAATAGAAGCAGTCCTCTGAGCTATTCTGGGATTTAGCTGAGGGTCACTGATGATGTGGTGGGTGATTTGAAATTGGAATGCTGCTGATGGTTAGCACTTCTTGGCATATCATCCATATTATTGAAATAAAGCTGATATCCAACTTGGGCAAATATTTTCACATAATCAGCAATCCTAAAAATAGGCTACAGAAGGTTTTACCCCCAAGTGTCCTAAAATATGATTAAAAAGCTGTCTCTTGGAGGACAGGATATGAGAGAATGGACGTATTCAAGTAAAAGCAATATAACAAATATTATCCACTATAATTGCTGGGAGAAGAGAATAAGTTTTATTCAGTAATATTAAAGCAAACCATTGATACTGTTCCATGCAATATAAACGGATTTGAAGGCTTACAATGGGTTTGCCAAGCAAGGGGCTGAAATGCCATAATCCACTCCGGTTGAAAACTATATGTTTATAACAGTGTGTATGAAAATGATGCACAGTTACTACCATAAACCACCATAGTCAGAAATCGAAAAGAAAGGATACATCCCATAAACAGGATACCTTCAGCAAACGGGTTATCACACATTAATTTTTGGTAACCATTGTGTCCTATAATGCATATATTTTTGGCTTTGGAATTATTATATCCCTTACTTCATTAGGATCTCTTTTGATTCTATTGTGGGATGTAGGTGTTGCTGGTTTGGCTAGCATTTGCTGCCCTCCTTGTTTGTTGCACTGCGGTTAATTTGAATAAAATTATCAGGAAAACAACAGCTTGCAAATTTAAATCTGTGTTTTGCATCCCAGAAGTTCTGTAATGACACATTTTAACAGTCTTACACTGGCACTGACACACTAGTTAATGTAATTCCTGTGTGTATGGTGCGTTTATAAGCTATGTGAGATAATGTTGGCAGGGGTGTTTTTACTTTGGACAAGTTTTTTTTATGTTATCAGCTTTCCGATCAGGAGTTACAGTGGGCTGACACTGGCCTCCCTGTCCCAGTGGCTCTGCTCTTTCCCTCTGGGTGGAACCTCTGAAGCTATGCCCTTGAGTCAACTGAGGTTGAGAAGTGGGGGAAGGAATGGAGACTGCAGCTGACAACTAACCTGAGGGATTCTGCTGTAATTCAAAAACTGTCCAAGATGCACTCCAAAGGTTTAGAATGTCATCTAATCTCCTCAGTCAGACTATAGATTTTCAGGTTATTCACATTTTGAAGTTATTAGCATCCAGCATGCAGCAAGGGGTCATTTCAATATGTGGGGAAGTGCTAAGGCTTGGCATTTAGTCCACTGTATCAGCTGTCTGTAACATGTGCTAATATTTAAACTGCCTGTGAATGTATAAAAAGTGAAACACATTGTAAAGTTGTCAGGGTTAGGGACATGCCAAAAATCCACAAAATAGGAGCTGAACAAAGTTTCTCCCAGGAATCATTTATTTAGAAGTTGAATTTTAAAAAGCTGCCTCTTGGAGGACAGGATATGAGAGAATTCATCTGAGGCAAATATTTCTTCTCCAATTATAGACTGTAAATCCAATGGAGAATATAAATAATTGGGATCAGAAGGGAGGGGAGGTGGAACACCGTCACTGCTCATGTTAGTTCAATTCTCTGTTGGTGCCAAATTAAATTGAATTTAATTTTAATTTTCTAATTTGAGCCGAAAAGGTGGAAGGAAATGCTGTGATTTAGGTGCTGTATTCACCTGGGTCACACATTTTCTGTGTTAGAAAATTGGAAAGGCCACAACTATTGTCCATCCATAATTATCCATTGTATAAGTAAAATCATTCCAATGATTACAAAGGTTCACAGAAATGATTTTATTTATTGTATATGCTGCAGAACCAACTATTATCAGATTTTGGTTGGGTTTCCACCATACCCTTTCCATCACTGGTTTCCAAATGTTTACTTGTTTTACAGTTGTAGAGAACAACCATTAGTGAGTCTCAATGAGAGGAGGATCTTGCGTTCAACACTGTATAGTTTATTGTGTGATAGTGATCAGTACAAGTTATATGAGAATGCTAAACATGGCCACAAAGACTCTGATGAGACATTTGAATAAACATCTTCATTCTACAAGATCCTAAGATATTTTGCCTTTCCCTAACCCAAGTCCTTATGACATGATCAGATTAGGTAGACCTTACCTTTGTCTTCACATTAATCTTTTCAAAACCATTAACTTGTACAATTGCCATCCCAAGCTATTTTTCTCACAGTTAAAATATATACATTCATTTATATGGTTATATTTACCACGACCTTATCTCCCTTAAAGTCTCTGACTTCACAAATTCAGACAGTCTGGAGATTTCACAGTTTTTCCAGAATTTGTTCTTTTCAGATTTGGAAGGTTGGTAGGTCTTTGGCTTGAGGACTGTTGACATTGATTTGTTTTCACCCGCTGATATCTGTAAAATGTTGCTGTCGTGGTGCTCTTGGTTCAATGATTGTTCCATAAGACAAAAGGTTCCAGGCATTCTTTTATAAAATTTTGTCGGCCACACAGACAGGAGATAATCACAACTGGCTTACTCCCTTTAGAATAACTGTCTCGTTCTTGTTAAAGTATTATATATATATCTATTGCCTTTGGTTGGAGTGCATCAATTATCGTGCACCGTATCATGAAGACAGATCAGAACTCCAAAGTCCTGTGGACATTTCAAATTCCGAAATGTGGCTTGTTTTAAAGAGGACTGCTACAGACAAAAAAGACTGCAGATGTAAATCCAGTGCTGATGAAGTGTGTCACTGGAAAAGGCACAGCAGGTCAGGCAGCATCTGAGGAGCAAGAGAGTTGATGTTTTGGGCATGACTCTTCTTCAGGGCTTTTCACTTTATCAACTCTGACTTCTCCAGCATCTGCAGTCCTCACTATCTCCTAAATTCAGTGCTGTTTGACCAAGTCATGTCTTATAGACATGTTTTTTCTGTTTGCCCTTTCAGGAAGTCCAAAAAAAGTGTTAAAAATTGACTGTATCCCTAGTTCCTATGTGTTGGTAGTAGGAAATATGCTAAAGATTCATGTACTGGCCTGAATTTGAGGGCTAGCATGCCAAATGTCTGGCAAAAAGGAACACCCAGTGAAATAGTTCCTTGCCTAGTCAATTCTTTCAGATTCTGCTACAATGTGATTGATCAGGGTCCTGATGCATCATTCCCAACTATGCTTCAAAATGATTATCTGGCCATTGGAAAATCCAGGCAGAGTCCAATGGATTTAACTGTGGAGTCAACTTCATTGATATGACAGGGAATTGAGTCTTCAATTTCTGATCAGCAATTCTGATATAGATCAGCTGTACTGTAGTGGGATGGACATAACTTAATAAAGCTGTCTTAACAAAGTCAGCATTTCTCTTTAAAAGGGACGTGACTGGCTGGATCGCATGTTTTGCCCACCAGTTGAATGGTGAACTTGTTGTATGTCCAATTCCAGAACTAGTTGTAAATTTGCTGGCAAACTTGTTAACAAGCTGTGGGCCATTGTCTAACACAACCACATCAGGGATCCCACACACAGTAACTTTTTCATGCAAGAACATGATAGTGCCATCTGTGGTGATAGTGTACAAATTTTTCACCTCTATCGCTGATGAAAATGACGTGACAGTGATAAGCTTAGATTGTCTGTCAAACATAAATGCATCTGTTCTCACATGTTCCCTCAGTCTGGTGGAAAATGTAATGGGCTACGAGTGACTCTCGCTGCTCAGGACCCTGAATGGCAGAAGTTTCAATGTCATTTCCCTGGAGTGTTGGAGGCAGAGGGGTTACCTTATAGATGTTTATAAGATGATGAGGGGCATGGATAAAGTCAAGAGACAAGGTCTTTTCCCAGGAGTTGAAAACTAGAGGGCATAAGTTTTAGGTGAAAGGGGTAAGATTTAAAAGGTACCTAAGGGGCAGCTTTTTCACGCAAAGGGTGGTGCATGTATGGAATGAGCTGCCGGAGAAAGTGGTGGAGGCTGGTACAATTGCAACATTTGAAAGACATCTGGATGAATATATGAATAGGAAGGGTTTGGACGGAAATTGGCCAAGTGCTGGCAAACGGCACTAGATTAGGTTAGGGTATTTGATTGGCATGGATGAGTTGGACCGAAGGATCTGTTTCCGTGCTGTACATCTGTATGACTCTATGACTCTATCTATTGATCATTGATCTCCTTTGAGATCCAAGGCCACTGCACTGATGACCAAGCCTTGGCTCAGCACTTGGTAATCTCCTGTGTATCCAGACTAGGATATCTTCCTGAATCCAAACTGGAACCACCAGCCTTTCATCAAACTCAAGCAAACCTTCCATTATTAGAAAATGCTGTCAATGCTCGAAATAGGTCACATGGCCAACCCACTGCAAAAGGGAAGCAATAACCTTGTCAACTGGCTTGTAATGCCAAAAAAAAATTGGAGATCATTAACCAATTTTGGAGTGGAGAACACCTTAGCAGCCCTCTGTGGTTTCGGATGTTCCATTCTTGTGGAAAAAAATGGGAGAGAGGAGAACCTGGAGACAGTCACCAGCATCTAAAAGAGCAGGTGGATCTTTGGTGATGTACAGGAGGGAGGACAGTACTGACAGAGGAATCTTTAGTGATGGGACTAGATAGGAGTTTCTGCGGCTATTAGTGTGACTCCAGAATGATGTTGCTGTCTGTTGTTTGGAGCAAGGATGTCACAGAATGGCTGCGGGACATTCTTCTAGGGGAGGACACATAACCCAAGGTCATGGTCCAGATTGATACCAAAAATATCTGTAGGAAGGGGAAAGCGGGATGTGGCATATTTCAAAAGGTCCATCACCCCACCAGAATCCAAAATGGAAAACCTCCATGGATTAGTGTACTATCTACGTGGTTCTGTTGGAATATGTGGCAGCCACTTATTCCCTATCTGCCTGCTGTTCCCTAACTTGCAGTGTGACCACCTCTCTGAATGTGCTATCCATAAGATCTTTTATCTCACAGATACACCATAGTGATTCTAGGCATTGCTCAAGCTCTGAAACCTGTAATTAGTAGGCAGGTGAATAGAAACTTGGCAAGTCGAATGTCCAAAGTAGTAAATGCCCTGATTACTCTCAATGTCACATGTAATTGAGGACAGAAATAGAAGAAAAGTCAGATTGATGAGTGGCTGTAAAGATGCAGTCAGAGGGAGGCGAGTAGGTTGTTGGGATCCTTCCATTGGCTCAGCAGAAGATAGCACCTGTATTAACCAAACAGGTTGCATTTGAACAGAGTTGGGATTGGGTTCTTTCCAGGTCATCTACTGGTGCTATTGCAGAGAGTTTAAAATAACTCAGCAGGTGTAAGACTCGGAGAGAATTTTCAAAAATAATGCCAGGGTGCACAAAATGCTAGGAGAGGTAGATATCATTAGACTGGAGAATAACAAGTAAATAGGTGGAGTCAGTGCAAAGGGGAAAGGAATGAACTAAACAAGTGTTGCATTGCATGTTTCTTAATGCAAATTGCTGTTAGTAAGACTGGGGAATTCCAGGCACATAATGCCATGTTGCAGTGATAACTGAGGCATGAGTCAAGGAAGGACAGGTCTGGGAGTAAAATATTCATGGATACAAGGAGTTCACAAAAAAAGGGAAAGGTAAAAAGAGGAAAGGTAGTATTTTGGTTAAGTAGAGGAATGCAGTACTGGAGTTGGACAATGCTTCTGAGACTTCAAGAATGCAATTAATTTGGTGAGAGCTAAGGATTGAGTAGCGTGCAATTACATTTCTTGGTGTAATCTATAGACCGCCAACTATAGGGAAGCATGTAAACGAACAAACCTGCAAGGAAATTACAGGGGGTGGAAACATCATAGAGTAATTATAATTATGGCATAGTGGTAGTGTAAGGGACAATGAGAGTAGATGTTGCTAGATTGTACTTAGAAGGCTTTCCTGTAGCAGTATGTATTCACTTCAGCAAGCAAGCAGGCACTAATAGGAACAAGTAAATCAAATGACAATGGGGGACATTTGGGAGATAGTGATCATTCTGTCATAAGGGTGATGATGGTAGAGAATGACAATGGTCAATCTAGAGTTCTAGATCTTCGTGTGCAAGTGGTTCTGTCAAGGTATGTGGATGACGCAAAATTTCAAACATTTATAAACTCAAACTAAGGACAGAGTAGAACTTCAAGAGGACACTGACAAGTTGGTGAAGTAGGGTACTGGAAAAGCACATAGGTTAGGCAGCATTCAAGGAGCAGGAGAATTGACATTTCGGGCATAAGCCCTTCATCAGGAATGATTCTTGCAGTGTGACCACCTTCATCAGGAATGATTCCTGACGAAGGGCTGCTGCCTGAAACATTGATTCTCCTGCTTCTCGGATGATGCCTAACCTGCTATACCTTTCCAGTACCACACTCTCGACTCTGATCTCCAGCATCTGCAGCCCTCACTTTCTCCAAGTTGGTGAAATAGGCAGATAAACAGCAGATGATGTTCATTGCAGAGAAGTGTGAGTTGATATACATTGGGACAGAGGACATGGACTAACATTACAAATTGCACTATGTAAATGCTATGCAGTAGCGTAGAGACTTGAATTAAAATGTGAAAATCTTTAAAGTTGGCAGGACAGGTGGAGCGAACTGTTAAAAAAGGCAGACAGTATTACGGGCTTCATTAATATGGACATAGAGTGCGGAGGTGAGGTAGTTAATTTATATAGGACAGTGATTAGACCTCAGTTGAATTATTATGTACAATTCTGGGTACCAGACTTTAGGAAAATGTTAATGCATTGGAGAGAGTTCAGAAGAGGTTTATAAGAATGGATTAAAAACCTTCAGTTATGAGGAATGCTGTATAATGTTAATGTGCTGTGGCATTTTGAGATCGAGAAAAAAGTGGGTGTTCGGTCTCTTGAAGAGTATTAAGGTGGATAGTTCCCAGGGCCCAATGGTATCTACCCCAGCTTATTTAGAGAAGCAAGAGAGGAGATTGCTGGGGCCTTGACCAAGATCTTTGTATCCTCACTAACCAGTGGAGAGGTCCCAGCAGACTGGCGAATAGCTAATGTTGTTCCTCTGTTCAAGAAGGGCAATAAGGATAATCCAGGAACCTACAGACTGGTGAGTCTCACATCGATGGCAGGGAAGCTTTTAGAGAGAATTCATATGGATAGGATATACATGCATCTGGAAAAGCACAGCCTAATTAACAACCGTCAGCATGGCTTTGTGTGGGACAGGTCATGTCTTACTAATTTGATTGAATTTTTTGAGGAGATGACAATGGTGATTGTCAGAGAAATTATCCAGTTGAATAGAGCATGGATCGGATGAAATTGACAAGCTGTTTATTATAAGCAATATCACTAGAAGAGAAATTGACTACCCTGACACAGAACTGGCAATCTATAGGTAGATCAAGGGTTCTCTTCCACAAGCAGTGATTGTGGGCAGTTTTTATAGGGATACAGTACAATGGTGTGAATTACAGATCGATCAAGAGAAGAATGGAATCAATGGGAGAACAGTCAGCCATCCAAGAGTAACACCCAGTCCATAATTGACACAGGAGATTTTAATCCTGTGTGAGGGTAGGTGTGAGTATCTCTCATCCTGGCATCAGTGGGTTTCCAAGGTGGCTTAGTCGCAGCTGAGTTAACTTGGTGCCCGTCAGTCTGAGCACCCTTTTGGGAGAAGTTGTGCTTACTGAGGACTAGGAAGTCTATTGTCAGGCTGTCTCAGGAAATGTATTCCCCAGTCTGGACATGGCTTGAGTCATTTCCTGTTTGCTGTCTAGTGTCTTAGATAGCCTGTTTGGTCAAGGCTGAGGCACTCTGGGTAGTTTCTGTTGTGGCTTATGCAGACGTGGTTCCTTATATTCTTTGTGGCCATGCTGTGGGTGGACAGGGTAACAGATTTTCTCCCACAGTGGTCAATGAGGGTAGAGCAGTGGATGTTGTTTACATGGATTTTAGTAAGGCTTTTGACAAGGTCCTTCACAGTAGGCTCACCCAGAAGATTAAGATGCTTGGGATCCATAGTGATTTGGCCACGTGGATTTGGAATTGGCTTGCCCATGGGAGACAAAGGGTAGTGGTGGAAGGGTATTTTTCTGACTGAAGGTCCATGACTACTGGTGTTCTGCAGAGATCCATACTGGGACCTCTACTGTTTGTGATCTACATAAATAACTTGGATGAAAATATAGATGGGTGGGTTAGTAAGTTTGCAGACAATACATAGATTGGTGGAGTTGTGAATAATGTAGAGAGTTGACAAAGGATACAGCAGATTATAGATCAGCTGCTGATATGGACAGAGAAATGGCAGGTAGAGTTTAATCCAGGTAAATGTGAAGTGTTGCACTTTGGGAGGTTAAATGTTTAAGAAAAGTAGGCAGTTAATAGCAGGACGTTGAACAGCATTAATGTACAGAGGGATCTTGGGGTTCAAGTCCATAGCTCCCTGAAAGTGGCCGCACAAGTGAATAGAATGGTGAAGAAGGCATGTGGCATGCTTACCTTTATTGGTCCAGGAATTGAGTACAAGAATCAGGATGCCATGTGGCAGCTTTATAAGGCTTCGGTTAGGCCACAATTAATTGTGTTCAATTCTAGTCGCCACATTATAGGAAGATTGTGGAGGCTTTGGAGAGGGTGCAGGAAAGTTTTGCCAGGATGCTGCCTGTATTAGAGGGTCTGAGCTATAAGGAGAGGTCAGAAAATCTCAGGTTGTTTTCTCTGGAGCGGTAGACTTGATAGAAGTCTATATAATTATGAGCTGCGTAGATAGGGTTCACGATCAAAATCTTTTTCCCAGAGATGAAATGTCTACTACTGGGGAGCATGCATTTAAAGTCAGAGCAAGAAAGTTCAAAGCAGATGTGAGGGGCAAGGCTTTTACACAGAGCTTGGTAGGAGTCTGGAACACACTGCCAGAGGTGGTAGTGTGGCCGAGCGGTCTAAGGCGCTGGATCCAGGTTCCAGTCTTGAAAGGGGCGCGGGTTCGAATCCCGCCACTGCCATTTCTGCTGTTTAACTCCAATGCTGCAGCTTGTTAAAATGCTGTTTCGGTCCCCACTGTCTTGATGTTGAAAACAAAAGTAAAATGGGTTTGCTTCCCGGGGAATTAACTGTGGTGTGGGATAGTGCCACGCGGAAAATCGCAAACAGCTCTGCTGTTCCAGGGTGGCCGGCACGGTGGCACAGTGGTTAGCACTGCTGCCTCACAGCGCCAGAGACCTGGGTTCAATTCCCACCTCAGGCGACTGACTGTGTGGAGTTTGCACATTCTCCCCGTGTCTGCGTGGGTTTCCCCCGGGTGCTCCGGTTTCCTCCCACAGTCCAAAAATGTGCAGGTGAGGTGAATTGGCTATGCTAAATTGCCCGTAGTGTGAGGGGAATGGGTCTGGGTGGGTTGCGGGTCGGTGTGGACTTGATGGGCTGAAGGGCCTGTTTCCATACTGTAAGTACTCTGATCTCTGATCTAGGTAATGGTGGAGGCATATAAGATAGAGGCATTTAAGGGATTTTAGATAAGCACATGAATATGCAATGTATGGAGGGATGTAGATCAAGGACAGACAGAAAAGATTAGTTTAATTTGGCGTCAGATTCGGCACAATACTATGGGCTGGAAGGCCTGTTCCTGTGCTATATTGTTCTATGTTCTATGTTCTATGAAAGATTGGAGAAGTTGGGACTGTTTTTCTTGAGAAGGAAAGGACAAGGGGAGATTGGATAGAAGTTTACTATTTGTATTCAGGATTATTAGGGGTCTGGGTACAGTAGATGCAGAGAAACTGTTTCTATTCTAAAATGGATTGAGAAGGAGTGGGCACGGTTCTAAAGTGTTTTGCAAAAGAAGCAAGTGCAAGGTCAGGAATAAAACCTTTTCATTGAATGAATGGAATGCATTTGGAATGCACTGCCTAGAAGTGTGGTGGAGGCAGTTTCAATTGAGGCATTCAAAGAGCACTGGATGATTACTTAAATAGAAACAACCCCACGTCAGCTGTGTAAAAATGGGAGGAAATTGGCAATAAGTTAAATTGCTCAGACTACTGCTGCAAATATGGTGGGCCATAGCAATTCCACGATTCTGTGATTGTTTCCAAGTTCTCTCAAAATGTGAATAGATTCCTTAGACAATTCACACTTGCTGTTGAGGGCAAACCCTTCTAAAACTCCATGGACTCGCTAGTCATGTTTTCTGTCTGTCTCCCCATCTATCAATATGTCATTTATTTGGCATATGTTACATTCTAAGGCTTGTAAAATACTGAACATAGTCTGTTCAGAAATCTCCGGGATTAAGCAATTCCAAAAGGCAGTCTGTTGAAGTAGAATCTCTCCAATGATATTTTATCACTGGAGTGAGCATCTAGATTGCTTATCGAAAGGTACTTGCCAGAAGCCTCTGTTGGCAATAAGTCTAATGGAAACTCTACTTTTAGACATTTTGGCTAAACTCTTGTTTACTGTAGACAGATGGTGAACTTCCCTCATCACTGATTTGTTGAGTTGTGTTCATTCAACATAAATTATGACAGCCATATTGAGTTTGGGCGCAGTATCTATGCCTGAACACCATACAGTTAGTTTTGCAACCCTTAAAATCATGGCCATTTTGGCCACTCCACTTCTCAAAATGCTTTAGGAGTTGTTTCATTATGGATTAGAAATTTCCCAGGTATATGGAGACATAATGAATGAGACTCATAGAGTCATACAGCATGGAAACAGACCCTTCGATCCAACTGATCCATGCTGACCACAATTCCAAACTAAACCAGTCCCGCCTGCCTGAGCTTGACCCATATCCCTCCAAACAGTTCTTATTTGTGTACTTAACTAAATGTCTTTTAAATGTTGTAACTGTATGTCCACCACTTCCTCTGGAAGTTCATACCATATGCGAACCACATTGTGTGAAAAAAAAATTCCCCTCATGTCTTTTCTCCTCTCGCCATAAAAAAAAACGCCCCTGGTCTTGAAATCACCCACCCTAGAGAAAAGACACCTGGCATTCGCCTTATTAATACCCCTCATTATTTTATAAACCTCTACAAGGTCACCACTCAACTTCATACATTCCAGTGAAAAATGTCCCAGTATCCATCCTCTCCTTATAATTCAAACCCTCCCTTCTTGGCAACGTCCTGTTAAATCTCTTCTAAACCCTCTCTAGCTTAATAAAATCCTTCCTATAACAGGGAGACCTTTTTTATAGTGATGCTGTAAACATCATCGAAATTTTCTAATCCCGAGATCAGTTTAGAGTTATCTTTCTTATAAGAATTTTTACTCCTGTGCTATTCAGCTTCTTTGACCTTGTGAAGAAGTTGGAAGGCAAAACATGCTTTATCATGTGATGTTTTCTGATTATAAATTACATGTAAATTCTCTGTCGTCTGACACTATTTTTGTTGCTATGTTGCCTGTAACATACCTCAACCAGTTCCACCTAGACTGTGCGGTTTCATCTCTGTAGGCTGTAACTTTTGATTCTTAACTAGGATAAATGATCTGATATGACATTGACACTTGCCTCTATATCAGGTTTAATATTAATAAGGTGTGCACTGACATAAACTGATTCTGTCAATCCTGAATTGGTTGAATCAACAATTTTCCCCAAAAATGCAGTTGCTATCTTTTCTAATGCTGGTGGCTCTATTGCACTAAAATAGTTCTTTAAGTAGCTGTTTGACTTTTTGCTGCGCTAACTGTGCCCTCTTTCTGCTCATCTTCTCGAGGAATTTAATTCAGATAAATGCGAGATGCTGCATTTTGGGAAAGCAAATCTTAACAGGACTTATACACTTAATAGTAAGGTCCTAGGGACTGTTGCTGAACAAAGAGACCTTGGAGTTCAGGTTCATAGCTCCTTGAAAGTGGAGTCGCAGGTAGATAGGATAGTGAAGAAGGCGTTTGGTATACTTTCCTTTATTGGTCAGAGTAATGAGTACAGGAGTTGGGAGGTCCTGTTGTGGCTGTACAGGACATTGGTTAGGCCCCTGTTGAAATATTGCGTGCAATTCTGGTCTCCCATCGGAAGGATGTTATGAAACTTGAAAGAGTTCAGAAAAGATTTCCAAGGATGTTGCCAGGGTTGGAGGATTTGAGCTATAGGGAGAGGCTGGACAGGCTGGGGCTGTTTTCCCTGGAGCGTCGGAGGCTGAGGGGTGACCTTATAGAGGTTTACAAAATTATGAGGGGCATGGATAGGAATAATAGACAAAGCCTTTTCCCTGGGATTGGGGAGTCCAGAACTAGAGGGCATAGGTTTAGGGTGAGAAGGGAAAGATATAAAAGAGACCTAAGGGGCAACGTTTTCACGCAGAGGGTGGTTCGTGTATGAAATGAGCTGCCAGAGGATGTGGCAGAGGCTGGTACAATTGCAACATTTAAGAGGCATTTGGATGGGTATATGAATAGGAAGGGTTTAGAGGGATATGGGCCGGGTGCTGGCAGATGGGGCTAGATTGGGTTGGGATAACTGGTTGGCGTGGACAGGTTGGACCGAAGGGTCTGTTTCCATGTTGTACATCTCTATGACTCTATGACTCTAAGTGACCTATAGTTGTAGAGATATTGTATTTTTTTTTAATAGCTGAAAATTTCTGATTCCTGCCCATGATGGTTTCTGAGGTTTGATATTCCCAGAGGCAGCTAGTCAACAGTAATTTAGTATGTTCAGTGGACTGTGTAAACAGGAAGGTTAATTTGGATTTCCAGGCACCATGCTAGCTGAAGCCTCATCACAAGAGGTGGTTGCTGCTAAGGTAGGACAAGATCATGCAGATCTCTCAAGATGGAAATAGCTTTTGATCACTTCAAAGATTAAATTAACTGCTGCCACAGCTACCAGGCCATCAGCGGAATGGCTTTTGACCTTAGATCTAGGCTATATACTAATGGCAAAATCTTGCTGCTGACAACAATTTGTTCCCAAGTGAGGATTTGATTGCCTATAATAGCTACTACCACCAATAGGCATGCAGCTGATGTCAGAATCACTTGACTCTGATAAGATTGGTTAGAGGCTGGACCACATTGAGTCAAAGATTTGATGCATACATTTCAAAAATTCTGTGCCCTCCTGCCTCAAAATCTGTCTACATGTAGCTGATTGATTCTGCCCAGAGAGTGCAGGCCATCCTTTATCATGCTGTTCTTTTTTTCTTGTTTAAAGTTGTGACAATGGAATTTAGCAGTAATCAGCAATCATTCAATGCAGTTCCCCTATAAGAGAGACAGACTGTCTTTAAGACCACATAGCCGACTGCAACCTGCACTATTAGCACAATGGTGTTTGGCTTTCATATGACTTCGAGGCAGTTAGCATGTGTGGGAGCCACAGGATGATAAGATTGCTTTTTTAGATTGTTTCATTCCTAAATTTAGATTGAAATATTTGTTGCGGTAAACATTATTTTTTCATTCTTGCCAAGGGTAAGTTGTACTTGTCAGTAATAGAGGATAGTACCACTGTCAGATGAGTCGATGAGAAAGAGACCTCCTGACAAGATGATGTACTGTCTTGGTTTCCTTTGCTCCTTCTTTTGCTCCTTCTCTTCCTCCATTCGTTCCTCCTTCACTTCCTCTTCATCATTTGTAGTGGCAAATGATGTGGCTTACATATGGTGAGATTCTGCAGCATCCAACAGTCATCAGAAAAGTTGA
The DNA here is from genome assembly GCF_047496795.1 of Chiloscyllium punctatum. NCBI lineage: Eukaryota > Metazoa > Chordata > Chondrichthyes > Orectolobiformes > Hemiscylliidae > Chiloscyllium > Chiloscyllium punctatum. Next base: position 66,632,838 of record NC_092740.1, read on the forward strand.
ATAGTTCTAACAAGAACTAGATCTTCACTAAACACGATATACACTATAAAGTCAATGTAAGATGCTGCGTTTGATATTTTGTTGTGCATCAAATTATGTTATGCATGTCAAACAGTTCTGTTTTGTTCCTTCCATGGACAACAATGTCATCAAATAGTTGTAGTAACATTTACAACGCTAAAGAAACAATCTTCTTCAATGTGTGATGTGCTAAACGTGGACAATTGAGCTTGCTGTAATACTGAAACATAAGACCATAAGGAAAAGAAATAGGAGAAGGCAAGTCCACTCCTTGAGCCTGCCCCACCATTTAATGCAATCGTGGATTATCTGATTTTAGCGTCAACTTCACTTTCCTGCTGACTCTCGTTACAAATTAAAAATCTGTCATCTCCTCCTTAGATTTATTCAATGCTCTGACATCCATCACATTCTGTGTTAGTGAATTCCATAGATTTATTACACTTTGAAAGAAGTAATTCCTTCTCATCCTTGTTTGAATTCTTGACCTAAGACTATGACCTTTCATTCTAGATCATCTGTCTACTTTGTCAATCCTTGCAGCATTT